>NW_022103923.1:2776085-2789236 GCF_000313985.2 Echinops telfairi
GGCTAAAGTAGAAAGAAAATGTTTTGAAAATGATGATGGCAACAAATGTACAAATGTGCTTGACACAATGGATGGATTTTAATAAGAGCTGTGGAGCCCCCAATAAAATGATTAAAAAAAAAAAAAGAATTGTATTTAGGATCTCACTTTACTAGGATTATACTGATTTCTTTGACCTATTGTTATTCATATAATTAATATATGATAGAAATTATTATTTGGAAGCATGATTAGAGAAAGTTTTTAAGCTCACCTTCAGCCATTAAATTGGATCTGTTAAATGGGTTAGTAGGAAATGCCTGCAAAGAATGTTTAGAAGGGATAATCCCCACCCAGTACTTTGAGTGCTTAGGACATTTGCATTTGGAAAGACTTGCCACTAGAGCTGTTGACAAAATGAAGGATTTTTGAGCAAGTAGTTTGGGTGTCTAAGCTGGACAAATCTGGAATCATGAAGGAACTTTCCTCTCTAGGACTTAACATTAAAGGGATTTGTGAGTAGCCTGAAATGCTCACTAGGTGACCACCTGGATCCATTTGTTGATTTGAAGTGGGAGAAATGTAGCAATAGAGAAAAGGGTTGGGTCTGGCCACTGACAACCATGGATCTGGTTCACAGGGACTAGAGGAGAGACAAAATCGGGTTTGCTGGTCTGAAGTTTAAAGAACTGTATGGAACCTGAGCCCATGTCATGACCTAGTACAATGGAGTTAGACTCACTGCCATTGCGTCAATGCTGACTTATAGCTGTTCACTGTGAGTTTCAGAGACTGTAATTGTTTACAAGAGTACAGAGCCCAGTCTTTCTCCCGTGGAGCTGATACTGGTTTCAAACTTCCATCCATGTGGATCGCAGCCCAACATGTAACCACTACACAGGCTAGGGTTGTGAAGGGTCCCATGATCCAGAGGTGAGGCATGGTTCAAAGTGGGCTCCCTGATGAGGCTAAGCAATGTGACCCACATTGAGTTGACCTTAACCCAACCAGATGAAGATAAGATTTTTGAGCTTGTGAATTGGTGTATATTGCTGCTGAATTTATGGATGACTTTGCTGATTTGACTTTGCTCATGGATGCAGACTCACAAGGCTACAACTGCAGTGGAGGTTCTCCACCTCAAAGACATGTTTGACTCCCCAGAGCACTGGGCTGGGATGCTTTCTAGATATATAATTACTTCTTGATATAAAACTCTTTATTATACATATATGAGTGTCACCAGGTTTGTTTCTCTAGTCAGCCTGGCCTAACACACAGCTCCAATCTGAGGAGGATCCCTGGTGGCATGCTGGTTATGCATTTGGCTGTGATCTGCAAGGTTAAAAGTTTGAAACCAGCAGCTACTCCATGGGAAAAATACAGGGCTTTCTATTCTCATAAAGAGTTACAGTCTCAGAAACTCACAGAGGCAGTTCTACCCTGTCCTCTAGGATCTCTGTGAATTGGCATCAACTCAATGGCAGTAATTTGGACTTTTTGGTTGGTTTGACCTGAGGAGTTTATTTTGTGGCACTGTATCATACAATGCTCTGTTGCCAGTCATAAGATTTTCAGTGGCTAATCCTTTAGAAGTGGACCATCTATCCCTTCTTATTCTTTCTTAGTCTGGAAGCTCTGTTGAAATCTGTTCACCATTTAATGACCTACTGGTATGTGAAGTACTGTTGGCATAACTTCTAGCATCATAGTAATATGCCAGTCACCACAGTACAACAAACTGGCAAGAGAGGGGAGAGATTTGCCCATAGCATCATCCAATATTGCAGTTCCAGACCAGAATCCCTTCTTCCTCTGCCTCAGCTCAAGAAATTCCAAAAGCACTCCTTATTTCTGGTTCTTCAACTTCAGGTGTTTGTGTACTTCAGGAAACTCTTCTTTGTCTTTTTCAGCCACCTCTTGAATTTTAGGTTTAGGTCTCTATTCCATTACCTTTTCTGCTTGCCCTGGTCTCTTCTAATTCAGGAGCAAGCCTTGGCGTCTCTTTTGACATCCATCCACGTCTTCCCCTCCTTTTCTGTCCCTTCAATATACCACTGCTTTCTCCATGTAAAATGTCCTTGATGTCATTACATACAATTCATCTGTCCCTCAACCATCGATGCTCAGCGTGTTAAATCTAGTTCTGAGATGGTCTCCAATTTAACGTAGGGTGTAGTCAAGGTTATACTTTGGCTCTCATGAAATTGTTTTAATTTTCTCCAGCTTCAACTTGAGCTTGCATATAAGCAATTGATGCTTTGTTACACAGTTGGACCCTGGTCTTATTCTGACTGAGATTAAGCTTCTTCATCCTCAAATTGCATTCACCTCTCACTCATTCACTGTCATTGAGTCAATTCCAAGTCCCAGTGACCATATAAGACAGAGTAGAACTATCCTTGTGTGTCCCCAGGACTGCAAATCTTTACAGGACTAGAAAGCCTCATCTTTCTCTGGTGCAGCAGCTGATGGGTTCGAACTGTTAACCTTGTGATTAACAGCCCAAAATATAACTCACTAAATCGTCAGGGCTCTCATTTTATACAGACAAGATCAATTTAATTCCTGTGTGCTCCGCCCAATATATGAGGTCCAAGGTCATAGTCAACATTTGTGTTTTTGAAAAAAGGTATTTCCAGGGAGAAAAGTATTGGTCCTCCAATCTCTTGCAGAGTTTCCATCACCAAGGCCATATTTTCCCCAATGACCAATCCTCCTTTGTTTCCAACTCTTGCATCTCAATCACCAGTAATTACCAATACATCTTGATTGCAAATTTTACCAAATTCAGACTGTAGACGTTGTTAAAGACCCCTTCAATTTCTTCATCTTTGGCATAAGTACTTGGTATGTACATTTGAATAATAATTATATTAACTGGTCTTCCTTTCATGCATATAAATATTGGCCTATCATTGATAGGGCTGTATTTCAAGATATATCTTGAAAAGTTCTTTTTTACAATGAGTGCTTTGCTGTGCTTCTCCAATTTATCATTCCCAGCATAGTAGACTATATGATTGTCTGCTTAAAAATGGACAATAACTATCCATCTCATATCATTAATGTCTAGTATATTGATCTTCATGCAATCTATTTCATTTTTGACAAGTTTCAATGTTTCTAGATTCATACTCTGTGAGTTCCACAATCCAATTATTAATGGATGTTTGTAGGTGTTTCTTCTCATTTTGTGTCATTACATAACCAAAAATGAAGGTTCCAATCATTTTACCACATCCATGTCATTAAGTTAGACTCTGCTTTGAGGAGGCAATATTTTTCCCCAGTAGCGTTTTGAATGTCTTGAAGCCTGATGCCAGTGGGCTGTGGGTTCCAACCTGAGGGGTTCAGCTTTCAGGTCTATGACAGGCAAAGTTCCATTACTACACATACAGTTTCCGCCGGCCAATTTGATAAGAAGTAGATTGCCAGTTCCTTCTTCCTAGTCTGTCTGAATATGGAAACTCCACTGAAACCTGCCCATCAAGGGTGACCCTGCTGGTATTTGAAATAACAGTGGCATGACTTCCAGCATCATCAGAAGTCACAGCAACACACGAACCTCTGCAGTACTAGAAAGTGACAGATGAGCAGTGGATAGATAGGTGGCTATATTATTTGATCTTTTTACTGGGTTGAGGTAGACATATAAAAAAGTCCATGAATCACAGATGCACAGCTTGAGAAAGTTCTACAATCTGAACACATCTGTGCAGTCAGCCGTCAGATGAAGAAACAATGTGACCAGCACTCCAGATGCCCCCCGAACGTTCCCTGCCCTTTTCTACCTACACTGAAAATGAGCATTTGACGTCTTTGGATATCGATTAATTTTGCTTGGTTTTCATGTCTGATTTTTTTACTCAATATTGTGTTTTTGAGATTCATCAATTGTGTTGCATTTAGATGACTTTGTTTTTCATTTTCATTGTCTGTTCTGCTTTCTGTGCTATCAAATTCATTCCAACTCTTAGAAACCCGATACGACAGAGTAGAACTGTCCCATAAGGTTTCTTAGGCCATAATCTTTAGGCTGGTACGGCTTCTTAGGCTGTCATCTTACCTTCTGTTGTGCATAGGGTCGCTATGGGTTAGAACCAACTTGATGGCACCTAACAATAACAGTCTTCACCGGAGCAGATTGCCATGTCTCTTCTTCTGTGGATCACCTGGTAGACGTGACCCACCGTCCATTAAATTAGTAGGGTAGCCTAACCATGTTGATCTTTGCTACTGTTGATGGGCACTTGAATTGTTTCTAATGTTTGATGATGGTGTACAGTGCAACCATGGATAGTCTTACAAATGTCCTTTTAGTGAACTGATGCATGTCAGAGTAGAACTGTGCTCCATAAAGTTTTCAGTGACTGTGACCTTTCAAAGTAGGTCACCAGGCCTTTCTTCCATGGTGCATCAGAACAGACTTAAACTGGCAGTCCTTCAGCTAACAACTTAGCACATTAGCTTACTTATGAATCATTTTCGAAGTTCATTGTATCACTGGAACACTTCTGAGGCTGAATGAAGTTACTAAGTGGATAGGCTTCTAGGGAAGTAGGACTGAACAGGGACTGCCCTAAGGCACAGGAGCTCTGGTGGCACAGGGGTAAAGTGGGCTGCACTCTGAATGGTCGGCAGTTTGAAGCCACAGGTGCTCCACAGACGAAAGACAGGGTTTTCTGCTCCTGTAAGGAGTTACAGTCTCAGATCCAGCAAGGATCAGATACAGTCTCAGATCAGCTCCACCTGCTTTATAGGGTTGCCGCTCTGAGTCTGCATAGACTCGATGGCAGTGAGTTTGGTTTTGGCTTGGTCCAAGGCATGCTGAGTCAAATAGTCATTCTCTTCATGGAAGATGACCCCAAGATCACCCCATCCATACACTCTGACAGAGCCCACCCTCTGACTAAGCTGGAAGTGGTTGGAGGCTTGAGGGACAGTCTTGCAACCACATGTGTTCCATAAAGCTGAATCACTGCAGATGTCCTTACAATAAAAGCCCATACACAAACACCCCCCCCCAGCAGAGAATGAAGGGGTTCTGGACACGTACCCTCTTGGTTGAGCTCTTCGTGTTATCACTTATGAATATGCTCCTAGCCATGTCCTTCTCGAACCTTCTTCATAGTTAGTTGACCCTGAAACTCTTGGCAGCGTCTGAAACCCTGAACCACACAGCCAAAAAATGACATGCTGTGCACATCTGCAGTGTGGAACGTGAGGCTTTCTGAGAGAGATTTATTGCCTTCCTTCCCTCCTCCTTTTCGAAGGTTTCTGGATGCGGTTCCTGGTGTATAGCGTGTGCCTCCGGCTTATCACTACGGTAAGTATAAAAGCAATTAATTTTTCCCCCTTTTGGAAAGCGGAAGTTTTAACCGCACTTCAATACCATTTGCATTTCTGATTTCTATCAAGTTCACACTTCCAGCGAAGAGAGTCCTGCTGATATAATTTGTTTTTTTAATTGCATATTCTCTGACAGGAAGCTGCTTCTCTCACCTCCAAAGCAGAAAACACGTATACATTAGGAGTGCTCAGCTCTGGACCATGGCTGCAGCTTCACTCACCTTCTTGGCACCAGGGAGGCAAGGACAGGTGTGGGCACTAGGAACATGACCCTGTCCCACCCCCACGACCCAACCTGCCTTTTGAGATCGATGCTGACATCTGCTAGGCTTGCGAAAAGTTGTGTGATGTGGGTGAAGTGGGCTGATTTTCACAACCATGGCTTCATACCTGGTTGTAATATGCTCATGTGTTTAGAGACTCTTTATTAAGACAGATTAGATTTATTGCTTGCTTACTTTGACTGGTTGAGATCCTTTTACACGATTTCCATGTTATTATTTAGACTTGCAGAATGTTTAGTCTGTCGTGGATTTGAGGAACTGTGTGGTCTGACGAGCCCCTTCTGTTAGCAGTGAGGAGAAAGAAGTGAATTGAATGACTGATCCAAAGGCTTCACTCCACCCTGCCACCACAGCCTAGCCATGACAGTCTCCTGAATGACATACACTGTGCCTGCCTCAGGACTGGTGGAGCCATGGTGGCACAGCGGGCTATTTTGCTAACCACAAAATCAGTGGCTTGAACCCACCAGCTATTCCACGGAAGAAATGTGAAGCTGCCAACTCCCCCCAAGATTTAAAGTCCCAGAACCCCGTAGGGGCAGTTCCATCCTGTCCAGTCCTGTCGCTGTGCGTTAGGATTGACTTGATGGCAGTGACTTTGGTTTCCGTTTGGGCGGCTTGACTTGGGAGGAGGCCAAGTGGCTTGCTTTGACCAATGAAACGGAATTTCGAGGGTTCAGAGCCTGCACTTTAAACAGCCTCACTTCCTTCTTGTGTTTCTGCTACTTCATGAGATCCTGTCTGTCTAGTCCTCTGCTTCAAGGAAATTGAGAACCACTTGCAGAAGTTGTCCCAGCCAACCCACAGTCCTCTGCTCTGACCCAGAGCCACTACAGCTAAAACCCCCAGAACCCCTTTAGCCACTACAGCTAAAACCCCCAAAACACTCCAGCCCACCCCCAGAACCGTGGTACCAATAGCTTCTTGTTGTATACTACTAAGACTGGGTGTGTCTTTTTATGTCTTGAGAGCTAACCGACACAGACACTGGGGCCCCGAGAGGAAAAGCAACTCCACTACCCTCACATGGCTGGTTTGTGTCAAAGGCAAGATTAGAACCCATGTCCCCTATTCTTAGCCCTGCAGCTGTTACTGGAGAATTTTCACACACATGTGAAAGATACTGTATGATTGCAGGTCTTGCAGCTTTTGGAAAATGTAGCTCGTAAAAAACGATGAGAGAAAACAGATGAAACTTTACATGGCTCCAGGGATTAATAATGTAACAGGGCCTGTTCCACTTGTTTTGAAGTGAATCTGAACTGGCTGTTCCACCCCCTCTCCTCCTCTCTGACAGCTGTGGGGTTCCCCATGAGGAAGGGTTGAATGGCTTGGGACCGGTTCCAAATAGCATCTGCAAGAGCCGAGGCTTGAGTGTCGCTGGAGCCTATGAGTGACTGGAGCCGGGATATTGCCCTTTTCTAGACAGTCAAGAAACCCAAGCCCCCTTTCTAAGCATTCACAGATCCAGGTCAAGCTTCTGAGAACAGCATGAGAAAGCCTCTGGAAAGATCAGCTGTTGTCCTCAAACCCCGCCTCTGCTCCTGCCAAGACTGAAATCCCATTTTCAGAATTCTACAAGTTGGACTGCTGAGTGCCAGAAAGCAGTTAGAAGTCACCAGCTACTCAGAGGAAGAACACCGAGGCTTTCTGCTCCCATCAAGATAGACAGCCTCAGAAACTCTAGGTAGGGTCGCTATGAGTCAGAATGGATTCAATGTAGTAAGTTTGGTCTGGGTTTGGACTCCTTTATGTTTATGCCACTTGCCGGAGATTTGGGGACCAGAGGGGTTGTCACTGTTGGGTGATGGTGTGTCTATTCTAACTCATTGCAACCCCCAGTGACAGAGTTGAACTGTCCCATAGGGTTTGGGGGCTGTAATCTTCATGGGAGCATATTTCACCAGGCTTCTTCTTTCACAGCCAGCCTTTTGGATAGCAGTTGAGTGATTAACCATTGCACTACCAGGGTCTGTATACGCAGGAGAGATGAAGAAGAGAGGTGCCGCACTTTAGGTAGCCATCAGCCATTTATACTGTCCTGTAAAGAAAGGCTTCCATTTCTCTTTCCAGGCATAGCTCCTCCTGACCTGCCTTCCCCTGGATCAGAGAGATATGCAGCTCATGAATGGAATGGCCAACCAAGGTTTCTAGTGACTGTTGTGGCTGCCCTTCTGCAGACACCACTCTGCAATGTCCCTCACGCAAAAGGTCGCCTCTCACTTTCCTCCACCTTGAAAATCTCCTGTCTGGCTATAATCTTGGGATAAATATGAGAAATAGGGGAAAGGAAACCCCATGCTGTCATGTAACTATATGTTCAATAACAGATCCATCCCTGCCTCCTTTCAATATTAAAAGTTTGACACAGGGAGTGGCCCCATCGACCTGTTCCTTGTTGTATACCTACTTCATTCATCCCACTGTGCCAGGCACATAACAAGTATCGATAAATATATGAATGAATGAGAGAAGGAAGGAAGGAAGGAAGGAAGGAAGGAAGGAAGGAAGGAAGGAAGGAGCACCGCTGTTCTGGGAGGTCACCCACAGATGGCATCTTTATACACCCTGTCTGCCACAGTGCAGCATGGCAGACCAGGGCCTGTGGGCCCTTTGACATCTGGTTGAGGTCCTCTGCCACTCCCCATGGCTCCATGCCATGCTAAGCTTGTCACAACAGATCAGTCACTGTTGAGCTGACATCTCTATTACCCAGGCCTCCCTCATGATGGGAGGATACAGGAAAGAGACTGGGAACTGTGGCAGTGGTAGCAGTGGTGACGTGATCACATTCTCTTCTTCTCCTGGCACAAACTCACTTTCCTGTTCCTGTACAGTTCCTGACCTGGGCTTGCTGATATCTGGGCCCAAGGCTGTTCATCTAGTGCCTGATGCCAGCTGGGAAGCAGGGCAAATCCACCAATAAAAAGGAGAGTCCAGACTGCCAGGTGCCATCAACCGCCTATGACAGGGAGGAAAGGCTGACAGAATTTGACTGATAAGGAGATTATGTGGCTTTTACCCTGGCTAATGGTCATGAGAGGTTACCTGAGGCCAATCAAAGAGGGCAGAAGAAAACAAAAACTACTCCCTACTACAGGTCCGCTGCCTGAGTTTGGGTTCCCTTAACAATAGACTGGAAACGAAGATGTGGGCGCAGGTAGTTTATTTAGAGGTGTTTCCACAAGGCAGAAATGGGGCCGGGAGATTGAGACAGGGAGAGGAGCCAATTTAGTATGGCTTACTGAGCTGTGGGCAACTGTAGCTCATTCCTGTTGTGGGGACCGAGAAACTATATGAACACCGCACCAGGAGGGAAGCTGTGATGTGCTCAAGAACTATCTACACCAATGGTAATGAACGCACGTGGGTCTAGAGGGCATGAGTGAAACTTCAATGGGCTCTGCATATTGGCACTGCAGTGAGAAGACATGGGTCCCAGGCCTTTCTACTTAGTTACAAAAGCTTCTTCAACTCAACTCCTCCTCAGTTTTAACTTCTTCATTTAGGAAAAAAATACTGCCTGTCCAACTTTAAGGGGTCCTTGTAGGAATCAAATCAAAGCAGAGAATCCAATATAAATTATTTTTATGTTAATATGAACTCCTGTTTCCCTAGTTAATGTGTCCAAGAAGCTATATTGCTCACCTGTCAGTAGGTTGAATATGGAGGGGTTCCAAGGATACAAGTTGTCAAAGATGCTTTAAGAGACCGAGGGCAAAATCCAGCTTCAGATGGGAATGTGTCAAGGAGTCAAGCTGCAGTCGGTTCCAGATGTTTCTGTATATAAATTTTCTCAAGTAGAAAGGAAGACTGTCATGACCTCATTCAAAGAATTCTTCCCAGATTTGGCTGGCCCTACTTCAACCTGAATTATCTGTCTCCTCCTAGCCTTAAACTCCTTCCCCACAAATTCCCCAGGTCCGCAGGATGATGCTAAGAATTTCCCTGCCTCCTGGGTTCCCCTTTACGGTAGATAAAGTAATGCTAGCTGTTGTAACTGAGAAACCTTCACATCTCTGATGCTGCAAATACATTTGGGTCTTTTGTTACTGACATGACAATCCAGCATGGGTGACGATCATTGGACAGAGTGCCTACATGCAGACATTAACCCCCCCCAGGCTCCTTCTCGCATTTATCTTTGCCATCTTCAACACAAAGCTTCCAGGGTTGCTTAGAGGATTACCTCTCCTTTTAGCCAACTGAAAAGGTGAAAGAACATAAGAGATTTTTAAGAGTCCAGACTGAGCTACACAGCCACACCTTACTACAAAGGAAGCTGCGCCTCGTGGCGGTCCTGCTGAAGTCACGGGAAGAAGAAAAAATGGGTTTGGTGATCAGCTAGTGGTATCTGACATACATTTCATATTAATATTAGCAAACAAGAACTAGGGTTGAAAAGTCAGCCGAACAGAAGGCACCAGCCAGAGAGTAGATCAATTACAGGGACGTTAGGTGGAGGGCTAGGCAGGGGCCATGGTTGAGAAAGTCAGTGCACTATCTTTAACACACCCTTGTTGCCTTTGTGCCATCTGCTCCATAGCTCTGAAGTCCTTAAATTTTCCCCAAATATATGGATGTGCTTGACCCCATCTTTGCTCATATAATTTTAAAATCATTTTATTGGGGGCTCATACAACTCTTATCACAATCCATCCATCCATCCATCCATTGTGTCAAGCGCACTTGTATATTCATTACCCTGATCATTCTCAAAACATTTGTTCTCCACTGAAGCCCTTGGTATCAGCTCCTCATTTTTCCCCTCCTTCCTTGCTCCTCCCTCCCTCATGAACACTTGACAATTTATAAATTATTATTATTTTGTCATGTCTTACACTGTCCGACGACTCCCTCCCTTCACCCACTTTTCTGTTGTCCATCCCCCAGGGAGGGGGTTATAAGTAGATCCTTGTGATCAGTTCCCCCTTTCTACCCCACCTTCCCTCCACCCTCCGGTATCGCCACTCTCACCACTCATCCTCAAGGGATCATCTCTCCTGGATTCTCCGTGTTTCCGGTTCCTTTGCTCATATTTTGCCTTCTGTCTGGAGCTTCTCCCCACCTCATCTATCTAATCAATCCCAATATGCCTGCTACATTGATTGTCAATAATGAACTATGCATCCTGCTAGGCATCCCCTTGTATTCTCTAGTTCCTACTGTTGAAATCTGGACTGGTCCTGTAACTACCTTTAACTGGTAGAATGTAAGACATGACTTGGACAGCTCCTGCCCTAAGACTTCAGATGATCTAGCAACTTGCTTTTGTGTTCTTTGGAGACCTTAGTCACCGGTTAAGAAGCCAGACTACACTGATACGGAGAGCACAAGGGGTAACTGTATGAAGAGGGAGAAGTCCGGAGACCACATGGAGAGAGAGAAAAATTCCCCTAAGTTCAGCTGTTCACCCAGCCAGATAAATTCAAACAGTGATTATCAGAAAGACCAACAGAACAATCACTCAGCTTACCCCAGCCCAGATTGCATAATCATGAACAAATACATTGTTGTTTTAAGTCATTACGTTTGAGGGTGATTTGTTAGGCAGCAGAAGATAACTGGAGCAATGTTTCTAAGGGTTCAATCTAGTCTTTGCCTCATCTTACAAGCATTTTCTTGATTCCTCCCTCTGTCTTCTCTAATATCTCACTCCTTAGCAGAGTTAGGACCCTTGTTTTGGACTCTCTTCTCCACTTCCATGGAATTCCACATACTCATTTATGTTAGCATGTCTCCCTCTGGGTCATATCATTTACATTCTTGTCTCTCACAATTTAAAGTTTATGCATTTCTTGATTCATAGGACATGATGTTATTCTTTTGTGTGTTTCCTGTGCCTAGTACAGTTTCTGACACATAGTAGGGGTTCAAAATGCTCTTTAAGCATTATTTTAAAATTGGTTTTTAAAATGTAATACAGACTGTATCCGAGGGAAGGAGAGCCAAACGGGAGTCAGAAGATGTGTCCTTTGCCTAAGATTCATCAAAAGAATTCAGACCAGTTGATGGGAGAGAATGATGCCAGATAATTGGACTGATTTTTCTCAAACTCCTGCTATTTAGAGACTTTGGAAGGCTTGTCCTGTTGTTGTTAGTGGCCATCAAGTCAGTTCCCAGTCAGAGAGACCCTATGTACAACAGAAGTAAACACTGCCCAGTCCTGCACCATCCTCACAATCATTACTATATTTGAGTTGGTTGTGGCAAGCACCATGTCAATCCATCTTACTGAAAGGGTTCTTTTCTGCGGATTCTACCAAGTACAGTGTCCTCCAGAAACAGATCTCTTCTAATAAGAGTCCAAAGTATGTGAGATGAAATCTCACCACCCTGGCTTTTAAGAAGCATTCTGGCAGTACTTCCTGCAGGACAGATTTGTTCATCCTTCTGGCAGCCCAGGGCATGTTCAGTGTTCTTCACCAACACTGTAAGTCAAAGGCATCAAAATTTCTTTATCTACTATCCAGCTTTCACAAGTATAGGAGACGATTGAAACTTCCAAGACTTGCGCCAGGCACCCCTTGATTCTCAAGGTGTCATCCTTACTTTTAACACGTTAAAGAGGTATTGGGTCACAGATTTTGCCAATGCACTACATCATTTGGCTGCTGCTTCCGTCAATCTTGATCGTGGATCCAAATAAAATGAACTCCCTGGCAGCTTCAATGTTTTCTTGACTTATTATGATGTTGCTTATCGGGCTAGTTGTGACATTTTTGGTTTTCTTGGTGTTGAAGTTTTATCCAGTCAGTGCTTCAAGTTCCCTTCAATTGTAGAAAGCGAGGTCGTGTCATACAATATCATGGCTTGCTTACGAGTCTTTCTCCAATCCTAACATCACACTCTTCTTCATATACTCCATTTCCTTAGATGATTTCCTCAATATTCACAGGAAGAAGATAAAAGGCTGACACACATCTTTCCTGATTTTAAACCACAGGTATGCCCTGTTCTACTTGACCAATTGCCTCTTGGTCTATGTGCAGGTTCCACATGAGAACAACAAGGTGTTTGGGAAGTTTTATTCTTCGCGATGTTATCATTACTTTTGCATAGTCAGTAAAACACAAGTGAACATCTTTCTGGCATTCTCTGCATTCAGCCCAAATCTATCTGACGACACCAGCCACAATATTCTTAGTTCCATGTCCTCTTCTGTATCCACCTTAAATATATGTTGATGTACTGAAGCAGCCATTTAAAATTTATCTTCAGCAGAATCTTATATTGATGTGATTTTTTGTGTCTTATCAAGCTATCTTGGACTTTATTATTAAAATGAATTATTATGCAAAATCAGTTTTTTACACAACACTCGAATTTTACAGTTTTCTTTTAATACCTTTTTTTAGTTTTTTACATAAGTGCTTAATTCTTAATCCTTATGATTTGTTTCTTAGGTGGATTGCTTTTCTACCAACAACTTTTTTTTAAATCAATTTATTGGGGCTCATAAAATTCATCACAATACATAGATCAATTGTGTAAAGCACATCTATACATTTGTTGCCTTCATCATTCCCAAAATTC
>NW_022103923.1:2790347-2798441 GCF_000313985.2 Echinops telfairi
TGCACCTAGGTCTGTTCCCCCCTTGATCTTAAATATATTTACATGTGTACATGTCTGTATTAGATAATTTCCATGTCACACTGGATCACCTTCCTTTGAAAAGTGGCATATCTACAAATGTACTAATTCTAGTACTTCCAGTAGGTTTATCAGATAACTCTCTTCCAATTCTCTTCCAAATGACTGAGACCTTCCAGTGTTCTGTCCATTTGTTGAAACATCTCAGTTACTATTCCCTCAATTCCTAGAACCTCATTTTCTGCCAATGGCTTCTGTGCAGCTTGACCTTTTCCTTAAATTCCATTATTTCAGGATCATATGCCACCTCCTTAAATGTGTGAAACTTGACTAATGGTTTTGGGTATAGTAATTTTGTATATTCCTTCCATCTTCTTTTGCTGCTTCCTGTATCAATAATTCCCCCTCCCCCCATAGAATCCTTCAATAGTTCAACTTGAAGATTGAACTTTTCCTTCAGTTCTTTCAACTTGAGAAATACTGAGTGTGTTCTTCCCTTGCTTTTCTAACTCCAGGTGTTTACACATTTCATTGTAATACTTTGCCTTCCTGAACTACCCTGTGAAATCTGTTCAGCTGGTTATCTTCATCATGTCTTCTGTCCACCATAGCTATGCTATGTTTGCCAGACAATTTTAGAGTCTCTTCTGACATCTGTATTGGTATTTTCTTTTCTGTACTTTTAATGATCTTTTGCTCTCTTCATGTTTGATGTCCTTGATGTTACCCCATAACTTGAATGATCTTCCATAGGCATTAATGCCTAATGTATCTAATCTATTCTTGAGATATCTGTAAATTCAGGTGAGGTATACTCAATATACTCAAATTGGCTCTTGCAAATTTGTTTTAATTTTCTTGAGCTTCAACTTAAACTTATAAATGAGCAATCGATTCCATGGCTTTTCCATTGTCTTGATGCACAAATGTAGTTGATTTGATTTCTGGATATTCGATCTGGCAAAGTCCAGACGTGTAGTCACTTCTCTGTGCTGTTGAAAATATAGGTGGGACTATAAGCTGAAATGCAGTTGGAAAGCTAAAAGCTATATGAGGGGACTTCAAAACTCATAGAAAATGGAATGAAAACATAATGGCATTTTCCCATAACCTTTTTGAAGCACCTTTGTATTTTTGCAGACGCCTTTTGATGTAGTTCTGAGAGATGTCGAAGTTGGAAGGACAGTGAAAGCCATCTTTCCAAGGAAGTTCAGGTGATCAAGTGAGCTTGCCTGCATGAGTATTGGCAGCAGCTGGATTTCATTTGCCACTACTTATTAGCAGCCTTATAGACATAGTTTGACTGTGGAGGCAATGAGAGCGGAAGATTCCTGGTCTCTGAATCACATGTATGCGTACCTGTGTCTGCCCTATGACATGAAAACCGCAATGCCTTGCTTCCTCTATACTTCCAATGATTTGGAAGCACCCAATACCCTGTATTAAATCCCTCTCTGCTTGAAATACCTACACTGTTTTCTGCTTCTTGCACTGAAACCCAATATAGATATACTAATTTGGTAAAATAAATTAGAAAAGAGAGAGAAATCGTAGAGGAAGCAGAAGCCAGGCAGCCTCGGGGAGGCACAGAGAGTTGGCCAGCTAAGACACAGACAGTATGGAGGAAGTGCTGAAAGAGCCTGGGGCACTGGAAAACACTGCTGGTCCTGGGCCAACAATTGCTAAATCTTAGCCAAGAGCAAGAAAATGTTCCAAATTAGAGAAAGCATGATGAGGAGGGACACAGTCAATGACTGCCTCTGGGAGCTTCCCTGGTACAGGGACCACACCCCCCATACTCAAAGTCTCACCAACAGAAGCTAGGCAATATGAGTTCAAGGTCAGAGCTGGGTTAGGAGGATCTTGTATCTGGTCAAGAGGAACTGAGAAGAATCAAGACGGAAACTCAAAAGATGTGGAATGATGGGATGATTTTCAAGGCTATTCATTTTACAACATGGTATTTACAAGACTCTATGTGAGGGAAATGCTTGTCTGTCAATGATTGATATTTTCTCAGGGGCCACAAGGTAGAATAATCTGGACTTCACTTCCATGACAAAACAAAAAACCCTGAGTTCTTCCTGCAAGGCACATGTCTGCATAAATGTTAAAAGCAATATGGAATAGTGGTTTGAAACAAGGACTATCATCAAATCAAGAAGACCTGGATTTGAGTATAAACACCACCTTTTGTCAACTATTTCATTTAAGGCAAGTTACTCAGTCCACTGAGCCTCTATTCCTTACTGTTAAAACAGGGACACTTTCATAAGTTGCTGTGGTGATTGGATGCATTGTGAAGGGACTTCCAAAAGTTTGTGGGGAAATTCCATTATCCTTTTTCAAATTTCTTATAGCAATTTAGGTGAAGGTTAATAGAGGAACTCGTGAGTTTAACATTCAACAATTGATACAAACTTGGCTTCAACTCACTCATTTCAATTGCTTTAATGCACCATCGCATATCCCACTTCTTGCCAGTGTTTCTGGTTTCCATCCCCCCTTCTTTCCTAGCCATGTGGCCTGGAGTAAATGCTTCCCTTTTGCCTTAGGTGTCTGATTATTCTCACATAAGTTGAGTTCACTTCCAGACCTGAGGGGGTAACTAAGGGTCATAGTATGGGGGTTCCTACAAGTCTCTTTTCTGACCAACAAGCCTGGTCTCTGTTATGGTTTTCAGTTCTGTTCCACGTTTTTCTCCCACTTGATCCAGGACCTTCTAGAATGCGATACTTTCCAGAACAGGTGGTACTGATAATGAGGCATTGGGTTGGATGGGTGTGTAGAGAAACAAATGCAGTGACACTCATCTCTGTATAAGAAAAAGCTTCTACCTTGCAAGTCTGGCTAGACCAGAGGATGTACACTGGTACAGATAGGAACTGGAAATCCAGGGAATCCAGGGCGGATGAGCCTTACAGGACCAGTGGTGTGAGTGGCGATACAGGGAGGGTAGAGGGAGAGTGGGTAGGAAAGAGGGAACCGATTAAAAGAAACAAAAGGGAACCCCCCCCCGGGGGGACAGACAACAGAAAAGTGGGTGAAGGGAGACGTCGGACAGCGCAAGATATGACAAAATAATAATTTATAAATTATCAAGGGCTCATGAGGGAGGGGGGAGCAGGGAGGGAGGGGAAAAATGAGGACCTAATGCCGGGGGCTTAAGTGGAGAGGAAATGTTTTGAGAATGATGAGGGCAATGAATGCACAAATGCGCTTTACACAATTGATGTATGCATGGATTGTGATAAGAGTTGTATGAGCCCCTAATAAAATGAATAAAAAAGAGAGAGAGAAAAAATAAAACCGAAAAAAAGAAAAAAGCTTTCTATCAAGAAATAATTATATATCAAGAAGACATCCCAGCTCAGTCCAACTCAAGTCCACAAGCCCCATGGGAGTTCCTAAGTCCCTCTTCAGACTCTCATAGCTGCAGGCCTATGTTGTCTATCAAAAGTGAAGCAGGAAGATCATACGAGCGGTACCATCAAAATAAAAGAATTTGTCTCCAAAGTAAGCTTATCACCTTCAAAGTACTCTCCATTACACTTAATACATTAGTCAAATCCTCAATTCCATTTTGGGAAACATTTTTCAAACTCATCTGTTTAGATGGCTGGCAGCACCTCCCTCATTTTTTCTTCACGTCTTCTGTGACATCAAATCGCTGTCCTTTCATGTCCCTCTTCATTTGTGGAAACAAAAAGAAGTCGCAGGGAATGAGATCAGAGGAGTAAAAGTAAGATCAGGTGGGCCAAGAGAGGCATACTGTTTTTTTTTTCTTTTTTTTGTCTCACACTGGCACTCAAACTTTTCAGAACCTCTAAATAGAAAGGCTCATTAGCAGTCTGACCTGGTGGAACAAACTCAAAATTCACTATAAGTCAACATTTTCATCCCATTCAATGAATGTTCAGAACAAGGCTTGTCATCAATCGACATTTCAACTTTTTTGAAATGAGAAAGCCATTTATACACTTGAGTTCTTCCCATAGTGCTGTCCTTGTAAGCTGTGTTCAGCATCACAAGTTTCTGCAACATTTCTCTCAAGCAGGATGCAAAGTTTCATAGCTGCATACTGTTGTCTTAAATCGGCCATCACAAGAAACAAAGTTTGAGTGAAACTGCTTTTATGAAAAAGTTCATTGTGACCAGAAAGAACCTTCCCAGGTGACCCGACTGGGTAGACTAACTCAAGAGAGAGTTGCTGGATGCTTGCCTAGTGGGGAAAAATGTGTACTATGAAAGCTCCACTACACTCAGTACAATTCTGCTTTTTTGGGGGGTACCCCCTCATAGGTCAGTGAAAACGTGGCTGGTGTACTGCTCTCAGGGCAGGTAGGAAGGTGGAAGCATCATCAGGCTGTGACATGAGTAACAGGTTGACATAAAATAAATTAACTACCACAGGCACCATCTAGTTCTTCTGGTATCAAGGTAGTAGAGACTGATGTTTGAGTCTTTGGACAGTTTTGATGTGTTGGTCAGTTTTTATCACTCTTCTTTCCACTGGTTGGGGAAAGATCAGTATTTTTACCTTAGATAGGCATTCATGAGCTTTTTAAAAAATAGCTTCATGGATACAAAATTCACATATCATACACTTCCATAGTTAAATTGCTATTAAAAAGATTTGTATATACATCATCACAATCAGTTCTAGTGCTCCCCCCACACACACATTATTTGCTCCCCAATTCCCCTCACCCTCCTGACCTTCTGGCCCTGATAAACCATTGCATCAGTTATTGTCTCTATGCATCCATTCCTTCTCTGCTCCATAAACTGGGAAGCCAAAGAGAAACAATACAAATCAAAACCAAAATTAAACAGAAAGAAAGTAATAATAATATAAAGATAAAAATAAAGAATAAGAAAGAAAAGACCACAAGCAATATTAAAAAGCCAGAGAAGAAATGTCTTTCATGGGAAAAGCAAGAAATATTTACGCCTAGAGCAAATCCAGGTTAGGTCAGGAAGGAGGTCAACTGATCAAGTGTATTATACTATAGTTCAAGCCACCATAATCAAGTTTACAATAATCTTTGTCTGATAATACAGCTGTTCGAGTCCCTCACCTGTGGCCAGAGGGGATCTGCCAGAGGCTTAATATGACGAGATACTCTGCAGATGGGTTTTGAGTTCCTACCATCATCTTTAGCCTTCTACAAATTGGGTGTTCACAATTTAAGCTCTGATCCTACTCCCTTCATCATATTTGGATTTTGTCACTGTCATCTTCAGGTCACACAAGCTAGTGTGCTTCCTCCATGTGGACTTCATTGATGCCTCACTCAGATGGTTGTTTACTTGAAGACAAGTCTTTAAGGCCCCAGACACTATTCCAATTGATAGCTAGGCACCACCTGCTTTCTTTACCGTAGCACCCTTATCTTTGGTGATCTCTTTATGAAAGTGAATGTGGAGCAGGGCCATTTTATAAGAGCGAACTCTCTTGGATTGGGGATAGAATGAAATGGGATCCCAGAATCCATCTTCTTGTTTACAGGTTTTGGACAACTCTGGTTTACTTTAGCAGTCATATCATTTTATGACAAAGAAACAAACAACAACAAAAATCCTATCACATTTCTACTCTGACACACATGGGGTCGCCATGAGTCAAAATTGACTATATGTCAACTGGTTAATATTGATTTATTAAGGTGTCACAATGTGTCAGATACTCTTTGAAGCACTTTATATGCATGAACTCATTTAATCCTGCTTATAATTCTATGGAGGAGCCCTGGTGGTGTAGTGGTTACACGTTGGACTGCAATCCACATGGTTGGAAGTTTGAAACCACCAGCAGCAGCAACATGGAAGAAAGATTCCGTTTTGTAAACGGTTACAGTTTCGGAAACCCACAGAGGATTCGCTGAGTTAGCACTGACTCAATGGCAGGGAGTTTGAGTTTACTATCCTTATCTTCTACATGAGGAAATGAAGGACCCAGAAATGCTAAAGAATTTGCCCAATGTTACTCAGCTCGTAGTGTCAAGTCCAGATTTGACCTTGGTCCTTTTGGTCAGCCACTACCTTAAAATGTCTCTCATTTGCTGAATGTTTTTGGAGAGTTGCAAGATCAGAACTTATTTGTAAGCAAGAATCCTTCCATTATTAAACAACTTACAAGGGAGACTAGAAAAAGAAAAATATTGTTCATGCAAGTAAATATTTACATACACCAAAATATTTATGTTCATATATGTGAGTACTGCTTTCCACAAGGAGCGAGGAAAATGTATAAATATTTACTCACTGGAAAAAGCTGACAAGTAGTTAGGAAATAAGAATATTTATGCTCTACATTACTTTTGTGCTGTCAAATTGTTTCATCTGGACTCTACACACTAATTCCCAAATTGGACAAACAGCACAAAAATCCTGAAATTGTAAATTCAGGCTCCTTATGGAGGTTCTTAACTGGTTATGGGACCAAATTCTAAATAAATTTAATTTCAATTTTCTTAAATCATATTTTGGAAAACATATGCACTGCCTCTGATTCTTTCTAGGAAGAATAACGCTAAGGACCAAAATCAAAGACTCTCTCTTTTTTCCTGGAGCTCCATATTGTGGGTTCTGGCTAAGAGGTCTGCCCTGGGGACCATGTCTGAGCCAACAACTGGAAGCGGTAGGGAAACAGGTCAAATAACAAAACTGGTTGGCCCAGATTGGTGGTGACCCCACAGATAGAGACAGGAAAAATTTCAAATTAAAAAAAAAGTTTGCATGAAGAATAGTAGAGATTTTGAGAGAAATTACAGCAAAATAGAATTTGAATAACCCCTTGCCATCAAGTCGATTCTAATTCACAGCACCACTACAGGACAGAGTAAAACTATTCCATAGTGTTTCCAAGGCTAAGACTTTCTACTCTCATAGTGAGTTTCTGCCTCAGAAACCTATAGGGCCAATTCTACTTTGTCCACTATGAGTCAGAATCAGCTCGATGGCAGTGAGTCTGAGTTTTTAGATTGAATTTAAATGCAAATAACAGAAAATTCCAGAGTTGGTTAGTACAGAGGTTTATTTCTGTCTTCTGGGTGTCAGCTTTGTGCATTCTTGGGATAGTGTCTTGCTCTTTGTGCGATTGCCTCAGGATAACATGATGACGGCTATAGTTCTGGAAGTCATTTGTAGGTACCGCAAAGTCCAGTGGAAGAAGTTCTTTGTATTTCCATGCAATTATCCTTATCATCCAAATATTTTCCAGATTTCCCTTCATATAGCATTGGCCATAATTACCATACAAACTCAAGTATGAGCCGACTCGAATATGAGCTGAGGCACCTAATTTTACCACAGAAACCACATTAAAAATTTGCTGAAAAACTCGTTTATACTCGAGTATATACAGTAAACCACATGCCCATGCCCAAACCAATCACTACTAAAGGGAATGTTGTGTGCAATGGTGTTAGCTCTGACTGATAGTGAGCCCATGTGACAGAGTAGAACGACCTTATAGGTTTTTCTAGGATATAAGCTTTATGAAAGTAGATTGCCAGGTCTTTCTCTTGCAAATTTGGTGCAAATCACTCAGTCTTTGGTTGGAAGCCCAGCATTTAACTATTGCACCACTGAGCTCCTCCCGAAAGAAATAGGACTATCACACTTAAACTGCTCTCAGGCCAGGTCTATAGACTGCTTTCTTTAAAACACATGGCCTCACTGAGCAAAGGAAACTCTTGAATGAGGTTGAAGTTCGGCAAAACAAACAAACAAACAAAAAACTAAGAAGGTAGAACAATTAGTTGATAGGTAACCAACAGAGTCCACTGCATCCCATTTGAAAGATAAGAAAAAGAAAGTTCAGAGAGGTTGTGATCATGCATTTAGGAACTATTAGAGCTGCAATTTAAACCTTGTGATTGTGGCATGGATATACAAAATTACATCCTTAATCTTTGTGTTAGTTTGGGTTGACTAGAGAAACAAATTCATAGATACGCATATGTGTATAAGAAAGAGAAGGACATTGGGCCTCCACTCAAGTACTCCCTCAACACAAGAATACTTTCTTCTCGTAAATTGGCATTCTATGATGCTCACCTTCCCGACACA
>NW_022103923.1:2799560-2803612 GCF_000313985.2 Echinops telfairi
CTTCAGACTCATGCAACACATGCAATAATGCCAAATGCAGGAAGATCACAGGCGAGTGGGTGGGAGGTCTTGTGGATCCAGTGGTGGTGTGAGCCTCTCAGCGCTGGCAGGGGTCTCCATGTGGCTCCTCTGGCTCCAGAGCTCTAGCATAGCTCCATGTGTCTTGTCAATGGAGATGTCTTGCAGGGAGTGAACATGTGTCCCACTTCCAGTGAACTATTTATCTCCTTAGCACCTCCAAATGAGGTCATCAAGTTGCGACCTGCTTGACAGGCTAAATTTCACCCCTTCACTCTTAGTCCTCTCAAATTGACAACAGATTATGTAACTACAACAGTTTTCAACACTTTAAAGTGGTCTTATGTAACAGATTTGCTCAATATAATACAACCTACGATTTCCTGAGATCTGTTTCCATGGACATTGGCTGTGGATCCAAGCAAGATGAAACCTTTGACAATTTAATCTGTGCCCCATTTATCATGATGTTGTCTATTGACCCAGTTGTGAAGATTTTGGTTTTCTTTATGCTTAGTTATAATCCATAACAAAGGCTGCAGCCCTTGATCTTCATCAGCAAGTGATTCAAATCCTCCTTTATTTCAGCAAGCAAAGTTGTGTCATCTACATATTGCACATTGTTAATAAGCATCCCTCCAATCATGATGCCACTTTGTTCTTCATATGGCCTAGCTTCTTTGATTATTTGCTCAGCACACAGAGTGAATAAGTATGGTGAGAGTACACACCCCTGATGCACACCTTTCCTGATTTTAAAGCATGTAGTATTCCCTTAACCCGTTCTTGGTTTATGTCCAGATTCTACATGAACACAATGTGATGTTCTGAAATTTCCATTCTTCTCAATATTATCCATTGTTTCTTATGAGCCACACAGCTCAATGCCTTGGCATAGTCACTAAAACATAAGTAAACATCTTTCTGATATTCTCTGCTTTCAGCCAAGATCCACCTGACATCAACAATGTTATCCTCTTCTACCTCCCGTGTGAACTTCTGGAAGCACCTTTTGATGTACTGATCAATTATTTTTTAATTATCTGTAGCAAAATTTTACTTGCATATGATATTAATGATACTGTTTTATAATGTATACATTCTGTTAGGTCATCTTTCTTTGGAATGGGGACAAATATGGATTTCTTCCATAAGTTGGCCAAGTAGTTATAGTTCAATTTCTAGGCAGAGACAGGGTGAGTGCTTCCAGTGCTTCATCAGCTTGTTGAAACATTTCAAATACTATACTATGAATTCCTGGAGCCTTGTTTTGGGCTCATGCGTTTATGAAGCTTGGCCTTCTTCCTTTTGTACCATTGGTTCCTGATCATATGCCATTCTGGAAAAAGTTATTTTGGGTACAGTAATACTGTATATTTCTTCTGTCTTCTTTTGATGCTTTCTGCATCTTTCAATGTTTTTACCATAAAAAAAGACTCCTTGCCATTGAGTCAATTTTGACTTATGCTGACCCTATGGGGCAGGACAGAATTGACCCTGTGGGTTTCTGAGACTATAGATCTTATGAGAGTTAAAACCATCATCTTTTTCTCATGGAGTGGCTTGTGGGTTTTAACTGCTAACCTTGTGGTTAGCAGTCCAACACGTGACCAACTCTACCAATAGGCTTCCTTCAATATTACATTACAAGGCTTGGATTTTTTCTTCAGTTCTTTCAGTTTGAAATATGCTGAGCATGTGCTTCCTTTCTGACTTTCTAACTCTAGCTCTTTAAAAAAAGTTTTTGAGATTAAAGCTTTTATCTTATTTCATTTAAAAAAAATCATTTTATTGGGGCTCATACAATTCATCACAATACATAGATCAATTGTGTAAAGCACACCTATACATTTGTTGCCCTCATTATTCCCAAAATTCGCTTTCCTCTTGGGTTCCCAGAATCAGCTCATTTTCCTTTTCCCCCTTCCCCTCCCTTCCTCATCGCCCCCTCCCCCATGAACCCTTAATAATTTATAAATTATTATATCTTATCTTACACTGCGCCCGGCGTCTTCCTTCACCCACCTCTCTGCTGCCCATCCCCCAGAGAGGAGGTTATATGTAGATCCCTGTGATCAATTTCTCCTTTCTACCTCCCCCTTCCCTCCTGGTATCGCCATTTTTAACAGTTTTATTGACACTTCATTCACGTATCATATAATTCAATAATTCAATCATATCAAGAAGAGTTGTACAGTCATCACCACAATCAATTATAAAACATTTTCTTCTTCCTTGTACTCATTGTTATTCATGTAATTATTTTTTAATTGTGGACTCCATGCCTTTACACAATGTATTAAAATGCATTCTTTGTCTTCTTGAGCTGCATTTTGAAATTTTTTGTTCATAATTTCTTCCATTTGCTTTAGCTACCCTAAGTCCCAAGGAAAGTTTCTGAATCTCTTATGACAGCCAAGCCTTCTACATGCTCATCCCCATTTAAGAGTCTGAGTCTTGAAGAAACCAACCTGTGATATTTCCTAAAAGAGGAACATTTAACCAACTGAAACCATATGTACTTTGACCTCACTCTTTTTTCATACCTGTCCTACAGGTGGGAGAGCAGCTATCTGTGACAATGAGGCAGGAAAAGTAAGGTTAGAAGCTACACACCCAGGACAGTCAAATAAAGGCAAGAAAGAGCCCCTACCCTGGTGACCATCGTTGGGTCATATAATCCAGTCATGGACTGAGTACCTCTGAATTTCTTGTTCCGTGGAAAATGAAAACAAATCATAATTTGGGTAAGGAACTAGTCCATGCAGCAAATACTGCTTCCAAGTAAACAGCCACCAACGGCACCTGGAGGACACTATTGAGACCTTGTGAAAGAGAGTTTCACTCATTTAATGGTCAACAAATAGTTAAAAAGCTCCTACTATTATTTCCAAATCTGTACTAGGGATTGAGGAGCTAGAATTAAGCAAAACAGACAAGGTCCCTATTCTCAGAGAGCTTAGATTTGCATCAAAGGAGACGGATAAAAAAACAACACATAAACACGCTGACTAGACAAGGTAATTGCCGGCTGGGATACAGGATATGAAAGAAATAGGTATTGTTCTCTACTAATGTATAATCGGCAGTGCAATAGTTAAGCTCCTGGCTGATCTCTGAGAAGTCAGCGTTTTGAAAACATTGGCTATGCGGAAGGAGAAAAGAACTGGAGATCTGTTCCTATAAATACTACAACCTAGAATTCCCTATCAGGGCAGTTCTACTTTTTCCTCTAGGATCACTATGAATCAGAATTGAGTCCACCGTACACACAACAACTTGAGAGCTATTAAAAAAACATCGCCAGAGAAAGGCTGCTTGGCACAACAGCAAGATGATCTCAAAGGAGAGAAAGAAATGAGTGCTATGAAGATGTGCAGAGAGAGCATGGGAAAGCTCTGGGGAGGGAAAGAGTGAGGGTGTGCTGAGGATGGTGTGCCGAGATCCTAACAAATATGCAGAATCGTGTTATGAGAAGAGATAAGCAAAGGAGGTGGGTGCCAATTTAAATCAAGCATTGTAGAGCAAGGCAATGTACTTGTCTTTTAGAATGATTATCATAGGAGGCTACTGGCAAAGGCATACAGCATGTCATAAGTTACTACTTTGTAAAGGATAGCTTTGGCTCTTGTGAAGAATGAATGGAGAGTACAGTGACAGGAGTAAGAGTAGAAAGGCCATTTCAAAAGCCACATGAAAGAAGGTGGAAGCTTGGAAGAAGGTGGTGGCAGTAGAGATGGGGAGAAGGGGTAGACTAGAGATTCTGAAGTAAAAAGTACCATAGAATTTGCTTGTCAACTAAATGCAAGGAATAAGGGCAAGTCAAAGAGGAGTGCTAGGTGTTTTACTTTAGTTACTAGAAGAAAGTGAAGATATTGACCAAAATGGTGAACAACTAAGAGGAATACATAGGGATTGGGGGTGGGGGGATCAAGTTCATTTGTCTAAAGCGTGTGCATAAGCAAATGTGGTGAAGAAAGCTGATGTACCCGGCTTTCAAAAGATATAGTGTCTGGGGTCTTAAAGGCTTGAAG
>NW_022103923.1:2804329-2811665 GCF_000313985.2 Echinops telfairi
GCTTGACACAATGGATAGATTGATTGTAATAAGAGTTGTGCGAGCCCCCAATAAAATGATTTTTTTTAAGTTTATTTATCTATGTCACATTTAAGGTGTTTGTTAGAAATGCAAGAAGAGATATTGACGATCATGAAAATGTGCCACGCAAAAAGTGAGTTTAATGAGAGTACTGAGATAGGCCAGTTCTGTAGGATGTGACTTTTCTGACAGGCAACTCTAGATCAATGAGGAATTTCTAACAAACATCTTAAACGTGACATAGAAGACAAACAAACGTAATCCTTCTCACCGCATATGTGTTTCTCTTAATTGTTTACCATTTTTCTGAAACAGTGCTGCAGAACAAGACCACCTAATTCTCTTTCCTTTTCCCTCTTCTTCCATAGGTGTCAGACCTGCATCACAATTTGGAGACTCGCCTGCTTTCTCCAGCTCCCACCTGTTTGACAGTGTTTCCTACCAATAAATCTTTCATGTATCAAATAGAATCTGTTACGTGGAAGAACCAAATTAAAACAATGAGGCAGGTAGACACATGAGTCTGGACCTCAAGAGAGGTCTGGGCTGGAGATATGAACATAAAATGTAAATGGTTCCATAGAATGAATGTGGGTATAGCTTTTAAAAATGAATGTGTGTATAGATATTTTTAACAAGAGAGAGAGAGAAGACCTGGAACCAAATCTTGGTGTTCTCTTCATAGAGGACGAGTAATGGACAAAGAGCAAAACTTTTGTCAATGTGCTTCAAGAATGGGGGGTGTTCTAAGAAGCAGGGAGGGATTAACTATGTCAAATGCTTCTAAAAGAGCCAGAAAGATGAGGAAAGAGAAGTGTACATTGAGTATAGTCACTTTTTATTCTTGTTAGGTGCTGTGGAGTTAGTTCCTACTGATACCATCCTTATGTACAACACAATGAAACACTGCCCGGCCCTGCGAAATCCTTAAAAAATATTATGTTACTATGTTTGAGCCCACTGTTATAGCCACTGCATCAATTCATCTCATTGAGGATCATCATTTCTTTCACTGACCCATCTACTTTACCAAGCATGGTGCCCTTCTTCGGGGACTAGTCCCTCCTGACAAGATGTTCAAAGTTTATGAGAAAAAAGTCTTGCCATTCTTGTTTCTTAGGAGCATGCTGGGTGTGCTCTTTCAAAGACAGATTTATTTGTTCTTCTGAGAGTTTGTGATATATTCAATGTCCTTCACCACACCTTGATTCAAATGCATCAGTTCTCTCTACTCGTCTTTATGCATTGTCCAGCTTTTAATGTTTATAAGGCAACTGAAAACACCATGGTTTGATCCATTAGTCCAAGCCATGGTATTTTCATTTGAGCTTATAAGGTTACCAAAGAAGGAAGAATGGAAACAGGAAACAGCGCAAAAGCGATGGCACGTTGCGGGAATTGCAATGAATGTGCTGAAACAAAAACTATATGAACTATTGAATGCCATATTGACTATCTGCTATGTAAATCTCCACATAATTTACAATGAGAAGTTTTTTAAAAGAAAATAAAGATTAGGTCCAGTGCACCTTAGTCCTCAAAGTGCTATCTCTACTCTTTGATACTTTAAAGTGATTTTTTACAATATAGTTGGCCAATACATGACATCATTTGATTTCCTGGCAGTTTCTTCCATGGATATTGACCATGGATAAGTAAAATGAAATCCTTGACAACTTCAGTCTTTTTCTGTTTATCATGATGTTGCTTACTTAGTCCAATGTTGAGGGTTTTCTTTTTTACACTATGGTATAAATTATACTGAGCACTGTCGTTTTTTATCTTTATCACTGAGTGCTTCAGATCTTCTTCATTGCTAGTAAGCAAGGTTGTACCATCTGCTTATCACAGGGTGTTAATGAGTCTTTCTCTAAACCTGATGTTGAGTTCTTCTCCATAACATCCAATTTCTTTAATTATTAGTTCAGCACATAGATTGAATAAGTATGGTAGAAGGATGCACGCCATTCTTGGCTTCAAACAATTCCTTTATTGTTTGAATGACTGTTTCTTTCAGGGGTCCTTAAACTACTGTGCATGGGCCCCATGCGGCCTGCCGAGGATATTTATCCAGGCCGCCGGTGTTTTTGCCCCATTTTGTTTTTTACTTCAAAACAAGATATGCTGTGTGCATAGGAATTTGTTCATAGTTTTTTTTTTTTAACTATAGTTTGGTCCTCCAACGGGTCTGAGGGACAGGGAACTGGCCTCTTTTTAAAAACTTTTGAGGACCCCTGGATGTAAATGTTCCACAGTGTGTTATGAGCCACACAGTTGAATGCTTTTGTACAGTCAACAATAGGCAAGTAATCATATTTCCAATATTCCCTGCTTTCAAACAAGATCCATTTGAAATCAATAATGATATTTCATATCCTCTTCTGAATAATTTCACACCCTCTTATGAATCTGGCTTGAGTTTCTGGCTGCTCCCTGTTGATGAACTGTTTCAACTGTTTTTCACTTGCCTTCAACCAATTTTACCTACATGATACTGATAGTGATGATACTGTTTGATAATGTCTGCATTATGTTGGGTCAATTTTCTTTGGAAAGGGAATGAATATGGATCTCTTCCAGTGGTTTGCTTAGGTAGCTGTCTTGCAAATTTCTTGGCACAGATAAGTGAGTGCTGCTCATGATGCATCAGTTTGTTGAATCATTTCAGGTGGTATTCCACCAATTCCTAGAAATTTGGTTTGTTGACAATGCCCTTAGTACAGTTTGAACATCTTCCTTTAATATAATTGATCCTTGGTCATATTCTACCTTGAGAAATGGTTGAATGTCAACTAGTTCATTTTGGTATAGTGACTGTGCATTTCTTCTATCTTTTAAAAATGATTTTTGAATCTTTCGATATTTTTTCCATAGAATCCTTTAATATTTCAACTCAAGACTTGAATTTTTTTCAGTGCAATTTACTATGATGGGAATGGCATATTAAAGAGTCACTTGCATCCATGGTCATTTTCAAGATATACCTTGAAGTACAATGCCATCAGTGATGCAATGATATCCATATGGCTATAAGAGAGACCAGTTGATAAAACTATTACACAGATTTATGCAGCAACCACTAAAGTCAATGATGAAGAAATTGAAGCATTCTACCAACTTTTTCAGTCTGAAATAAATCAAACATGCAATCAAGATACATTGACAATTACTGGTGACTGGAGTTGGAAATGAAGAAGCACTAATATCTGTATTCTTAGGGACAGAAACAAAGCTAGATATATTATGATAGAATTTTGCAAGATCAACAACTTTTTAATTTCAGTCAACACAACTGACAACTTTTTTTCCAATGACATAAATGGTAAATATCTATGTGGACCTCACCAGATGAAATGCACAGGAATCAAATTGACTACATTTGTGGGAAGAGATTATGGAGAAGCCCCATATTATCAACCAAACCAAGGCTATGGGCTGACTGTAGAATTGCTCATGTGTAAGTTCAGGTTGAAGCTGAGGAAAATGAAAACAAACTCATGGGAGTCAAAATACAACTTTGAAAATATTCCACCTGAATATAGAGACTATCTCAAGAATAGATTTGACAAAGTGAACACTAATGACTGAAGACTGAAAGGAGTTGTAGGATGGCATCAAGAATGTCTTTCATCTTGGTTCTATTAAACTGGCATTCCATGATGCTCACCTTCCTGATACAATCGCTGAAGACAAAGCGGGTACATAAGCAAATGTGGTGAAGAAAGCTGATGGTGCCCGGCTATCAAAAGTTATATCATCTGGGGTCTTAAAGGCTTGAAGGTAAACAAGCGACCATCTAGCTCAGAAGCAACAAAGCCCACATGGAAAAAGCACACCAGCCTGTGTGCTCACGAGGTGCTGAAGGGATCAGTTATCAGCAACAAAGAACAAAAAATCATATCATTGTATGCTCACCTCCCTGATACGATCACTGAACATAATGGGGTACATAAGCAAATGTGGCGAAGAAAGCTGATGGTGCCCCGCTATCAAAAGATATAGCATCTGGGGTCTTAAAGGCTTGAAGGTAAACAAGCAGCCATCTAGCTCAGAATCTTAAAGGCTTGAAGGTAAACAAGTGGCCATCTAGCTCAGAAGCAACGAAGCCCACATGGAAGAAGCTCACTAGCCTGTGCGATCACGAGGTGTCGAAGGGATCAGGTATCAGGCATCAAAGAACAAAAAATCATATCATTGTGAATGAGGGAAAGTGTGGGGTGGAGACCCAAAGCCCATCTGTAGGCAGCTGTACATCCCCTTAGGGAAGGGTCACTGGGAGTAGATGAGCCAGTCAGGGTGCAGGGTAGCAATGATGAAACATACAACTTTCCTCTAGTTCCTAAATGCTTCCCCCTCCCCCCACTATCATGATCCCAATTCTATCTTACAAATCTGGCTAGACCAGAGGATGTACACTGGTACAGTTAGGAACTGGAAACCCAGGGAATCCAGGGTGGATGACCCCTACAGGACGAGTGGCGATACCGGGAGGGTGGAGGGAGGGTAGAGTGGAAAGGGGGAACTGATTACAAGGATCTACATATAACCTCCTCCCTGAGGGATGGACAATAAAAAAGTGGGTGAAGGGAGACGTTGGACAGTGTAAGATATGGCAAAATAATAACTTAAAATTATCAAGAGTTCATGGGGGAGGGCAACAGGGAGGGAGGGGGCAATGGGTAGGAAGGGGGGGAAATGAGGAATTGATGCCAGGGGCTTAAGTGGAGAGCAAATGCTTTGAGAATGATGAGGGCAATGAATGTACAAATGTGCTTTACACAATTGATGTATGTATGGATTGTGATGACTTGTATAAGCCCCTAATAAAATGATTTTTTAAAAAAGAATGTCTTTCATCATGAAAGCAAAAGGTCATTAAAAAGACAGAACAAAAATAAAACCAAAAAAGCAAAGCAAAATTGAGGTCAGAAGAGACTCTGAAGCTTGCTCTTGAATGTAGAGAAGCTAAAACGATGGGAAGCCATGATGAAGTACAAGAACTCCACAGAAAATTTCAAAGGGCAGCTGAAGAAGACAAAGTAAAATATTATAATAAAATGTGCAAAGATCTGGAGATAGAAAACCAATAAGGAATAACACAATTAGCATTAAGAAAAAACTCATTTGTTACTTAGTAACATGGAAATCAGAGCAGATAGATTCATTGGATCAGTGTTGAAAAGACGTGTGATCATTTACATTACAAAAAAAACAAAAAGAAGATGCCACTACAAGCTATGAGTAAAGGATGAGGAAAATATAGGTCTGATGACACAAATATAAACTAGTTGTATCAGAAAAAGAATAACAAATTTCTTAGGAAGGTTTGCCATGTAGTTAGAATGCATTTTTGCTAGTTTGTGTTCATGCATTATAAGTGAAGCCAGCCAACCCATTTGTGTAAAGGTTAACATGAGAGAAGTTGATTGTGTTCTGAGATTTCTTAAGATAGGAACTGTGTTAGGCTGGGTTGACTAGAGAAACAAAGCGAGAGACACTCATATGTGTGTAAGAGAGAGTTTTATATCAAAGAGCAATTGTATATTAAGAAAACATCCCAACCTAGCCCACATCAAGTCCATAAGTCCAATATTAGTCCATATGTCCAATATTAGTCCATACATTCCTCTTCAGACTCATGCAGCACATGCAATAATGACAAATGCAGGAAGGTCATAGGCCAGTGGAAAGTCTTGTGGATCCAGTGGTGGTGGAAGAATCTCCAGAGCTCTGGCTGCCATCATTGTGCCTCCATGCAGCTTATCAACAGGAAGGTGAAGCAGAGAGAGTGTGTGGTCCAACTCCCAGGAGAAAAAGAGGAAGTTCCCAGAATCCTCATGAGAGGGCCACATCCACAGGCTGTGACCTGATTGACAGGCTAGACTCCACCCCCTCACCCTTAATATCCTAAAGTTGATACAAGATTATATAATTACCATAGGGACAAATGGAGTTGTCTAGATAACAAGGGATAAGGGTTCACCCAAATTTGGAGAGTAGGTCATTTTCCTCCCATTTTCTTCACCCCAGATCTCAGTGAAACTTGGGACTCTTAGAGTTTGTGACTGGCATTGCCAAGAGAGAAATGCTGTGTAGTGAAACTATGCGTATGACCACAGCCCCAAAGGAGTCATATTCTAAATCAGTGTCCAGACTAGGGCTTGTAGGGAGGATTCACCCCGCCCCTATTGGTTAGTGGACAGTGGCCCTTCATCAGGACACCAAAGTCAAAAAACCTGAATGAAGTTATTTCCATACAATCAAAGTTCTCTCTGGACATTGCAAAAAACACCTGGAGAAGATTTTGTGTCTTCTCCAAACCAAACTCATTGCCATCTAGTTGATTCTAAATTATTCTGACCCCATATAAAGTATCCAGGTTGGTAAATCTTTACAAAGCAGACAGCCTCATCTTTCTCCTGTGGAGCAGCTGATGGATTAGAACCACCAACTTTGTAGTTAGCAGCCCAACATTTATCCCATAGCACCACCAGGGCTCCTTTATAGCCGTATAAAAGTAGACCAAACTCACTGCCATTCAGTCAATTCAGACTCATAGCGACCCTAGAGAACAGAGTAGAACTGCCCCTGTGAGTTCCCAAAACTGTAGTTCTGTACAACAGTAGAAAGCCTCGGATTTTTCCCTTGGAGTGGTTGGTGGTTTCAAAAGCAGACCTTGTGGCTAACAGCCCTACACCACCGCAGCTGACCCTTTATAACCATGTAGGTACTATTGTGATTTAAATTTGATATAGATTCTAGTGTGGTCTTATTTGTCCTCAAGGCCTGAAGAAGTCTAGGGAGTAAGATCACGTTTTCTATCTCCAGAAGTCAGAACAGTGTCTGTCACATAAAGAGTATTTGTCACATCAATGGGTATTTGTTGAAGAGATGAATAGACAGATGAATGAATGTAATAAGCACAAATCAATGGGTAAGTGAATGTAATAGAATGACGAATGGGTGGATGAATAAATGAATATATGAATGGACAGATAATTAAATGGACATAGGGATGAATTAATGTATGAATAATTGGTTGATACTGTGTTGGAGGGAGCACTGTACCACCAGATGTTTGTGCTCCATTCCCAATTCTGCCACTTACCAGCTTCGTGACTTTGAGTAGTGCTCTATAATTGAAATGTGAATAATAATAAATCATAATGCTTGAATTACCAACATCATATGAATCTTCTGTCAACTGAGTCATATGATCCCCCCCAAATGCCACCTAAACTGCAGTTATAAATACATAGTACTTAGATGCAGACCTAATTGTGCCATGGTGCTCCACAATGTTTAGAACATACTT
>NW_022103923.1:2812685-2815036 GCF_000313985.2 Echinops telfairi
ATATCCAGACAACCTAGATATGGTGGTCTTACCATCACCTGGCACTGAACCTGTAGCAGCACCCAGTAAGTAGCTCTCCCAGGAAGTGGTTTGACAATATGACCGATTTGACCGTGGTTTGACAATCACCGATTCTGTTCTGTCGAACAAGAATTAGAAGGGAGCAGAAATGACTATCTCCTTGCCAGAATCTGATAGCGTTTCACAGAGCAGTATTCAGACTTTAATTCAGGGTCACGAGTGAAGTATGATATTGCCAAGCAGTTCCCTCACTCAGAAAGTCTGTGTGGACTTGAACTAAAGGCAGGAAACCAGGATGCCTTCCTATTTCCTGTTCTCAGGGCTTCTGTGCTGGCCTCCTAAAACTAGAACAGCACCAGCCAAGGATGGCATTTTGGTTCCTGGTGTTGGCAAAGAACTCCAACACACTTTCCTACTTAGGATCAGAATATTAGTACCAAAAGGAATCTTAAAGATCCATCTAGTTCAGTGTTTCCCAACACACACTACGCTGAGAAGGAGTAAGGGCTTTAAATTCCCCACCATGGATCAATTAAAATTATATAGCAGTAATATATATGTATTAAAGTCTTCAATAAACAGTGCTAAGCTGTTTAAACCCTTCCTTACTCATTTCTTTTATCACTTAAATAAAACATTAGCTCACATTAAAGACATTTTATTTAAAGATTAATTCCATAGATTTTAAGAAGTAAAGATTTTCAGTGGTAAAAAATAATAATAATAAAATTGAAATTTGGAGAAACATTTTTTTTCTGGACCAATGTCAGATTGAATGTCGGGAGGTCTTGCTACTCTATTAGCTCCCTCTGTTTCCTCTAGAAAAAGATGGGGCTCAAAATCAGAGATGTGGAACCCAAACTTGTGTCTCTTGACGCTAGTGTAGTGGGTTTTTCCCCCCTGCTGTCCTGGGTTGCCTCACATTGAAAGCAAATAGATAATCCATCAGTCCACAAAGAGATTTAGGCCTAGTAAGGCTGAGAAGGAACTCTAGTAGCATAGTGGGCTAGGTGTTGGACTATTAACCACAAGGTCATTTGTTCTAAACTGCCAGCTGCACCACAAGAGAAAGATGACACCTTCTTCTCTTGTAAAGAGTTACAATCTCGAGAACTCATAGGGCAGTCTTCCAGGGTCACTATGCATCAGAATCACCTGGATGGCAGTGACTTTGATGTGGTTTTTGACAGAAGGCTTAATCCTCCACCTAGACAGAGAGCAGTTGGCATTTCCCACTAGGGAGAATTCATAATACGCTTTTTTTCAACTTATTGCCACACTCACTCACTCAACCAAACCAAACTCACTGCCTTCAAGTCAATACTGACTCAGAGAAACACCCCTGTCTTTCTCCCACAGAGCTCTGGGTGGTTTCTAACTGCCAACCATGTGGATCGCAACCCAATGCGTAATTACACACTACACCACCAGGGCTCCCCTATTAGTACCCAGTATAAACAGCATGAAGGGCCATTGATATTGTTAGGTGCTCTCGTGGTGGTGCCGACAGAACAAAATATTGCCCTGTCCTGTGCCATCCTCACAATTGCTGTTATAATTGAACCCATTGTTGCAGACACTGTCAATCCATCTTGTTGAGGGCCTTCCTCTTTTCTCACTGCCCATCTACATTGGCCATTGATGACTAAAGAAGACCAGACATGTTGTGAGATGACATCAAGGACATCATTCATGAACTAAACAAAACTTCATTAAGAAGACAGGAAAGAAAATACCAAAATGGATGTCATAAATCCAAGTAAAAACGTTTAAAATCTCACTGCCATTGAGTCAATTCCAACTCATAGTGACCCTATAGAACAGGTTAGAACAGTCCCTGTGGGTTTCTAATAGTGTAACTCTTTACAGGAGTAGAAAGCCTTGTCTTTCTCCATCTGGGTACCTGGTAGTTTAGAACTGCTGACCTTGTACTTAGCAGCCCACTGCGTGAAAACAATGGCACTGCAGTTCCTCAGAAGTACAATGCAACAGAAAAATCCACCTGAAGGTGGTTTGTGCCATGAGTTCTCCTACTGCAGTTTGGAAGTAAGAAGTTGCAGTGTTGGTTCAATAGCTTAGCCAGATTCACAAAGACTTAATTTCTTTCCTTTTGTCTATTGCACAATCTGATGTCTTCATCGCCAAGTTTGCAGCCTCATGGCCTTATACATGGCCGCCACAGCCCCTGGCAGCATTCTCACTTGCCAGCATCCAAAGTAGGCAAGAAAGAAGGGGGAGTATGCCTTCTTCTCCTACGACTCTCTGTTTGATCTGGGAGCTCATATTGTTCAGTATCCCACCCTCACAGATCCTCTCCCATCTCATTGGTC
>NW_022103923.1:2816536-2825238 GCF_000313985.2 Echinops telfairi
TTCAGCTGTCTGCCAGGCATCTCCAAAGCTGCTGTGCTCAGCAGCTCAGTTGAGACATACCTGGCAGCCCTTTGTAATGTACAAAAGTCTCAATCGGCATCCTTGAACGCATCCTTAAACAGGTCTATCTGTCTCGGGGCCTCAGGGAGAAAAGCCTGTCTTTCAGAAAGGCCTGTTAGTGTGCACATGCACAGGCGCCAAAGGCTTTACATTCTCACAGCGAGCGTGTTAGGTGACTCAGTGTTGTCACCAGGTTTCTGGCTCTTTGGCGTTGACGTCCCTGAGGTTGTTTAGCACATGAGCCCATCCATACTGGTGTGCAATTCTCTCCGCTGTGGGGTCGGTTTCTCTGAAGATGTTTCTGTTTCCTTCTCCAGACTTGGGAGGCTGGCTGGGGCTCCTGGAACACAGAACTGGTATCTTGCTTATCTGTGTGTCTCTGGTGCTTGGCCCAGTGATGCCTGGCGGAAGGGGCTCAGTTCGATCAATGCCAGACGAATGCAGAGACCAAGATAAGAGCCTCCTCCATCAAAGCCAGGCTTGAAAAAAAAAACAAAAAAAACGAGGAAGACAATTATAGCCTCTGCTTTCTGGTAGCAAGCATGTCCTGCAGGCCAGAGTCGCGCCACACTCCCCTGCAGACGCAGCGAGTCCCAGGATGGCCTTCAAATATAAGACAGCCTGGTGGCCAGGGCCATTTCCTGTGTTCGATTCAGATCTGTCAATAGAGCGCACTCTGCAAATTTCACCTTGGGCAGCCTTCTTCCCTCTAAGCTAGCTACATGATAGTCTTCATTACAGCCACATACCGCCTCAGTCTCTTGCTTGGGGCCTCAGAAACCCACTGCGGGTCTTTCGCCAGAAAACAGAGGACTAGTCATTGTCTCTTCTCTTTCTCAAACCCCGACTTCAGCTCAGGGGAATGTGAGCCTCCATTTTCATCTATGTATTGCTGGGTCTCTCTTTATTCTTCCTCTGTTAGCCATTCTCTCTCCCCCTCCCCTCCTTTCCTTCCTCTCACTCCTTCCCTTCTCCCTCCCTCTACTTTTCTCTCTTCTACGGCCAAGCCCTTTATGACTAATTTGATGCAATCAGAAAAGCAAAACCCAATCCATTTACTGTGGAGTCAATCTCAACCCATAACGATCCCATTGCCACCCATGATGACCCCTGCTCCGTAGAGTTTTCTGGCTTTCAACTTTGCAAAAGCAGATCACCAGGCCTTTCTTCCTCACTGCCACTGGGTGGGTTCACTCTATCAAGCTATAGGTCAAGGGTTGAGTACAAACTATTTTCAAACCTCTTCCAGAGACAAAGAACAGGGGACAAAAGCCAGCAGCTGTAATTAGGATGACACTTCCCTTGGGTCTAGCATGTCTTGAAAAGATGCTGTGAACAGGGAAGAAGGGTGTTTGGTTTTATTTTCGATGTATATGGAGAGGCACCATCTGTGTGGGAGACAGTATGGGTGAATGAACTGAGGTATCTGCCAAATTCGACAGAGGGAGGCAGGATGCTTGGCATGCCAGTCAGAACCCAATAGCTCCTGCTCCTAGCTGGCGGATAGACTGGAAGATCCTGGAAGCAGGGCAGCCTGCACTAGCTGTGTCATTCAGGCCAAAGCATCATTGGCTTTTCCTCCTTGAGCGCCTGTCATTTAGGAACGTCAGGATGCTGAGGCTAAACGCACACGAGCGCGCGCACGCACACACACACACACACACACACATGTTGGGGTTCCCCACTGTGCCGGAGGCTGGAGCACATGCACTCCCAGAAGACAAGCTGTGCTGGCTCAGACTGAGGGCTGTAAGGGAGCCAAAGGTGCCGTCATAAGGAATTCACCAGGGGACAGTGTGCATAAGCTTTCTCTTGCCTCCATTTCTCCAGCTCTCAAATAGAAATCATACTCTCTCGGCTCTCAAATAGAAATCATACTCTCCCTACTTCCATATATGTGTTTGGTAAGGATATCATACACCATCGCTTGCTAACTGCCTGGCACTATTTCAAATGTTTTGCTTTCATTCACTTATTCAATAGTCACTGAAACTTCACAAGGTAGGTACCATTATTATGACTGTTTAGCTTCTCTTTTATTTTTAACCGAAGAAAGGGAGACACAGAGGGATTGAATAACTTAATAAGGTCACACAGCTGGTAAGTGGCAGAGGTGGATTTAATATCCCGACAATTTGGCTCCAGGGTCTGTGTTCACAACCCCCATACCACACTGCTTCACACTACATAAATACAAGTGCTTAAAGTCGTCCATACAAATGTACTCTAAAACAAGGTGCCAGGAGGGTACTATGCTCAGGGAAACAGACTCCTGGACTATTTAGGTGGGCAGAGGAAACATCCTTCAACAAATGGCAGACAGCAGTTTCCACACCAACATTCCAACTTTCTTGCCCTTTGAGTGGGACAGCTCTGATATGCACCCTACGCTGTAGTCCACACACTCTGCTTAGTTTAGGAGAGTAACTAGGAGAGGCATAGTCTCTGAATATGTGGGGTTGTGAGCAAAGAGGTGCTGTTTTCTGAAGGACAGATGCCTGAGTGCAATCTTACAAGACAAGATGGAGAAGGTGTCCAGGTACAAGACTAATGGGCAGAAAAGCTTGGATGTCTCTGATTAGGAATAGGTTGGAGAAGCAGATGTGATAGTTAAGAGTTCAGTGTCAACTTGGCTTGGTCAGGATTCTGAGTGTTTGGCAGAAAGATGGAACAATCCCCTATGATGGGAGCTAATCAAATGTAATCATCTCCGTGATGAAAGTATGCTATGAGCAGTCATCAATTAAAAGGAAGTTTCCATGGGGCGTGGCCTGTTTGTAACATGTGGACACTGTAGGCTTACTTTTTGCTGGATCTCAATCCTGCATCTGGCTAATCATCTGACTCTGGTTCTTTGAACTTGAGCCACCAGCCTGCCATATGGCCTGATGATCCTAGGAGTCATCAGCAGTCCGGTATTTTACCTGCTGACCCTAGATTCATTTGCCTCTATAGATGAAGCCTACCCTCTGATCCTCTGATCTTGGGTTCATCAGCCTCTCTGTAGCCATTTGACTCTGAAGCATGACAATTAACCCACGCATGTAGAATTTTTTGCTGTTAGGTACGACGAATCAGTTCTGACCCATAGCAACCCTATATATAACAGAACAAAACACTGCCCAGTCCTGGGCATTTTTCACAACTATTCCTATGGCTGAACCCATTGCTGCAGCCACTGTGCCGATCAATTTCTTTGTGGGTCTTCCTTTTTTGCTGCCCCTCCACCTTACAAGCATGCTGCTCTTGTCCAGGGACTGGTCTTTCCTGATAATATGTCCAAAGCATGTAAGACGAAGCCTTGCCAACCTTGTCTACAAGGAGCACTCTGGCCGTACTTCCTCCAAAAGAAATTGGTTTTTCCTTTTGGCAGTCCATGTTTCTTTCAATATTCTTTTCCATCACCACTATTCATATGCAGAGATTCTTCCCCAGTCTTCCTTATTCAATGTCCCACTTTCATATGCATATGGGGAAATTGAAAATATCATGGCTTAGGTCAGGTACACCTTAGCCCTAAAACTAACATTCTTCTTTTTCAATACTCTACAGAGGTCTTGTGCTGCAAATTTACCTAATGAAGTACGTCTTTTGATCACTTGACAGCTATTTCCATGAGCATTGCTTGTGGAATCAAGCAAGACAAAATCCTTGAAAACGTCAATCTTTTCTCCATTTATCCTGATGTGAGGATTTTGGTTTTCTTTATAGGGAGTCATACATAATCCATACTGAAGGCTACAATCCTTGATTTTCACCAGTGAGTGCTTGAAGTCCTCCTTACTTTCAGCAAGCCAGGCTGTGCCATTTGCATATCACAGCTTGAAAATAAGCCTTCTTCAAATCCTGATGTCACATTCTTCTTCATATAACTCAGGTTCTCTGATGATTTGCTGAGCATACAGATTGAATAGATATGGTGAGAGGATGCAATTGTGATGCACCCCTTTTCTCTGATTTTAAACCATGCAGTATTCCTTTGTTCTGTTTGCACCACTGCCTCTTGATCCACGTACAAGTTTCACATAAGCACAATGAAGCGTTCTCATGAGAATGAGAAGAAATCTGAATCTTCTCAAGGTTATCCATAGTTTATTATGGTCCACATAGTTCAATGCCTTGGAACTGTCAATAAAACGTAAGTAAACATGGTTCTGGTATTCTCTGTTTGAGCCATGTCATCATGATATCTCTTGTTCCACATCCTCTTTTGAATCCTACCTGAACTTCTGGCAGCTCCTTGTCAGTGTACTGCTGCAACCTTTGTTGGATGATCATGAACAAAATTTTCTTGCATGTGATATCAAAATCTTAATCTATAGTTTAAGCTGTTGGGTGAGTCACCTTTCTTTGGAATGGATCCAAGTATGGATCTCTTCCAGTCATTTGGCCAAGTAGCTATCTTATAAATTTCCTGGCATAAATGAAGAAATACTCCCAATGTTTTATCAACTTATCAGAACATTTTCATTGGTGGTCCATCAATTCCTTGAGCCATGTTTTGTGCTAATGCTTTCAGTGAAGCTTGAACATCTTTCCTTAGCACCATTGATTCTTGTTCACATTCTGCATCTTGATATAGTGGAATGTTGACTAGCTCTTTTTAGTAAAGTGATTCTGGGTATTCTTTCCATATCGTTTGGTACCTTCTTCATCATATAATATTTTGCACATAGACTCTGTCAATATTGCAACTCAAAGCTTGACTCTTTTCTTCAGTTTAAGATATGCTGAGTGTGCTCTTCCTTTCTCTTGGTTTGCTAACTCTAGGTATTTGCACATTTCATTATGGTGTTTTACTTTGTCTTCTTGAGCTGCCCTTTGAAGTTTTCTATTCAGCGCATTGACTTCATCATTTCTTCCATTTGCCTTAATTACTCTGCTATTAAGAATGGGTTTCAGAGTCTCTTCTGACATCCACTTTGGTCTTTTCTTTCGTCACTGTCTTTTTAATGACCTTTTTCTTTCTTCATGAATGATGCTCTTGATGTCCTCCCACAGCTCATCGCGTCTTCTGTAATTAGTGTTCAATGTGTCAAAACTGTTCTTGAGATGTTCTCAAAATTCAGGTGGGATAGACTCAAGGTTATAATTTGACTCTTGTGGACTTGTTTTAATTTAATTTCAAAAATCATTTTTGGGGGCTCATACATCTCTTTTCAAAATACATCCATCCTTCCATTGTGTCAGTCACATCTGTACACCCATTGCCATCATCACCCTCAAAACATCCTCCCTCCACTTGAGCGCCAGGTATCAGCTCCTCAGTTTTCCCCCTCTCTCCCTACCTTCCCCCCCCCACGAACCCTTGATAATTTATAAATTACTGTCATTTTTTTGATGTCTTACACTGACTGATGTCTCCCCTCACCAGCTTTTCTGTTGTCTGCCCCCCCAGGGAGGGGTTTATATATAGATCGTTGCAATTGGTTTCCCCTTCCCCTACCTCTTGTTTTAATTTTATTCAGCTTTATCCTAAACGTACGTATGATCCTTTGATGGCCGGTTCCACAATCAGCCCCTGCCTTGGTTTAGCTGTTGATATTGAGATTTTCCATGGCCTCTTCCCACAGATGTAGTCAATTTGATTTCTGTGTATTCCATCTGGAGAAGTCCACGTGCATAGTCACCTTTCGTGTTGTTGAAAAAAGATATTTGCTAAGAGCAAGTCATTGATCTTCCAAAATTCTATCATGAGATCTTCAGCTTCATTACTATCACCAAGACCATATTTTCCAACTACTGTTCCTTCCTCTTTGTTTCTAACTTTTTCATTCCAATTGCCAATAATTATCAATGCATCTTGATTGCATGTTAGATCAATTTCTGACTGAAGTTATTGGAGGGTTCTTCAATTTCTTCATCAAAAACATTTGTGGTTGTTGTATACATTTGAATAACAGTTGCATTGTTTGGATTTCTTTGAAGACCGCTAGATATAATCCTATCACAGACAGCATTGTACTTCAAGATTGATTTTGAAATGTCCTTTTTGACAATGAATGCAACACCATTCCTCTTGACCAGTGGTTCTCAACCTTCCTAATGCTGTGACCCTTTAATACAGTTCCTCATGTTGTGGTGACCCCAAACCATAAAATCATTTTCGTTGCTATCTCATAACTGTAATTTTGCTACTGTAATGAATTGGAGGACCCCTATAAAAGGGCCATGCAATCCCTCTGAATGGGTCATTTGAACCCCAAAGGAATTGCAACCCACACGTTGAGAACAGCTGCGCTTGACTGTGTTTTCTTGACATAGTAAATCATATGATTTTCCGATACAAAACGGCCAGTACCACTATTTCCACTCACCGCTGACTAGGATATCCAGCTTTATGTGTTCCATTGAACTTTTGATGACTCGGCGATTCATACTTTGCACATCTCACATTCTGATCATTAGCAGCTTTTTGCAGCTCTTTCTCCTTACATTGAGTCATGGCCCATTCGCAAATGAAGATCTGGAAGGCTCCACTCCCACAGATTTGCTCCATTCCATATCACCATGGTCGCCTCCATTCCAAAAAAGCAACTCCTCCTTAGTCACATTTCAAGTCCCCTCTGACCCGAGAGTCCCATCATCCAGTAAGTATTTTCTCTGACAATGTCCTGCTTCCATTCATTCGGCCTTCCAGATCTCACAGTCTTTCCTAGATCTACACAAAGTTGTCAGTGCCTACTTCCTCCAAACTGGGCAGCCGATACCTTCATCGTCATCTGTTCTTAGTCTGGAAGCTCTGCTTAAACCTGTTCACTTTGGGGGACCCTGCTGGCATATGAAATACCAATGGCATAGCTTCCAGCACCACAGCAGCACACAAGCCACCAAAATATGACAACCTGACAGATGAATGTTGAACTTAGAATGTGCCCATCTCAATTGTCTGAACCGTATCCTCAGTGGAAACCTCTTTGTATTTAGTCACATATAAGCATCACTGGTTTTGCTTCTCTAGAGAATCCAATTGAAGGCTGTGTCTTTGTTTGCTAAGTTTCCCCCCTTCTTGAGAGCTATATTAAATCCTGCAGGGGCAGTGCATGATCAGATTTGTGCTTATTAAGATCATAGATGAATGAGTAAACAAAGCACGGTCTGTGCATGCAGTGGAATATGACTCAGCTATGAAGTGGAATGAAACCCGGATCTATGGATGAGCCTGGAAAACATGATGTTGACTGAGTGAATTAAGTCAGTCACAGAAGAACAGACATAGGATTACACTGACACGAAACATCTAGAGTAACTATGTATAAAGAAATCAAAATTTTAATAACAGTTACAAAGCGTAAGAGTGAGAGAGAATAGAGGCAATTATTGTTTAGGAGCCATTGAGTCACTGTGTATGAGAAGGAAAAATTTTAACAAAGGACATCAGTGATGGTTGCATGATATGAGTTATAATTGATCACAGTGACTTGGATATGTGAAATATATAATTATATATATAACATTGGTAAATGTGCAATCTGTTTTTGTAGCAATTAGAAAAGATGATTTAAGCAAATAATACAGATTGGGACAAGTTGAGATGAAGGTGGTCCTTGGCAGAAAAAGTTTCCCCACCCATGGTATAAGTGAGAAGGCAGAGAAGAAGGGGCTGAGAGGCTCATAAGGAGGTAGAACTTATGTGATCTGGTGGCAGATAAAGTGACGAGGAGTTCAGGGTGAGATCTTCTTGGTCCACCAAGTTAAAAACATTGCCTAGGTATGTGGAAAGTGCAGCTCTTGAGTGCTACTTGAGTTTCCTTGAGTGCCACACAGTGATCTGCATTTGCCATCTCCCTGGTACATAATGGATGAACTCCTAGTCTTAGGAGTAAATAAGAAAGAGTGTGATTTAGTGGGTGTAGTACACACTGCCAATACCCTTTATCCCACCAGCAAGGTTCTGGTATGTGCCTGTGGTCTACTATGTCTCCTGTTGTTGCTGTTCTCTGGCTATGGGCACATGCTTGGCACATGTAGCAACTGGCTGATAGGACTGGAAATGTAACACACTAGGAATGATCCTCAATCCTGTGCCACACACAGTCAGCCTCCCAGAGGATCCTCAGCAGCACTGGCCTCCAATTACCCAGCGCAGTAATCTGTGGGTAGATTATAAGCATTCCCTTGATCAGCCTTCCTCCCTTCACTGTCTCACTTCTGACCCTACTTCCTGGAATAATCCATGTAAATGGTTTAAACGTAACTCTTGTCACCTCATCTACTTTAGAGAAAAGGAGGTAGTGGTTAAGAGCTTGGATTCTGAAGAGAGACTTCGTACACAAGTTTCACCACTTACTATGCCTTTTAACCTCTCTTTGCTTTGTGCCTTACTTTCCTCATCTGTAAAATGAAAATACATATGGTAGCCCACTAAAAGGGAGGAGGGAAAAAGGTATGGGTAGCCAGGGGAACAGGGCACTAATCCACAGAGGAGAAGGGTGTCGATTGTGTCTCCACAGGGAAAGAGGGACCAGACTTCAACCCGGAGCTCCAAGACAGGAACGCAACGCTGACATGAAGTAGGGAACAGATGGAGAGGCCTGAGGGGCCGGTCCCATTACCAACTGGGTGCACCGCACCACCCTCCCCCAGGGGGAATTCACTTCAGAGGACAGCACTGAAGCTGCAGCTCGGGAAGAGGGGAAGGG
>NW_022103923.1:2827128-2835431 GCF_000313985.2 Echinops telfairi
GAGGATGTACACTGGAGCAGATGGGAACTGGAAATACAGTGAACCCAGGACGGATGAACCCCCCCAGGATCAGTGGAGAGGGTGGCGATGGCGGGAAGGTGGAGAGAAGGTGAGGGAAAAAGGGGGAACAGATGACAAGGTCTGCATGTGGCCTCCTCCCTGGGGGACGGACAGTGGAGAAGTGAGTGGGGGAGACATTGGATGGGGTAAGATATGATAAAAGAATGGTAGTTTATAAATTATCAAGGGTTCGGGGGTAGGGGGGAGTAGGGAGGGAGGGGGAAAAATGAGCTGACACCAAGGGCTTGGGTGGAGAGCGGGTGTTGTGAGAAAGATGAAGTCAACATATGTACTAGTGTGCTGGACACAAATGGCGTATGTACAGATTGTGATGAGTTGTATGAGCCCCTAATAAAATGATTATTTAATAAAAAAAGAGAAAATACTAATAGTTCCCATCTCATAGGATTGTTGAGAATATTAAATAAGGGAATACATGTAAGCTGCTTAGAATAATGCCTGACCCATAGTAAGTGCTGCTCATGGATTAGATATCATTTTCATTAAAATGAATTCATTAATCTCAAAGAAATGCATTTTACAATATAAGATTGTGGGCTCTAAGAACTACCGAGATTAATGGAAAGAAGGCTTGCCCAGTAACTTTCTTCAGACACTATTGTCCCTGGATTTTCATTTCACATAAGGGGCTATCCAGTTGGGAAACAGATACCAACAAGATATTTCAAATAGAGTGTATTTGAAACAGGGCCATAGTTACCCATGTGTTGTAAGGCGGAGAGACACTAAAGAAGAACTCAAATTAACCCTAAGATTAGAAACTACAGGAAGCAGCTACCACTCCTCTGATTAGAACAACAAAGGGGAGGAGGTAGTTACCAACTCCCAAGGAGGACAGGGAGGGACCATCACTTCAAGAACAGAGACCCTGGAAATAGACATGGCTATTTCCAGAGACCCAAAGAGTAAAAGGAAATAAAAGGAGAGAGAGAGAATGCTACTTCCTGTCTCACCTCTGCTCTAATCTCCTATCAGTGTCTTCTGTTGTTGATACATAGGGTCAAGTTGGTCCTGACCCATGGTGACACTATGAACAACATAATGAAACCCTGCCCAATCCTGTGCCACCTTCACAATTGTTCCTTGAGCCCAATGTTGCAGCCCCTGGATCAATCCATTTCCTCAAGGGCCTTTCTCTTTTTCACTGTCCCTCCACTTTACCAAGCATAATGTCCTTTTCCAGGGACTGATCTTGCCTAGCAACATGTCCAAATAACGTTAGACAAAGTTTCACCATCCTTGCCTCTAAGAAATGCTCTGGCCGTACTTCTTCCAAGACAGACTTGTTTGCCCTTTTAGCGTTCCATGGTATGTTCAATATTCTTCTCCAGCACCACATTGCGAATGCACCACTTCTTTGGTCAATTGGTCTTCCTTATTCAAGGTCCAACTTTCCCACACAGTTGAGGCAATGGAAAATACTATGACTCAGGTCAGGTGCATCTTAATTCTCAAAGTAACATGCTTGCTTTTCTGGTAGAGTATTATAGGGAGTAACTTGTCAAGCATCATGGAAAATAAACCTTGGAAAGGCCTAGCCTCAGCATTACAGGACACAATAAGGAAGGGTAGGATCAGGACTGAAAGACGACCAGAAAACACCCAACGTACCTCATTATTTTATTAATGGTTTTACTTGGCTCATCTACACTTTCATCGATCCCCATTTCTTCTGAACAGTGTTAGAGTCCTTAACAGTTACGGTTGAATCCTTCTCTCCAGGGGAAAGATATCTTTTTCTTCTTCTTGCAACTGCTATTCTTTATCTCACATTTGCAGAGTCTACTTTTCCCCCAAATCTGAGATTCTGATGCCATACATGTGGTTTGGGTTCCAAAGTCCCAGAAAGTCAGAAAGTCTGTTTCCCAAATGGCAGTTACCTGTCACAGAGAGCATGCCAGAATGAAGTTTTTTTTTTGTATTTTTATCGTGAGTCAAAATCAGTATCTTGGCTTAAACCAAGATTGGTTGTTAGAAGAGTTGTGTGGTCCCTTAATGTATAGAATTTAAGCTTAGCATCCTCATTTTCAAAGCAATCTTCCCTACTTCTCAAAACTCAAATATTCTCTTGCATTGCTCAATAAAGAAAATAGCAGATATTTCTCAGAGATACCTAATTCAATTCAGGCCAACTCAGATGGATAATTCTAAGTACACACTAACATCTTCTAGACACTGCAGAGGAGAAACCTCCAGAGTTTTAGGAGTGCTTAAATCGCACACTAACTACTGATTAATCACAATAGTGATCATTTAAGCTAAGATGGATACAATACTTGAAGTTCCTCATACAAAATGTTCTCATTTTCTTGAAGTCATTCTATAAAGCTATCAGTATCAACATTTTAAGTTCAGGTGACCTGACCAATATCGCACAACAGTTAAATTTCAGAGTCTATATTCAAATCTAGGTCTGAATACAAAGGCAAGCGTTTTGTACTCCGTCCTATGTCACAGGGAGAAGCATCATGGGAAAGTGAAATGATTTGCTAGGGTTCTTCTTACCATGTCTTTGTAACTCCCACCAAGTGGTTAGGTGGAAGCATGCAAATGGGGTGTATGAAACACTGACAAAGGGAAATGGTCCGTTTTGCCATTCCTAGGAGTACAAGAGAGCTGTGTCAGAAGCAGAAACAGAAAATCTTGAGACCATCAAGGAAAAAGAGCTATCAGCAGAGCACAGGAGAAATTCCTGTCGGCAGTACCAAGACCATTACATAGAGCAGAAGAGCAGCACCACAATTGTGCAGCAGAGCAGTGGCTTCCCTGCCCACAGAAAAAAAAGGTCGTGTCTAAGAGACCATATATCTGAGATACTGAGAATTAGAGAGAGAAAGACATGGCCGTTGACATGGCTAAGAAGCGACGCTGCTCCACAGACTCTTGTACTGTATCTTTAATGCTTTCTGATCATGACTTGTGGTAAACAGTCAACTTCCCTAAGAAACCCCATAATTTAAAATATTGTCTGAATTCAGTGTGCTCATTGCAATGGATTATCAAACCCAGCAGAGAAGTAGAGTTGGCGTTAGGATAAGGTAAAGGAAGAAAGAGGATGAAGTATGTCTGACCTATGTCTTCTGGCATTTGGCCTTGGGGATAATGTAGTGGGATTCTTCACAGAAGCAGATTGCCAGCTTTCTCTCATGTAATGGCTGAGTGGGTTCAAACTGTCAACCTTTCCATTAGTAACTATGTTGCTAGTGGTGTCAGAAGCTGCCTGATTACAGGAGGGGAATGAGAATCAACATCAGCCCAAGACTGATTCCTATGGGATGTCTATCAGACATACCTCTACTCTCCAACCATTTTAACAATTCTGACACAAGCTGTCCTTCCCATGGCACTCTATCTCCTCTCCTTGATTGTAATAATTCTTTACAAGGGCCATACCGAACTTGCAGATCATACTCACAATTATTAGGTTTAGCAGTGTCTTAAGCTGGGTTCTCTAGAGAAGCAAAGTCAGTGAAGGTTATATATGTATATGTAGAAATAATTTATATGAAGAAAATGACTCACACGAGTTATAGAAATGGACAAGTCTCCAGGTCTGGGAAGGTTCCAAGTGCATGGGTCAGATGTTAGACTAGAAGTTTCTCCTGACTCATCACTGCGAGGGATGATCACAGGAAGACAACAGGTTGATGACTGCAGAGACAAAGGATGGAAGGTTGGCCCATCAGAGTTGTAGCTACAGAGGCAAATCAATCCAAGGTTTGACAGTCAGAAGGCAGGCTGCTGAAGACAGGATTGGCAAGCAATATGGTAGGCCAAAGAACCAGAAACCAACGAACCAGTTGCAGAGTTCAAACCTAGCAAAAAAGCAAGCAATCTGTCCTACATATATTGGAAGCAGGTCACACCCTAGAGGCAATTAATTACATCAGCACTGTGGCTCACTAAGGATGTTGCATTCCACTTTAATCTTATCCCATGATGGAGGCTTACTACTGAGTGGCTGTGATTATATTGTATTAGACCAGGTCGTGGGGGGATTGTTTATTATTGTAGTTGTCAGGTGCCAACAACTTGGTTATGACCCATAATGACCCATGCATAACAGAATGAAACACAGCATGCCCTGTCCTGTACCACTCTAGGTTTTAACTGTCAAACTACTAAAAATCCTGGCCCAGCCAAGTAGACACAAAACCTTAACTATCACAATTAGGGGGAAAAGATCACAATTCAGGATCAGGATCAACTTGGAAGTAACACGTACAACGCAGGAGACAGGACTCAATTAATCAATCAGAGCTGTTTCCAACCAAAACAGCTATCAGTGGGTACTGCTGCTGAGCCCTTCATTCAGTCCTTGTGCCGCCTGATCTTTCTCTCAGGTAGACTTCCCTTGGGCTCTTCTTTTGGGTCAAGTGCCAGGCTTTAGCAATTGTTACAACTCTTTGGCTCCACGGATAAGTGCCTGGAGGCATCCCACTCCACCAGAATGCCATCTGACTGAAAGCACTCAGCTCTCCTGCTTCATGGATCAGTGAGCCCACTGCAGTCACCTCACTCCATTAGCCAGATAGAACACCACATCTGTCTCATACCTGGTTCTTCCTGCTCATATCATCTTGCACCATATTTTGCTGTCTTCTGTTCTCTTTCTCCTGTATTAAAACTCTCTCTGGTTCCCGAGTCTAGGAGGCCCTCAGCACAAGGAGCCTGTGTCCAAAGGATGTGCTCCATTAAGGACTCTTCTTCTTGATGGTAGTGAAGTCCCGTCGATCTGAGATTTGGAAAAACTGACCAAGTCCCTTGGTAGGCCATAGCCACCTAGTTTACAATATGTGACCAAGCTCTTCACAAAATTGTGGCCTATTAAATCATCATAGGCCAGGAAGGTCATAAATAGAGAAACCCATTGCCCTGTGGTAGCCTAGCATTTAACCATTTGAGACACCAGGACTCTTTATGAAATAAATAGCTCACCTGATATGTTTTCTAGAACTAAGAATTATGCAGGACATTATAGTGCCAACAAAGGTGCCATCTCCAACCCTATGAGGTAGCCGTCGTGGAAACTCTTATATCACAGACAAGGAAACAGAGGCAAAGGCTATGCGAATGACTTGTGCAGGGTCCCATAGCTGATAAATTATGGAATCAGAACTCCAAACTAGACTTCTCTGCTCCTATGCCTGTGTCCTTCCTACCGTAATGAGGAGGACAACGTAAAATACAGAACTGCCAAATATTCTAATGCAATCGGAGAGACATAAGGCATAATCCAGGTTCAGGGTGTTGGACCCCATGAGAGAAGGAAACATGGGTGTAAGGAAACCTGGGTTACTTGGAGGAAAGGTTTTCAGAACATTACAAAAGAGAGGTCTAGAAAGTAAGGTTGGTTTGTAGCATTAGGGAGAGAGAAAAATTAGGAAGGGACAGAGAAGGCAGAAAGAGGTTAAGAGACAGAGACAGAATAAATTGGTATGTCACCAACAGGAATTCCCAGGAAGCAAACACAAACATTGAGATGGAGCGCTCATTTAGCGTTCAGAATGTTTATTAAGGACTGCTATTGGAATCAGAATCTGGGAAAGAGAGGGAGAGGGAGAAAGCAGAGAGGATTGCCCCACTGCCGTAGGCCCAAGGAGTCCCAAGGAACTGGAATGGCCATTCAAAGTTGATCAAGATGGTCAAAATTTTATCATCCTCTCTCATTTAATCACTCAACAAAACAAAGCGACATACCACTGAGGCCATATTAGAGGGACTGATGGCTGGAGAGTGTCATCTGATGGTATTTCCAACGTCTGGCCAGCAGTCTTTCCTTGAAAGAGACCCTGGATAGTATATTGCCATGTATGTGAGTGTCTGTACTGGACTCTCATGTGGGAACTGGAACCATGGGCCCTTCCGCTTCACTGGTTTGGCTATTCAGGGAATGTGTGTAGCTGCAAAGTGCTGTGAACACCAAGCCCCTGGAGGAATCATCAGACAGAGGCAGCTGTCAGAGAAGGGACCCTGAATCAGGATCTGAGAGCAAACTGTGTAGGAAGGGCAAGTGCAGATACAGGGACATGAGACGATGCCCTTCCAGAGTGTGACTTGGGGACAGGGTGATTTTGCAAGAATATACACACACACATATACACACACATCAAAGAGACAGGGAGGCAAACACAGACAGATTCATGCAGAGAGAGAAAGAGAACATACAGGTCCAGCAAGATCAAAGAAAGACACCAAAGAGAAAGAGAGGCACACACACACATGTCCACACTCATACACACACACACACAGAGAACAAACACAGAGACATATAGACCGAGGAAGACAGAGATTAAGAATCAAAGGGATTCAGAGCAACAAAGAATAAGGAGAAAATAGACAGGCATTCAGATACTGAGAGAAAGAGGGAGACAGAGATCCACAGAGAACCAAGAGAGAGCAAGTAGAGATGGAGCACAGAGAGGCAGAGGGTAACAAAGAGAGACAGAGAGGGAGGCAGAGAAAGAGACCAGGTAAGACCTAAAGAACGAGAAAGAGACAACAAAATAGACCGAGAAAGAGATGGAGCCTGGGAGACCCAGAGACCAACAGGACATTCAGGATATTAAAGAAGATATAAGGGGTCTTTGGACTCCCTTGTTCAAATCCAAACATTTCTTCAGAGTTTGCCTGTTTCTTTTACATCAGACACTAGAAACGAAAGTAACATACCCTAGACAGAAGAAGAGAAAATCAATTCACTTCCCATCTTCCTGGGGACAGGGAAAGGACAAGTTTTGGCAGGCAAGGGAAGCCGCCCTTGCTGGGCTGTTTCTTCCCAGGTCTCATGGGTGTGAGTGTGTGTGTGTGTGTGTGTGTGTGTGTGTGTGTGTCCTGATCTACCCCCCTATCTCTTCCTTGTCCCCTTAGGGTTCCCCAGTCCCTGAGTCACTCGCTGTGTCAGCCCACTACAGGAAACAGAGCTCAAATCCTTCCCTTCACCGCACCACCCTCCCTCCCAGAGTTCTTCCCATGCAGAATCCCTTCCAGCACCCCAAAGCCATCCACCCATAGATAGTGCCCCGTTATGGCAAAGAATACCTCTCAGAAAGATTAGTTTGACAGGGAAATCTTTGTATAAATTTAAGCACGGCTTATGAATAGTCTGGAAACCAGTGGGACTGGGTGATGGGAACTTGCCTGACAGGTCAGGGGAGAGCTGAACTGTGGATCTAACCCTGTGGTTTCTGACCAAGAGCAGGCTTGGAGGAGTTGACAGGAGCAGAGCAAGATACAGAGGAATCATTTCTGCTTGCCCAAAGAAACAGACATAAGCAGTAAAGGCAGACAAGGAAAACAAGCTCATGAAGTGAAAGGTCTTAGCAGCTGAGGGAGGGAGGGAGGAAAAGGCACCATACGTAAGCAAACCCGCTTTGCCAGCGACATCCTGAAAGGCCTCCGCACAACCCCTAGGAACGCGAGTGGAAGATTGGGCTGCACCCTGATGTCAAGATGAGATGAACCCAGTCAGACCCAGCGGGTAGAGGACTATGGACCGTGGAGCTCAGAGCACACTGCCTTCTCCCCAGAGATGCATAATGTCCTAAGGGATGACAAATAGATTCAACCCAATTGGGGAATGGATTAAAGGTGGGTTAGGACCTGCCTAAACCCTGCATCTGAGGGACAACTGTGTCCTGGGGGTGGTCAGGAACAAGCGGGGGGGGAGGAGAGGCATGAAGAGGGGGGGAGAGAAGAGGAGAGATGGGGAGTCTCTTCAGTCCACAAAACTGAATCCTTGTTCACCCCAGCCTTCCAAACGCCCCTGGACCCTCTCTTCATCCAAGCTTCCAAACTTCCAGCACACGTATCATTCTTATCCCTCTTCTTTTTGACAGCTTGTTTACTCTGTGTCAAATTTCCATTCCCCCTTCTCAAGAGGATGAAATCTTTCTATCACTGGACAGGTAGGAATGTGGGTACAAGATAGATTCCTGAGAAGTTACAAATGGTGTCGTCTTTTGAACATGGTAAGGACAGTTAACACTTAACAAAACGAATTGGCAAGATCCAGAATGCATAGAACTCCCTCCTAACTTGTATTTCAAGTTGTGTTTGGGGGAGTTAAGGGGCTGTGATGGATAGTGTGGGGCTGAGATCCTCAAGACCAGCAGTTTGAAACCAGTAGCTGCTCTGTGGGAGAAAGATGAGGTTTCCTATTATTCCCATAGAGAGGAACAGTCTCAGAAACCCACAAGGCCAGTTCGACCCCGGCCTCTCAC
>NW_022103923.1:2836755-2840755 GCF_000313985.2 Echinops telfairi
TAACCATGATAAACGAGGGTTCACTGTAGTACAGTCAGAATTTTCCTTAGAAGAGAAACTGGCCCCCTCCTATTGCAAGCATGCCTATGGTACAAACCCTTCCTGCATATAATGTAATCAGGCGGGCATGCAAGTCCCAGAAAATGTATATAAGCCATGATTGCCATGATTAGAAATACAGTATTTTCTCTCTCTGCACAGACCTGGCTGCTGAGATCATGGCCATCCGGGAGGTGAACAATTGCATGCTTTAACTTGTCTGACGTCTCTTTAATTTTACCTCTCAATTATACAACCGCCCTTGGACCAGTTCAATAGTGGGGGCTGGTACCCACAGTTATGCATTCAGCTGCTCTCTGTAAGGTTCAAAATCGTCATTATCTCAGTGGCTCCAAGGGAGAAAGGTGGGCTTTATACTCCCTTAAAGAGTTATAGCATCATGAATTCACAAAGGCAGTTCTACCCTGTCCTATATGGTTGCCGTGGGTCAGCAGAGTTTGGTTTTGGACTAATTGAATCCATATGTATTCCCATATGGAGCTTGGAGCTTTTAAGAGTTCGGTCACTGCTTACCAAAGTAGGAGGTAGAACATTAACTTTGTAAACTGAGTAATGCCATTTGACTTTGCTGTCCCCAGAGACTCTCGTCTTGAACCTTGGGCTCAGGAACTCATTTCTGAAGGTGCTTGCTTATGTCTAAGAAATTTTCATAATTTTGTCCCATGGGTTCTACCACATTCATGGATATCTTTTTAGCAAATGTAAATAAACACATACAAATATTAAATATTAACTTGTGAGGGAAAAAAAGAAGAAGAGAGACTGTTGAGACTGACTCACGTACTTCGGACGTGTTATCAGGAAAGGCCCTGGAAAAGGACACTGTGCTTGGTAAAGTCGAGAATCAGTGAACATGGGGGATGGATTGACACCATGACTACAATGAGCTCAAACATGAGAACGGCGTGGAGGATCAGAAGCGTTTCCTTCTGTTGCACACAGGGTCACCATGAGTCAGAACCTAGCCGAGGGCACCTAACAAAAATATCATTGCCAAACCGCCAAGGATCATGGCCTGGCCAAGTTGACACATATTTTAGGGGACACTATTCAATTCATGACACTAACTGAAATCTTAAAACATAAGAATACTTTCCAAAAAATTACACAACATGACAGAGTGCAAATGGTTAGATGCCCAAGTACTAGCCCATAGGATGGGGATTCAAGTCTTACCCGGGTGTTTCAGAAGATGAGTTTAATGATCTATTTCTGAAATGCCACAGGCTTGAAAACGCTAAGGAGCACAGTTCTACTCTGCTCACGAGTCAAAATCAATTCAAGAGCAACAAACAAAAACCTAGTGGCTAAAAGAGCCAGGGTTCAAAGCTCTGCTCTACCAATAACATGGTAGGTTAGTCTTTGGATAACTGACCGCACTCTCTACTTCACTCCCTCTGACTCAATTTCTTCTTTGTAAAGTGGGATAATAAATTAATATATATGTAAAAGATCCGACACTGTTTCTGGCATGTTGTAAATTCTCAGTTAATACTTAATCTGCACCTCGATGCACTCCTCTAAGATTACCAAAATAGAAGTACACGTATATGTCACTGTGGTAGTTACATAATCTATTGTCAATTTGAGATTTAAGAGTGAAGGGATGGAGTTTAGCCTGTCAGTCCAGTTACAGCTTGATGACCTCCTTTGGAGGCGCTAAGGAGATACATAGTTCAATGGAGTTGGGACACACGCTCACTCCCTGTGAGACATTACTGACAACAAGTGACATGGAGACCCGCTGATGCAGCCAGAGCCTTGGAGCTAGAGGAGCCATGTGGAAACCCAAGCCAGCGCTGAGATGCTTCTACTGTCACTGGATTCACAAAACTTTCCACCCGCTAGCCTGTGATAATTCTGAATTTGGCATCATTGCATGTATTTCATGAGTCTGAAGACTCATGGTATCAGACATATGGGCTAATATCAGACTTTTGGACTTGGTCTGGACTGGGGTGGGATGTTTTCTCAATAGTCAATTGCTCTTGAATATAAAACTCTTTTATACACATGTGAGTATCTATGAATTTGTTTCTTTAGTTTACCCAGACTACCACAGCCATCAAAAGCAGTACCTCTCAAATATGAAGGTGCCCTAGTGGCATTGTGGAGTAAGCATTGGACTATCAGCCCACAGCAAATCTTTGGGAGAAAAACAAAAACCAAACTCAATGCCATCAAGTCAATTGTGACACATATCGAGTGAGACTACGGGGCCTGATAGAACTCCCCCTGTGGGTTTCCAAACCGGGAACTCATTATGGGAGTAGAAAGCCATGTCTTTCTCCTTCTTTCAGGGAAAGATGAGGCTATCTGCTCAGGGAAAGACTGACAGCTCTGGGCCAGACTTGACCAGATGGCAGAGGGTTTTTGTTTGATTTGGTTTTGTGAAAATGCAGGTGTTCATTAAGGATGTCAAAGGTGGGCACTAGGGTTCTACATGGTGCTGGGGACCATAGAGTCAGCTAAGACTTAGGGTGGCCTTCTGTTTAACAGAACAAAATTCTGCCAGGTCCTGTGCTCTCCTGACAATAATCACCCCTTGTTGTAACCACGGGGTCAATCCATCTCACTCAGGGGCTCCCTCTTTGTTTAGACCCCTCTCCTTTAAGCAGGCTATCCTAGTCCAGCCATTGATCCCTCTGGATGACACGTGCAAAGTAAGTGAAATGAATTTCCACCCTCGTCACTGCTATGGGGCATTCTGGCTATACTCCCTTTGAGACACATTTGTTTGCTTTGCTGTCAGTCTGTGGTATCTTCAATATTCTTTGCCTGCACCATAATTTGATTGCAACAATTCTTGTTCAATCTTCCTTTCTTATGGTCCAGCTTTCACATGCCATGAATTAGACCAGGGGCACCAATGTTCTCAAAGTCACGTTGTGCTTTTCTCACACTTTAAAGAGGATTATTGATACAGAGTTGCCAAATACAGTACATTTTTGATTAGTGGACTGCAGCTTCCATGCACACTGATTGTGGGTAAGAAAGGAATGAATCAACAATCATATGGTCCACTATGTCAGGAACAACCACTTGAAGTAAGGACTTTGTTGCGTTAATTGTCAAAAAACCATTTCAACTTCTGGCAGTGATAGATTAATAAACAGCTATTATTCAAAGTACTGAAGAAATGAGTCTGTCTGCTCCCTTAAAGACGTACAGTGTCAGAAACCCAAACAGGCAGTTCTACTCTGCCCTATAGGGCCCTTATGTCTTGGAATCAATATGCTGCCAGGGGTGGGGGATGGTTTGGTTTAGCATTCAACTATATGCACCAACCATGAATGCCAAAGATAAAGACATGAGATATTTGTATGAACAGCTACAGTCTGAAGTTGATCAAATATGCAGTCAAGATGCACTGACAATTACTGGTGATTGGAATGTGAAGTTAGAAACAAAACAGAAGAATCATTCATTGGAAACTAAAGCATTAATCCCAGGAACAATGCCTGAGATCAAGGATAGAATGCTGCAAGACCAAGACTTCTTCTTCAGAAATGTTTGTATTCCACATCACGAGCACACCAACTACCTTTGTAGAAAGAGATGATGGAGAAGCTTACTATTACCAGTGAAGACCAAGCCAGACCTTCTAAGGAAAAGAATTTGTCCCAAGAACCTCACATACTTGATGTTTTTATTTTGTTTTTCAGTCACAATATGAGTGTGTATCCTCAGGATGAAGTTTCAGAAAAATTGTTATCAACTTGCCAAGTTTGCCTTCTAGCTTACGTTCTCATTACCACTTGTTTATGGAATTGCATTTGCTTTCTTGAAGTCCTGATAATCCCCTTGACTTTGTAGGAGATTCTAGACTTAGGGCATACAAAAGACCTTGAGAATTGGGGGCCCTAAAATATAAATTTTAGGTCTGTGAAGTATTATCCAATTGTGTTAGGCTATTCTCTTTCCTTCTTCTTCCTTAGGA
>NW_022103923.1:2843641-2845414 GCF_000313985.2 Echinops telfairi
TCTCTGGGTGGTGCAAATAGCTTAACACATTCACTTACTAACTGGCGATCTACTTCCAAAACAAGATCTACCTGCCACTGAAAGCTTTATGGGGTTCTTCTCTGACATACATGGGGTCACCATGAATCAGAGATGACTTGATGGCAACCTGTTTGGCATAATAAAAGCAGGTTGAAAGCAGCAAAGTCAAATTACTTGGGTTGCAAGGCTGCTGGGTAGATAAGGGCGAAGGAAGAGGGTGAACAATGCCTGTACCCGCTCTCCTCTGCATAGACAGAGCGACATATTTGGACACAAGCAGAGAAGAATGAAAGGGGAGTCTGATCTTTTATTTTGTTGCTGTTAATGAAAATATACATAGCAAAACATAGAGCAACTCAACAATGTCTACATGTACCATACATGGGCATTGATTACATTCTTCTTCGAGTTGTGCACCCATTCTCACCCTCCTTTTCTGAATGATCCCTTCTTCATTCACATGGAAAGGACTATCTATTTTCAGGAAACCACAAGGTCTTCATCATGACTGACCCCAAAGACAAGAGAGGCGTCTGCTCATGAAACTAAACTACGCAGGCAGTAGCCAGCGCCCCTAGGGTAGAGTAAACATTTTCCCGGAATTTATGGGAAATCTTTGACAAGGGTTAAGTAGAAGAGGATAAGGAAACTTCTCCCAGTTATTTGAAGCCTCAGGTATTTAAAAACACATGGTTTTAATGTCCAGGACTCTCAGCACATGACACTTAAGAACACAGATCCTGCTTTCAGATATGGGCTTTGTCCTGATTCACAATTACATAATCGGTTGTTTAATTGTTACCTTTTCCACTAGAATCAATGCTCTCTTGGGATCAGTGACTGGGTCTTCTTGATCACTGTTATAACCACGGGAACTGAAAGGCTCTGGTCCCTAGTACTCCTTATGGGACACTGCTGGTTACCCCTTCCAAATCTAGTCTGGCTTTCCTTCTAGATACACATTTACTAGTCTAATAGTGACATTCCAACCTCCCTTGCACTAGCAAGGTGTGGCTATGTGATTACGGGGAATGTAAGTGCAACCTAGACTCACTTGATTTAAAATTTGTTAGCCCTGAAATTCTTTCACCCTACTGAAAATTGGAGCATAAATGTGTCCCTGACCCTGCTTTTGTTAGGCAACTAGCTTAGGGACAAAGGAGTGGGTTGTCCTGCCCATGCTTGCATAGGGCCACAACAAAGGGGTTGGAAAGAAATCTGGCACATTAATTAGACCCCTATGTAAAGACCCAAACTGAGCATGCTCAGACCTATGCCCTCTAGGCCCAGGTGGGAGGTCCACCTGGGGGCACTGACAAGGCCAAGCCACATGACATCACCCAGGTGCACTTAAACTCAGCCAATGAGGTCAGCCAATACCTTCAACCATGCCTCCGCAGTGGAGGAGATAAGAGTTTACCAATGGAAGTCCAAACCTCTTTGATGATCTTTGATTGCTCCTGTATTCTCTTTTGCTCTGTCTTCTTCAGGTTGCTCTTGCAGGTCAGAGGGTGTAGCTAGGAGCCTCGGTGCTGCCTGGGCCTGGGGTCAGGGCTCCCTCTCAGGCCTTTCTCTCCGGGTGCTCTTTTGGGATTTCCTGCTCTTGGCCTCTGGGATTTCCTGTGAATACCTGAAACTTCCCTTTTCCTCATAAAAGTCACGTGGACTACAAACATGCGTGTGCTGCGTGAATTCTATCAGCATTGTGAAGCAAAGAATGGAGATAAACCACTCCAGAAACCTAATACGTTG
>NW_022103923.1:2847108-2848619 GCF_000313985.2 Echinops telfairi
ATGGGCACTTAGAATATGCTGTGGTGAAGATGAACACTTAAAAAGAGTAAGGAATGTAAATTTGTGAGTTCCACTTTGGGTGGCTGCCCAGCTTAGACAGAACCCTGCTGACAAGTGCCATTTTCACAACCTGTTCACACAACTCCACCAGAAATTAGGTATTGGTCCTGCTGAATCCCACCACTGCCCCTATGGCTGAAGTGTAGAAGCACCTACAATCTATGTACAGCTGAAACTCTAATGTCATTTTGAGTCTTGAAATAAGTTAAGACTCCAGGTAAATTCTTTCCGGTACTTCCTCCGGGTTGGCTAACAATTAAACCAGCAAGGTGGCTATGCTTAGAAAAGGCAGCGTACCCTCAGGTTGAATGTAGTTGATAGATGAAATAATGACTAGAAAAGTGCTTACACAAAGAATTAGGGAACATGCCTCGGCATTTTTTTTTGTTTTTTGCACACAGGACTTAGCTTGGCATTTTCCTAATGATTTACCCCAAATCACTGCTTAGAAGTACTTACGTTAGTTAGCCCATTAGAATACTTTATGCTCTGAGTTCTTAATATTTAAGCCCTGGGTGGCTTCTGATGAGGGAAGCACGTATTCGGAACCTCCTGACCCTGGGTTTCCCAATTTCTGAATTATTTTCTCGCGCAATAAACCTCTTGACTTTTAATTTCAAACAGAGTCCACGCTTTACAGCTCAATGACATTTTGGTGGCAGCATTTGAATTTGAAGTCGTCTTGCCTCTAGCAACCCGAGAACCGTGGACCCATGTCTGCTCAAGCCCTTTGAGCTCAAAACTGTCTCCTCGGGCTCTTTAGGGTTCAACTTAGGTGAGCTCCCTCAGTCAGAACTCTACTTTCTTTGCCCCGAGGTCCTTTGAGGTTTATTAAGGACTCCTTTCTATTTTTTCTTTTTGCTTTCAAGTCATTATCTGCACATCCGGCTGGGTGTTTTAAGTCTGAAGGTTTTCAGATACTAAAGAGTGTCCGAAGTAGACCTTGCGTATGCATGGCTAGGATCTCTGGGCTTTCAGAAATGCAAGTATTCACTAGAATCAGAGTTTTCAAGCTAGCATGCTAGTGTATGGCTGCTGACCTCAATCACTTTCAGTTTTAAGTACACAAACGTTTTCCTTTTTCTTTTGCTTTTAACTTCTGTTTTTGTAGCCACGAGTGGCCAGAAGAGCTCAACTTCCACTTTCCAGCATTAAGTGGCTAGGAGAATTTAATCTCTATTTTTTTAAGACATACTTTCTCTCTCTCTTTTGGTGTACTTTCCACTCTTGAGAGCCAGTTTAAGCACAAACAACCCCTATGTGTGTTCACTATCTTTGTGAGAGAAAGATACTGTTTGCTGGCAGCATTTGTTGTTCCAGGGACAATGGGAAGTGCCTGGTGGTGGTAGGCACTTCAGTGGCAATAGAAACACAAAGGATCACTTTTTGATTGGGACCAGGATGTGTCCAAAAGCCAGCATGATGGTAAAACTTGCCTCCCTGCAAGATAT
>NW_022103923.1:2849491-2851025 GCF_000313985.2 Echinops telfairi
AACCGATGTTATTAAATTCCAGGTCCATCAACCTAAAGAGACCTCTCAAACAGAGGAAATCAGAGGCAATAACTTAGCTGGCTCGGTTATCAAATGGGCAGCTTCTTCCGCCTTCTAAACTCTCATATCTCTCAGAATGATTTCATGGGTGACCCAAATTCTTTGGACCACTATGAAGAAGTGGGAATTAAAAGTGATCATACAACCACACTGAAGATTAAAAGGGGATCTAACAGAAGCACTGGTGTTGTAGTGGGTACATGTCGGACTACTAGCCACCAGGTCAGCAGTTGGAAACCACCGGCAAGCTCCTTGGAAGAAAGATGGGACTTTCTACCCCCATAAAGAGTTGATACAATTGATGTATGGAATGTTATAAGAGCTGTAAGAGCCCCCAGTAAAATGATTTATTAAAATAAACAATAAAAATCACTATTAATCACTAAGGAAGGACAATACATTCAGTAAAGTAGAATGCCAACAAATTTAAGAAAACTTTCAATATAACAGATTGACACACTAGCCACAACGGGGGAAAAAAAGAGTTACAGTCTTAGGAACTCACAGGGGCAGTTCTGTCTTGTACTATAGGGTCACGATCAGCCAGCCCCGACTGGATGGTAGTCAGATGAGAGCAGGGGTCTTTTCCTTTCTCCCGAAGGCATTAAATTTAAAGAGAGGGACTAGCATACACACTAATGGAGAACCTTACAAAAATTTTAATTGATGCTGAAAATACATTATCTGCCATCAACCCCTGCTCCAAAATACTAAGACTACAGAAAATTGTAATGGTTACTTGGCCCAGGTTTGGGGACAATTTTAAGATTCCGCTTGGATACTCAGCAAGTTGTATATATGTTGCCTTGGTTTGTGTTGTGCTGTTTTCAGAGCACTATGTAGTTGTCAATCATCATAACATGGGAAATCATAAGGATGAACACAGGCAGAGACCCGATAACCCTGTTGCTTGAACTCTCTCCGGAGACCCACGAGTGTGCTATGCTGAACCAAGGTGGCATGCACTTGGACAAAATCTATAGCGGGTTACCTAGAGAGGCAATTCTGCCTTGAGGACTTCATTTTTCATATTGGGAAAACATTCAGTCTGGGTTTCCTTTCCCCCCCTCTTTGTGCCATCATGAGCTTATCCTAAGCCCCAGCTCTAAGAAAAATGGCTGCTTGTGCATCTTATCGATAGGTGTTTGGTAGCCACTTTGAGAAACGTTAATACAAATTGGTTCTTTTGAAAAGTGCGCTGAAAAATAAAAATAGTCTATTTAATTGATATAACAAGACCTTTAAATTATTCCCAATGTAGTTTCTTCACAGGATCCTATAAAGCATATAAAAGGATAAAGCTAGGAAATGTGATACTTCCTATCCCTACCTCCAAAACAAAAGCCAGACTCGCTGACAGCCGGTCTATGCCGGCACGTAGAGACACTGTAGTAGAGGCTAGAATGGTTCCTGTGGGTATCTGAAGCTGTAACTGTTTATGGGAGTCGAAAGCATCATCTTTCCCCAGTGGAGC
>NW_022103923.1:2859350-2862169 GCF_000313985.2 Echinops telfairi
GGGCTCTTCCAGCTCTTATAACAATCCATACATCCAATGTGTCAAGCACATTTGTACATATGTTACCATCATCATTTGGCAAACATTTTCATTCTACTTGAGCCCTTAGCATCACTTCTCATTTTCCCTCCCTCCCCCACACTCCCACCCTCCTGGACTCTTGATAAATTATAAATTTTTAATATTTTCATATCTTATACCATCCACTGTCTTCCTTCACCCATGTTTGTTTTTCTTTTCTTAGGTTTTATTCCTTTTGTTTGTTGCACATTTGTGCATTCATTGCTCTCATCAATCTCAAAACATCGACTCTCCACCCAAGCCCCTGGCATCAGCTCCTCATTTTTTTCCCTTCCACCCCACTCTACCCTCCCTCATGAACCCTTGATAATTTACAAATTATTATTTTGTCATATCTTGCACTGTCGAATGTACAATTACCCTTTCTATAAGACTCTCTCTTGTACACGTATAAGTGTTTATGAATTTGTTCTCTAGTCTACCCAGACTAACACAGTAGTATTTTTATTCTGCTATACATAGAGTTTTCATTAATTAAAACCCATTAAATGGCACCTAATAAGAACACTTTGCTTTATGGTATATAAACAAAGTAATTTCCAGTATCTTTAGGAAATTAAATTGAGTTCAGAAGCATACATTAAAATTGAGTTTATACATTTTTTGCTTTTTATGCTACAGAGAAAGGATAAATATGCCATTGTGGCATTGTAGGACGGCATGGGGATGCTAAGGAAAAGTCTGAAGTTTAAACCCATCAGTCAATAGGTGAGAAAAAGATGAGGTTGCTTTCTCCTGTAAAGATTTACAGTCTCAGAAAGCCTAAGAACCCTCTGTCCTGCTATGCCACTTGATGTCAATAGGTTTTACCTATTTTAAACATTTATTATATATATATATATTTGAAGTCTCTGTATATACATCTTTATCTACAGCTCTATCTAACTATATATCTAACTGATTTTAGAAAATGTATGGAGCTCCCAATCAATGGCAGGGGAACCAGCAGGCTGGGGCTGCAGAAGGAATGCCCCCTGTCTCTAGTCCTCCTATTTATAGCTAAGTAACTGTGATAATTAGGGATTATGTAAATGAGGCTCACCTGACTGGGGTGGAGTTAGACCTATCATTAAAGTCACACCCTGATGGCACCACCTGTGGGAAACTCAGCACTTGGAAGAGCTTATCCGGCCAAATCCAAGATAGGTCAATCTACAGAGACAGTAACTGGATGAAAGTTGGCCTGAGAGCCAACTTTCACAGTTTGGTATTTGTAATATTACATTTCTGTGAACTGAAAGGATAATAAAGACAGAGTTTATTCCTGAAAAGAAAAAAAAAAAGAAAATGTATGGAAAAATTCCATTATCTTTTCCACAAATTTTGAATCCCTTTCGTGTGTGTGTGTGTGTGTGTGTGTGTGTGTTTGTGTGTGCTGATGAGGATATTCATGTTCATCACTTAAAGGGCTATACTATAATAGATGTTGTGCTCCTTTTGTGTCTCGTTCCAATGTGGGGGAGTCAAACAACAGAAACCTGGTTGAAGGGAAACAGCGGACAGTGTAAGATATGAAAATAATAAAATTGATAATTTATCAAGGGTTCATGAGGGTGAATAAAGGAGGAAAAAAGGGGAGCAGATACCAAGGGCTCAAGTAGAAAGAAAATGTTTTGAAAAAGATGATGGCAACATATATACAAATGTGCTTGACACAATGGATATGTGGATTGTTATAAGAGCTGTAAGAGCCCCAATAAAATAATTTACATAAAAATTTTAAAACTATCATATATAGTGTAACAAAGAACACATTTAAAAAGTTTATTAGAATAATTTATTTGATATGGTTAAATTTTTATCTGTCCAGATGAGTTTAATAGGTTAATTTATGAGATTGGTAGGAGCTTTCATATTAAAGAGTATATAAAACAAGAATTTGGTTTCTTGCTGTTAAAAGAACAATATCTTTTTTGGTTATTAGATTGAAGAGTTAATTTTTGTATACTCTGCCTTGAAAGCAAGGATTCAGTCACTTGTTAGAACAAAATTCCTAAGTCAAAATCCAAGCCAGGTGGCCTTTAAAATCTCTACGGATGTGGCTTTTCAGATTTTTTATTAAATAACTTAAGTATTATTTTTCAGCAATTTATGATAAAATCCTAAAATTTTTTGAAACTTTGCATAAAATTATAGAATGTTTCCTGCATTATAAAAGAATTTACTTCATATGGCATAAATTACATACACTATAGGGTAAGCATTAGACTGCTAACTATAAGGTTGGTGATTCAAACCTACCAGTGGTTCTGCAAGAAGAAAAAGAAGAGACTATCTGCTGCCATAAAGATTTATAACCTCAAACATCCTACATAAGGCCATTATGAGTCTGAGTCAAAATCAGTGTACTGGCCGTGGGCAGGTAAATGACATAAAACGTTTCAAATCAAGAGAAATGCCTGCTTTTCTTTTGAGGCAAAATTTATGTTAGTGTTTCCTCCTATGTTTTTTCTTAATATTAGATAAACAAATGCCTACTATAACGTAATCATTTTTTAATTTTAATTTGCTAACTTTTCTTCAAATTTACTTATTTTGATTCTTGCATGACCAACACCAATGTTTTAACTGGAGAGCGTTCATATCCAATATCCATGAAGGTTTTTTAAAATTACTATTCTTAGGTGCCCTGGTGGAGTAGTGGGGTTTTTTTTAAATCAATTTATTGGGGCTCATACAATTCATCACAATACATAGATCAATTGTGTAAAGCACATCTATACATTTGTTGCCCTCAT
>NW_022103923.1:2862350-2864207 GCF_000313985.2 Echinops telfairi
TTCTACCTGTCCTACAGGGTTGCTATGAGTCAGAATCAACTTATGGCAGTGAGAGTGAGTGAGTGAGTGAGTGAGTGAGTGAGTGAGTGAGTGAGTGAGTGAGTGAGTGAGAGAGGTTCAGAGTCATAATAATCTTGGTATATATTCTTGACATATACGGATTATATAGTATTATGTCTCAAGTTTATTACATGTGTTAGGCAGGGTTCTCTAGAGAAACAAAACCAGGCCACTTATGATTATATGATTAGATAGATATATTTCTTCTCGCTGTATAATCCTAACAGCTAACTTTAGTCCACACAGAAGTACAGAGGGCTCAGTGCAAGTCATTTTCATGGAACAGTTAATATACTGGAAGTCCTTCCACTCACATGGGCTGCCAGGTCCAAGGTCAAGGAAGCAGACAGCAAAGCCCTCTCTTGGCAAGGCAGGCAGTGTCTGCTGGCAGGCAACAAACAGCAGGATTCATCCACAACAGTCAGTAGCTCGGGAGCTTAGCAAAGCAGGCCGGGATGGGATATCAAATCAAGCACCAGCCTAAAGCTCAAGCAATGTACACACCAGCAGCGTGGCGAAGCAGGTCTCAAAGGAGCCTCAAGCTCTAGCGTCATGATCCACAATCCATGGGTTAGGTTGGCTCGCACCACAAGTTATGTAGTACACAGGTTGAGGCAAAGGATTAGCTAAAACAAAAGCATGCTGGTCCAATCACCAGAGAGCAAGAGAGATGGGGGCAGGCCTTGCCGAGCCACTTATTTCTTTGCCCTCCAAACTGCAACCTGATCAATCCCATATGGTGCTACTGGCCAGGTTAACACCATTTACGTAACTATCACACACGTTATACCTGAAGTTCTTTGAAAATAAGGAAAATCATTATATTTAGACAAATTTTTATCTAAAGTCTTGTAATGAACTGTATTTAGATTTTTAGCTTTTGTGAATTAATTTCTATCACTTTTAAAGGTATTTTTTACTGTTGTAGTTAATCTGTTTCATTTTTAGAAGTATTCTATTTTTAAATTAATCATGATCATATGAACTTTTATGTCTGCAGATAATTTTTTAACTTGCTGTTTTGCTGAAAACACTTGACCAAGGTATCTCAACAAGAATATGACCTATATTGGACTTGGGAAAAGTACTGTGCTATTTTGAATGAGTCCCATTAGACTGAATATTTTCAAAACTCTGGTATAGAAGCTGATAGATTCCCAGACTGTGTCTGATCCAGAATACTACAAAGTGCTGTGAGAACACAAATACTCTGGGCTTTATGTAAGAATATTGTTGATGTTTTTAAGTTCTATATTCTGGATATAGGAAATACTTTTCCTCCTTTCATCTTCACTATATAACTAATGGGTTCAGATATTATAATTCTTTAATTAGAACTTTTTACTAATCTTAGCAAAGTTATAAATACCATAACTGAAATTCAATCTGTGAGTTTACAAAATAGAATGGCATTGAGATTATCTGCTAAGTCTCCAAGGAACAGTTTTGTGTCTTAAAAGATGGATGTTGATGTTTATTAATATAAAATCTGAGGTTTTATAGGATGTCTTTGTAGATGAGGCACATGAAAGCAGTTACTGATGTTGCTTATCTATTAAAAAAATTCCTCACAGGATTCTTTCCTTGGTACTGGAGACATTCCTGCCATGGTTTATGCCATGGTACAGAGAAGATTAGTGTCATGATTTATGCCAAGGTACAGAGAATATTAGTGTCACGGTTTATGCCATGATACAGAAAGGATTAGTGTCATGGTTTATGTCATGGTACAAAGAAGATTAGTGCCATGGTTTATGCCATGGTACAGAGAATATTAGTGTCATGGTTTATGCCATG
>NW_022103923.1:2864592-2864906 GCF_000313985.2 Echinops telfairi
AAGATTAATGCCATGATTTATGCCATGGTACAGAGAAGATTAGTGTCACGATTTATGCCACGGTACAGAGAAGAATAGTTCCATGGTTTATGCCATGGTACAGAGATTAGTGTCATGGTTTATGCCATGGTACAGAGAAGATTAGTGTCATGGTTTATGCCAAGGTACAGAGAATATTAGTGTCATGGTTTATGCCATGATACAGAAAAAATTAGTGCCATGATTTATGCCATGGTACAGAGAAGATTAGTGTCATGGTTTATGCCATGGTACAGAGAATATTAGTGTCATGGTTTATGCCATGGTACAGAGAA
>NW_022103923.1:2865502-2888094 GCF_000313985.2 Echinops telfairi
CCATGGTACAGAGAAGATTAGTGTCGTGATTTATGCCATGGTACAGAGAAGAATAGTGCCATGGTTTATGCCATGGTACAGAGAAGAATAGTGCCATGGTTTATGCCATGGTACAGAGAATATTAGTGTTATAGTTTCTGTCATGGTACAGAGAAGGTTAGTGTCATGGTTTATGTCATGGTACAGAAAACATTAGTGTCATGGTTGGTCTAATGTTATGGTTAATGTCTCTATTCTACCTCTTAGTTTACAGGTAGATTTTTGGCTTTCATGGAAGTTGAAGCAACCCACACAAGTCATTTTCCTGAGATGTAATTTGACACTTCATTCTTAGAGAACCTGTTATCTAAAAGCCACGCTTGAATCAAAACTGGTCCTGATACATTAGTAAGACTATTTTTTCTCTGGTCCTTGTGCTCTTAAAAAACAAAACAAAACAAAACTCAGTCTATTGGGGAAACAGACTCCAAAATCAAACTAGAAGGTATATTTAGAGTAAATCAATACTAATTTTAATTGGCTTCCAAGACAATATACGATGAAATATCTATCTAATGGCTGTAATCAAACTGTCACCCTCCCTTGCTAGGTAAAAATGACCCATGACTATTGGTGGGTAAACAAGGGAGAGGGAACTTGCCTACAGGAAGAATACTTAGTACAAGGTGAGAAATGTGTCATTGTAAATACAACTTGCACTTGGATTAACACCTCTTTGATTTTAATTTTAAGGAGTTTGAGTTCCAGCCTGATGACATATTGGTGGCCATGGTGGACATAGTGGAACAAGACACTAAGCAAATTTGTCAAACGATCCCATGGCTCCACATACCTCCCCAAGTTGATCCCCCTTTCATTGACATCATTGGCTGTTTACTCAAAGGATAAGACTCATGGATTAAATCTCATCTATTGATTGGATCAGTGGTACTTGCTGTTGTTGGTATTATTCGTGAAAAGTTTAAATGTGATATGAAAATTACTTCTAATGTGACTTCTCAGAAAATTAACCTGGTGAACATAAAATGAATTTTGAATACAGACAAAATATATTCCACAGATGGATCAAGCTCCTGCTTTAAGATTTGTAGCCTAATCACAGTCTCTGTAGTTCTTGCAATTTGGCCCCACTCCATACTTATCTGCACAGGAGAATCACTGACGACTGGGTGCTACACTGAAGCCTGGTGGGTCTTAAAAGCTTGTCCTAAGGCAAGAAGTCATATAAAGGGGCCATCAACTAGTCCGTGCAGAAGAAAATACACCAACTGAAGTATGATAAAAATATTTTAAAATAAAACCAATGATCAAGCGAAAGGAATGTATCAGAACCTAAAATCAAAAGTGCTTGGTTTGTAGAAAGCTGCATCTAAAGCTGGAGCCCTAATTCCATTCTGAGGCTTGACATAAGCAAAAACTTCGTTTAAATTCGTTATGTATTTCTCCAGTGTTTACTGGCAATTAAAAAACAATACGGCTATGCTTGGGCAAGTCCAAGCTAACCCAGGGAGGGGCAGCTCGCTCTCAGGAAAATTACCACTGAAAGTTGATGAACTAGTTGTGGTAGTTACATAATCTGGTGTCAACTTGAGATTATTAAGAGGAAAGGGGTAGAGTTTAGCCTGTCAATTAGGACAAACCTTGATGACCTCACTTGGAGGCACTGTAGAAATGAATAGTTCACTAGAGGCCAGGCCATACTCCCTGCGAGATATTCCTGATGATAAGCCAGATGGAGCTACGCTGATTGAACCAGAACCTTGGAGCTGGAGGAGCCATGTGGAGACCCATGCCAGCACTGAGATGCTTCCACAGCCACTGGATCCATAAAACTTTCCACCCACTGGCCTGTGATCTTCCTGTATTCAGCATCATTGCATGGCTGCATGAGTCTAAAGAAGAATGTATGGACTAGTATTGGACATATGGGTTAATATCGGACTTATGGACGATCTGGACTGGGCTGAGATGTTTTCTTAATGGACAATTACTCTTTGATATAAAACTCTCTCTTATACAAATATGAGTGTCTATGAATTTGTTTCTCTGTTCAACCCAGACTAACACACTAGTGTTCAGAAGGATGTTTACAAAAAAGATCTAGGAAACTGCCATGTCCTTCTTTCACAAAGAATTTACACGAGCCTGTCATTATTGATTTATCCAAAATATCCAATCAGAAATATTTGCTTTAGCTATCCAATCAGAATACTTTTACTGTTAGTTTCTAATAATTCAGCGATTCTTGATCCTGGGTTTCCCAGTGGACTCAAACACAAATGATTATGAAGGGCACAGCACTGTACCAGGTTTCATTACATTATATACCGTATCACTCTGAGTTGGAGTCAACCCAATGGCAACAGACAACAATAGTATGTACTATCATTATGAACATTATGGAGATAGACATGGCATCTTTCCCACTCTGGTCATACTCTACAGGACTGGACTCCTGCTCTGATAGAAGTAGGAACTCAGTAAATGTCAAATTGAAATCGAGTTCATAGAGTAATGCCTACTAGATCACCAACAGATTATTTTAAAAAAGCGTTTTGATGTCAGTTTTAATAACTTGGAAAGAATGCCAGGTGAATTTTCCTATACACAGATGCTTCTAAAGGGATGTCCTTATTGTTGGTTGCCATCAGGTCATTTCCCATTCATGGTGATTCCATGGGTTTTCATGGCCACGACCTTTCAGAAGCATATCTACAAGTCTGTCTTCTAAGGTGCTTCTCGTGGGTTGAAGCCACCAATCATTTCATTAGCAGTCCAGCGTGAAACCCGGAGACTCCTTTAAAGTGACAGAACGATGTTTGCTTTTGTTTCCCCCTCTTGACAGTTGTTAGAATGGGTCCCTTAAAATCTTGCTTACATTCTTCATTTGCTTACTGTTCTCTTCTTTCTCCCCACCTAGATAATGCAAAAGTAAGCAACCACCAGCCAGACCCCTCTCTAGATCATCACAAATTCCAAATAAGAACAGTTGGAATTAATGAGGTTTAAAATTTTTTATTGTTTTAAGTGAAGTCGAAAGATAAACAGCTTTCATTTGTCTGGGCCCCTGGACAGTGAGCCCAGAACAATTCCCAGGCCTCAAGTGGGACTGAGGGCTTAACTCCTGGAAAGCAAAAAAAAGATGGTTCTGGGTTCCTGACCTTGTGAAAAGAAGGGTAAATGTTAACTTGAAGTTGAGAGGAAGAGAGTTGAGTCTTTGTTCCTGTCCCAGGTTGTGCTTTCCAGAAGCAGAGGTGGAGTTGGGGGCAAGATGTTTGCTAAACATGCTGTGGAAGGGAGAAGAAAGACCCAGGATAGGGTAGAGGGGAACACTCAGCCACAATGCATCGGGACTTGGCCAACCCAACCTAAATACAAAACTGCAGGTAGAATGGCCCGTATTCAGCAAAAAACAAAAAACAAAACCAACCCAAAACCTACTACCACTACTCACTTGCTTAGTTATGGGATGAGATGTGTACCACACTAGGTAAGGGAGGACCTCCGGCCAGATCACCTCAGCAGCTAAGGTACTCCCTGGGGGTGGGAGGCTGCTGACTGCTGTCCACACTCTACAGGTGTGTGTCAGAGATTGAGAGGCCAAACTGGTTGTCAGTTCGCCTTTCTCCAGATGGTGCCATCCTTCTCCTGCTCTTTCCATGACAGTGTCCATTAAAGACATGTTATCAGCCACCAACTATCTGGCACTTACTGTTCCAAGCCCAGGAGATACAGTAGAGAGGAAATGACTGATCAGTCCTCACTCTCATAAACCTTGTATTCTCAAAGACATGTTATTGGACTATCAGGAACATGAATTAACTACATGTTTGAAAAGTTCATTAAGGTCACCCCCAACTTACGATGTATTCAAATGAAAATGAGCCACACTTAGGATCTTCTAGGAGCCCTGGTGGTGTAGTCGGTTCTGAGTTAGGATCCAAACACAAGGTCAGCAGTTCGCCTCCACTAGCTGCTTCCCAGGAGAAAGATGAGGCTTTCGGCTGCCACAAAGATTTACAGTCCCTCAGAAACACACAGGGGCAGTTCAACTCTCTCCTAGAGGGTTGCTCAGGTTTTGTTTTGTTTTGTTTTGTTTGAGTTTTTGGATCATCTGATGGTGGGCTATTTGTTTGGGGTACATCTTATAGTTAGTAATATGCACCATATGCAATGTTGCAGCACGTAATTCGCTGATGTTATTGTTCTCACATATTCACTCACAGATGTTAAATTTTATGATTTACTGTTCAAAATACTGCTGCATAAATCTAATTACTTAAAAAGATGGACCCAAGCATTGATGGCTGTGCTAATATTCAATAGGTAGATTCAGGAAGAAGTAAGCTGTTACTGTGATGTACGTGTACATTGAGGCATGGGAGAAGGGGCCATATAAATATCTCTCCTTAATTTTCTGACTGGATACATTATCCCCATTACTAAGGATAATTCACATGATACAGAACCTTCTACAAGTGGAGTTATTACCACAGTGACCAAAATGCTAATGCCATCCAACTCTTCTTCAGTGTTGAAGTAAATTTTTATGATTTGTGTATTTTTTATATATAAAACTAGATGAAGCCCATTGCTATTGAGTCGATGGCACCAGGGTTCCTTGTTTGTATGTATATATGAGATTAAGTGTTGAATTTCTAACCACAAGGTCAGTGATTCAAATCCACCAACCACTATAAGAGAGAAAGATGAGGCCATCTACTCCTTTAAAGACTTAACACCCGATTTGTAAGATAGAGCTGAGTTCATGATGGTGGGGTGAGCTAGAGGAAAGTTGTGTGTTTCATCGGTGCTATACTGCACCCTGACTCGCTCATCTCTTCCTTGTGACCCCTCTGTGAGAGGATGTCCAATTGTCTACAGATGGGCATTGGGTCTCCAGTCCATGTCTTCACCCTGCACCCACTCCCATTCACCTTGGGTAAGGTTTTATTCTGGGTTTTAGATGCCTGATACCTGATCCCATCGACACTTCATGATCACACAGGCTGGTGTGCTTCTTCCATGTGGGCTTTGTTGCTTCTGAGCTAGATGGCCGCTTGTTTATCTTCAAGCCTTTTAGACCCCAGACGCTATATCTTTTGATAGCTGGGCACCATTGGCTTTCTTCACCACATTTGCTTATGCACCCATTTTGTCTTCGGCGATTGTGTCAGGAAGGTGAGTGTCACAGAATGCCGGATTGTTAGAACAAAGTGTTTTTGTGTTAAGGGAATACTTGAGTTGAGACTCAATGTTCATCTGCAACCTTAATTCCTAACATATAGATATGAGTACATAGTTCTATTCCCCTCTCATTATATATGTAAAATATGGGGAAAATAACCTATAACTTATGAAGGGTTCATGAGGGAGGGCGGGTGGGCGAGGGAGGGGGAAGAAATGGGGAGGTGATATCAGGGGCTCAAGTGGGAAGAGAATGCTTTGAAAATTATGGTGGTGGCATATGTGCAAATGTGCTTGACACATTAGAGGAATGTATGGATTATGATAAGAGATGTAAGAGCCCCCAATAAAAGGTTGTTTTTTTTTTGTCTTTTAAAGATTTAACAGCCTCTATATAGAGCTGTTATGAGACAAAATCAACTAGATGGCAGTGAGTTTGGGTTTCAGGTGAGTCAAAAAGTATTGCTGCAAAATCAGAGTAACTTTATTATTAAATAAAATTCTAGAAATGTGAAGTTACTGTTTCTTATTATCCTCCATCTAGGTCTGTACCTGTCTGAGTGAGATGTTCCCACCTCTTTAGCAGAAGAACTCTGCCCTCTTCATTTTATACTACATCAAAATGGGATTTGGGGCATCCTCGAGAGACTCACGTTATACTCCTTTTATATGCTCTCTGAGTTTGGAGAGCAAAAGCAAATCTGAAGAGGCAAGATCAGGGCTGTAGGGTGAATAAGGTAAGGTTTCCCAATGAAATTTCCAGAGGACACACCTTGTCGCCCTTGAAGAACGAGCAGCTATGTTGCCATAACAGGAAAAAAAAATCCTTGGTATAACTTTCTTAGAATTTTTCTCACCAGTGAAGTTTTCAACACTTGTTCCTAATAAGCCTTCATAATTGTCCGGTGTCCTTGGTAAAAAATTCTAGCAAGATCACCCCTTGGAATCTCAAAACACAGTTGCCATAACCTTCTGAACTGACGGGAATTGCAATGACCCAGACGATCTCAGAACTCCCTTTTGATCGAATCCTTTTCTGAAGGCACGCCAAGTAGATTAAGGTAAGTGCCTTACAGGGAGGATTTGTCTGCAGCCATCCTATGATCACCGACACATGTTTACACCTGTTTAGAATAAACCCACGCATGTATGGAACTCCAGTAGCAATACTTTTTACATACCTTCATATTAAAATCTATCTGTAAGTTTATATGTAATCCTTTCAACCCCTAAAGATAAATGAAGAGTGGTTAGAGACACGTATAATATGGGCAATAATAATGAAAACGAAGATAGAGGTTTTGATTTTCTGTCAGAACTGATTAACAGTGGAGTTGTCAGAATGGAATTCCACCGTAAGATGATAAGTGCATTCTATAGGAGCTTGTTAATGTGACTAATCATCATAAAATAAGATGTCCATTGCAATTTGAGTCTGCCTCGTGGTGACCCCCATGTGTGATTAGGACGAAGTCATGTTGTTGTTGTTCGGTGCTGTGGAGTCCGTTCGGGCTCGGAGCCACACTGTGTGCAACAGAACAGAGCACTGCTTGGTCGTGCATCAGCCTCACAGTTAAGATCGTGCCCATTGTTACAGCCACTGTGTCTGTCCTTCTCATCGAAGGTCTTCCTGGTCCTTGCAGGCCTGCCTTCCCCAGAGACTAGTCAACTCTGCAAAAAGCATGTGAGATCAAGTCTTGCCAGTTACGACGCATTCTGGCTGTCTTTCTTACAACACAGATTGGTTTATTCTTCTGGAATCCCATGGTATATTTAATATTCTTTGCCAAAATCATAATGCAAAACCTCAATTTGTCAGTCTTTCTTATTCCTTGTCCATCTTTCATATGCATATGAAGTGATTGAAAGCACTATGAGTTGGGTCGGGTGAAACTTAGTCCTCAAAGTGGGGTCTTTTCGTTTTAATACTTTAAAGAAGTCTTTTGCAGCAGATTCGCCCAATGCAATGCATTGTTCAGTTTCCTGACTGCTGCGTCTATGGGCGTTGGTTGCAGATTCAAGTAAAATGAAATCCTTGATAACGCCAATCTTTTCACCACTTATCATGATGCTGCATATTGGTTCAGTTGTGAGGATATTTTTTCAAAATAATTTTATTGGGAGCTAATAGATAGATTATCTTTCCATAGTTCAGTCCCATCCAGAGGTATTTTACATTTGCCACCAAAATCAGTTTAAAAATATTTTCTTCCTTCTTGAACTCCTTAATATCAGCTCCCCTTTACCCCCACCCCACCCCACAAGGATTTTATGTTGAGGTTTAATTCATACTAGAGGCTGTAGTCTTTGATATACAGTGAACCCTCACCACTTCGCGCTTCGACTTCCGCGGCTTCACTCTATCGCAGTTTTTGCGTAACAGCGCATGCTCTGTCATTACTGCCACTGATTGGCTCATACTGTACACGCTTGATGCCATAAATAATATAATAAATAATAAATGATAATTGTAACGTCCAAAATGTTTTACTGTATTTTCCCTTTTTCATTTAATAAATTGGGTAATACGAGCGTAATGGTGACTAAAGGGTGTTTTTTCATGTCCTCTATGCTCTAACTACGAAAATATTTGATTTACAAATAAGGAATCCTACTTCGCGGAATTTCATTTATCACGGTAGGGTCTAGAACCGATTAACCGCGATAAACGAGGGTTCCTTGTACATCACTTCACTGTCACTGGGTGGCACAATGATGGTTTGTACTCGACCACTATCATAAAGATGATCAGCTTGAACCTACCCAGTAGCGCCTCAAAAGAAAGGGCTAGTGATCTTCTTCCATGAAGATTGCTGTTGGGAGGTACAGATTGGAGGCAGGAAAAACCCTATGGAGCAGTGTTCTACTCTGTAACCCCTGGGGTCACTGCTCATCTGTCAATCTAACCTATACCACTATTATTTCAAATAGGGCCACGACCCATTGTGTCCAGGTTTCAATCAAACTTCTAGACTAAGACAAACTGGAAAGAAGGAAGAATCAGTCGACTTCTGAAAAAGTAATCACTGAAAAGCCCTGAGTAGCAGAGGGACATTATGACCACGTCACTCCCTGGATGGTAAAAAGGGTTAATATACTTGGCTCCTAACCTAAAGATGGGCGAGTTGAGCCCTCCACAGGCACACCTCTGAAGAAAGCTTTGGCAATCAACTTCAGAAAGGTCACAATCAATGGAAACCCTCTGGAGCAAAGTTTTATTCTGACACACATGGTGTCGCCATGAGTTGGCGTCAACTCCACAGCAGCTGCTTTTTGTTTTTGTTTTTAATTATGTGTTTGCTGTATGCCAAGCACTGTTGTATGAAAACACTGCACTTTCAACAACATTAACAAAAACCTTCTATTGTGATGGTTTACAGATCAAATTGTTATCTATTCAATAACTCATACAGATTACATTTTGTGACATTGATTGCAATCTTGGCAATGAAACAGCACGTTTCCAGCTTCCTCTCGGTGTTGGCCATTTCCATCCCTCCTTCTTTCCTATCTTTCCCTACCTTCTGAGCTTTCTCCCTGGGTACCCTTTTGATCTCATGTGGTGGATTGTTCTAAGTATTACCTATTATTTGACAGAATGTTCAGCCACAGGATTGAACTCAGTTGTAGATTTAAAGGATGATAAAGAGCCATACACTTGAGGGTTTAACTAATCTCCAGTAAGATTGATCTGTTGGGTTTTTTTTAAAAAATGTGTTCCAAATTCCTCTCCAGTCTCTTCAAGACCTCTTAGTGTGACCCCTTTCAGAGCAGTCCCTAGTGGTGGCCAGGCACCATCTAGTTCATATGGTGTCAGTGTCATGGAACCTGAGATCCCATCGTCCATTAGTCCTTCAGACTGATTGCTTCCATGTATTTTCTATTTTCTTCACTCTTCTTTGCTCCAGATGGGGAGACCAAGAGTTGCATCTTAGAAGGCTGCTCCCAAGCTTTGAAGGCCCCAGCTGCAACTCACTAAAGTCAGATGTAGAACATTGTCTTTATGGACAACGTTATGTCAATTGGCTTCAGCTTTCCCTATGACTGTAGTCCTGAATTCCCAGACCCAAGGCTTCGTTCCCTAAAGGTATTGGGTTTTGTCTAGGAGGTTTCAAAATATTGCTCTTTGTACACTCTCTTATATTCATGAATATATTTGCATCATATAGAAATATCTAGCAATATAATTTGTCAAACCTATATATGAGGGGTCTTCAAAAAGTTCATGAAAGAACGCCCTTATCTTTTAATTCCATTTTCTATGAATTTTAAGCTCCCGCATATATTCATAGGTATAATCCAATTCATCTTCCCAAGCCTGTACAGTTTGCACAGCCATCCCTGTATCCACTTATAAATTATTGTTTTGACTATTATTTCAGGATTGTATGTGTAATAGCATTTACCTCTGTTTCTGTGACTGTTTCTGTTCCTCCCAGAGCCTCCCTTACCCTGGATCATTTGTATTGACCTCCCTCCCCTTCTTGTATTGCCTTTCTTTTCACCCAAGTTACTGTCTATCCTCCAGTGCGTGATTTACCCTTCTTTCCTCACCCACCCTCAGGAAACTGCAAAGTATATGTCTTTCTGGAGGTAAACCTTTTTTTAAATTATTTTTAACATGCATGGTCCCATACAATATTTATCCTTTTGTAATGGACTTAGAACACTCAGCATGACGTCCTCCACGTTCATCCACATTCTGAGGTGTTTTTCAGATTCATTGCGAATCTTCAGCATTGCTGTGTAGTAGTCCGTCCTGTATCTGTACCATAGCGGATCCATTCATTTATGGGCACTTAGTTTGTTTCCTTTCAAAACCCTGATGAACATGCTTGGATGAATATTCATATTATAGTCCTTATTCATGTTATGACTCTTATTTCTTTAAGATATATACCTACTAATGGGATTGTTGCGCCATGTGGTTTCTATTCACAACTTTGTAAGGCGATGCCATACTGGTTTCCACAATGGCTACACTGTTTTATAGCTCCATCAGCAGTGCACGGGGGGTGTGTTGGGGTGGTGGTGGGGTGTTCTTGTCTCTCCACGCCCACTCCACCATTTGTTTTCTGTCCTTTGGGCTTCTTTGTTAGTGCTGGGGTGAGACAATATCTTGGTGTTGGTTGCTAACTCCATTGTTAAAGATCGCGAGCATTTCTTTCTGATTGTTAAAGATTCCGAGCATTTCTTCATGTGTTTGTTAGCCACCTCAATGTCTTCTTCTTTTGGTGAACTATTAGTTCATGTCTTATGCCCTTTTAAAATTTGGATTTTGGGTCTTCCTGTTGTTGAAGTGTAGTTTAGTCCCTTGTCTGATATGTCAGTGCCATAAACAGTGCCATAAATTTCCCCAATATTATACATTTGACCTCATCTATCCAGGGCTTTCAAAAAGTTCATGAAACTATTCCAGTATCTTATAATTCCATTTTTTCAGAAACTTTTTAAAGCCCCCTGGTATTCCTCACGACTAGCCTGAGGGATAGGTTCTATCGCTTTCTCCATTTTGAGGCTTAGAGAGGTGAAGTAACTTGCTTACTATCACTTAGTGGTGGATTAGACTTTGAACCCATATGTCTAGCAAAATCTGTTGTCTTAACCTTTCTGCTATACTGCCTTTCTCAATGATTTGATACAGATAATTTACTGTGACTACATGCATTGCGCAGGGAAGGGGAGGGTTGTTAGCAGGTACAACAGTGCTGGATAAGGCTTCAGGATGGAGGATGTCTTAGAAAGAAAGGCTGAACTGTGGCAAAGAGGATTTCAAGGCAGAAGAGCATGGGCAAAGCTATATGCCTTAGTTTAAAGGCAAGAATTCAAGTGTGAATAGTTTATTTGTGAGCTAATTCTAGAAAATGTCAGTAGAATAGTGGAGGAAGAAATGTAGGGCAGGCAGCCAACAAAGAGTGCGTTTTCACAGTGGGCAAGTGGAGAGCAATCCCACCAATCACTCAAGGAGGCAGTAGGTAAAACAACTCAGCTATTCCAACCAAAGGGCAAGAGGTAAGAGAGCCTTATCCAACAAATCCTGGAGGGCTTATTTAGGAATGCTTTGGGAGTAAGAGGAGTGTGTGGGAGGGGGATATAATTCCCTGACACTTCTCTCCTGTCATGTACACAGGCAGAGCAAGTTGCAAGGGCCAAGGAAACTCTCGGGGTGGTTGAGTGGTAGAATTCTTGATTTCCATGAGAAGACTCAAGTTTGGTGTCTGGCCAATGAACCTTATGTGTCGCTAGCGCTCATCTATCACAGGAAGCTTGCATGCTGCTAGGATCCTGACCAGAGTTTAGGGGAGCTTCTAGAGTCTAGACTAAGATGGACTAGGAAGAAAAGCCTGGCTAGCTACTTCCATGAATCAGCCAATGAAAGCCTTATGGGATAGCAAAAGTCCAACCTTTATCCACTCATGGAGATGAAGCAGGGCCCGCCACCATTTCTGTTGTTTGTGGCCTCTCCATGAGCTGGAAGCTGACTCAATGGCAGCTAATGACAACAGCACTGGCAGGGATGGGCCACTGGCACTGTGTACAAGGGTACTTTGTGGAGAGGAGTGCTTTCAGAGAAGGGAGACCACTGGTTGCTCTACAGCAGGAAGTTTACCTTTTCCATCAGCATCTCATGTTTGTGCAGCCTTCAAATTTAGAAAGAATTGTCTGTAGGTAGCCCTGCATGGCATCACTTGGGATAGGTATGGAAGGTCTTATATCCATTTTTCAGATGACCGGATTGAGACGCAGAGATGCCATATAGTTTTCGCAGGACTGCTCAGAACCTCGGCAGAGACATTCTCTCCTTTACTCTCCTTCTGTTGTATTCTTGACTCTGTTGGTCTATGAACATCCTTAACTCAGGAGCAAGACTTCTACATTTATAAACCATAAATCCAGCAGCAACCACAACTGCTGCTTGAGCCTTACAATCATCGAAAGATGCTGTCACCCAAGACTTTATACTCTGGAATCATGGACTTGATCCAGAGGGAAAAGCAGCCATGTCACAACCACTTTCAGGGATAAGATAAAACAAAAGTTCGCTTCCAATCTAGCCAATGCTGACTCATAGTGACCCTATCAGACAGAATGGGCCTGCTCCTATGTGTTTCCAGGACTGTAACTCTTGACAAGAGTCAAAAGCCTCATCTTTCCCTGGACCAGATGGTTGGGTTTGAACTGGGAACTTTGTGACTAGGAGCCCAATAAATAACCCACTATGGCACCAGGGATAGCATTAGACTAAACAATGTCCTCTGAGGCCTGCTTGCCCTTGACCTCCATTGTCTAACTTTTAAAATCCATCAGACATTATTAGACACAGTTTCATGCATTGACGGTATTGCATGATAATATTCCCTTCAGCTCATCCAGAGTGGTGGCAGAAGAGCTATTTCTAACTGTGGTCTGTGGCCTTAGGTTGGTTATTTGATCTCTCTGAGCCTCAGTTTCCAGGTTAGTTGGCCCACTTCTATAGGGTCACATGAGAAAAAGCACATTTCATTCCAAAGTTGCCAGATTGAGAGGGGTTTGAATTTTCCACTGTTAGACAGTTTTTCTCTATGAAGAGGATCTTCTATTTTCCATAGGTCCACTATTAAAGTGAAGTACCCTGTCTGAGGTGCAGGCATACTTCAAGTTATGATGAGCTATTCCTTTAACCCAGGATTATTGTATCCTTTTTGGCATTGTCACCTACGTAAATTTAGAACACACAAGGAAAGGAGCCTCCACGGTAGCAGATGGGGATAGGTTCCTTCTGAAGAGGTAAAGACGTGCCAAGGGAAGTTTTCAAATTGCCTTCAGCATTTTGTCCTCGGCTAGTTTTAAAAGCAAGGTCCAAGTTCAGTCTTGTTGGCTCAGTAACTCAAGTCTCTCAGACTATCCTTCTTCACTGTTCCATCCCAATCTAGCCACATTGGAAGTCTATCTGTAACCCCAAATGCCAAGTTACAAAAGCTTCTGTACATTTGAGACGCTGTATCATGTAATTTCCCTGTAAATCAGGGGTCTCATTTCCTGTACTTGTGACCTTGGAAAGCCAAACTACAGAAGTTTAGTTTGGTTGGTATTCCAGAAAACAGGCTGAGGGCAAACTTTCACTTGGAGTGCTTTTATGAGGAAGACCATCTCAGGGCAGCAGGAGTAGGAGGGAAGAGAGAGAAGTGAGGCAGGGGAGGAAGGAAAATAACACAAGGTGGTGTATTTCACAAAATACACCACTGGTCGCTCAGTCATGGTGGATGTCTTCAGAGAAGCTGTATGAGCCCATCTGCATGGAACTATCAGAATCATTCTAGAACTACCCAATGACGTGGGGCAACCCATCCCAAGGGATGTTAGCTACTCACACTTTCCGGCTGTGTTCCTCCTCTTCAGGAGTTTTTGGAGATGCTGAAGCCTTTGTAGTTCACACCTCAGAAGACAAGTCAGAAGCCAGGCTGAATCCCAGTGAGGCAATGGTCCGGGTATGCTTGCTGAAGTTGCATTGTCTGGGAAACACAAATAGCTAAAGGGTGAGGGTGGAGATTAATGAGAGAGACCCAGCAAAACTGGGTGATACCTAAACTTTGTCTTGAACAGTTAATGAGCACCAATGCATAAATTTTTTAAAAAGAAGAATCAACAATAAGGACTATTTCCAATCCTCATCCATTGTGAAAACCTATCACCTATTCTGCTCTGTTGACCCAGTAAACAATCTGATGATGATGGAAAATTCTAAAGTTTGGCATGCAAGCCATGAGCACAGACTGACTTTCAGTTACAGAAGTTGCACAGCAATCATTGGCTGAGCCACACCGTCATAAGTCTGGGTTTTAAGAAAATCCTCAGTCCAAAGGCGACATGGCTTTTGTTATCAACGCACCATCTACAGATGGGCTTCTTTCTCCTCTAGGAACTTAACAGAATGGTGCAAGCCACACTTGAATAAATGCTTGCATATTTCTGTTGGCGCTCTCCTGTGAATAATATTGACATAAGATTATGCCTGGGCCATCCAGCAAGAGGAAGAAATCTGTGAGAATCAGAGCCAAGTCACCCCAGTCACACTAAGCAATGCCATTCTAGACCAGCTAATAACAAGTAGGCCCTTAGACACGAGTGAACGCAACCAAGATGAGTAGGGTCATCCCACTGGCCTCCAGGAGAACACACTTGAGCCCAGCTTGGAGTAGCTGAAACTTACAGAATTAGAAGAGAAATAAATGATCACTGTTTTATGCCTCTGGGGGTGTGTGTATGTATGGTTGGTTTTTGTTTGTTTTCCTACACAATTTTATTGTGACAATAGCTGATTGATAGAATGTTATCCATCCAAAGTTTAACTCTCCTTCTATGAATTCCTATTGACGCTCTCTGTAATAGTTTCTCGTTTACCCAGTTCTTCATATGCATACTTCTCATCTCCCAATGTGACTATAAATACTCAAGTGGTCAGGTTTAGATTTCTCTGTTTTCTTAGAGAGTGCATAGGAGTCACACTGAACCTACAGTAGACCTTTAAAATATTTGGATGTTCTCCAAGCCTATGTGGCATGGACTACGTGTCCAATGTCACTGCAATTTATTTTTCAAAATTTCATAACATGAGAACTAGAAGCAAACTTAAACAGAATGGATTAGCACCCTCCTTTCAAAGGTCAGCAACCTAAGACTTGGAGATAGTAAATTCAGTGTGCTTGATCACATGTCTGACTGAGAGCAGAGGTAGACTTTGTTGTCAGGTTTTCTGCCTGTGATTCCAATTCTCCATCCCTCACTATAGACTGTGGTCCATAATTTATTGGTAGAGGCACCCTGCACAATTGTGATGAGAAGGATTCTGAGGATGGTTCTGGAAATAGTGGGAGAAAGTGCCATCATCAATTAGTCATATCCTCGAGGGGAGTAAAGAAGAAAGAAGTAGGGGTTCATATACCATATGGTCTCACTCTCTGCTACGTCTTACTGCTTATTGACTCAACTATTGGCTTATGTTCATTTGTTTGATTCCCCTTTATTGATTTCCTTTGAAGTTCACATTGGAAACTTCCAAGGGCTCTGGTTGACACTTTCTTGTGTGTGCTCAAAATCAGCAATCCTGTCCCCTTGCTGCAAGGCAGCATTTTAAAGATGCCTTCTTCTGGTGATACCTTTCAAGGTGGCGTGCACTGCGAAATGAAGCTCTGAACCAAACAAAGTGTTAAGATATGAGAAATCAATGCTGCAACAGGCACAAAGTTGATAGTAGCACATGAAGGCATTATAAGCTGGAAGATGACTCTATTGCCTTTTTTTTCAACCTGCTCCCAAAACCGCCTTCTCCTTTCCTTGGTCAGTGTCACGCACTCACAGGACAAGGAGGTCACTTCATGCAGCACACTGGGCCTTAAACTACATCTAAAGGAGGTGGGAACGGGACGTGCTGAGCAACCACTAGGTGCTGGGGGGAAATCTTTCAGGTACAGGATGAATTGGAGTTATGTTCTCCTTTTTCTTCTTCCACAGAGAATCGAGGAGTCCTTTCCCAGCTTCCTGTGCTTACCTGGGCTTCAGCTTCCTCGGGCAATCACTCCCTGACCCTCTGCTGACGTCCACAGCCAAGTTAGATTCCCTCATCACATGTTCTGGTGCTCCTCATATTCATTTTTCCCTTGGCAGCACGTCCATGTTTCACTGAATCTGAGATACCATCCTGTGTAAAAACCACCAAGATCATGTACCAAACAGGAAAAAGAAAATAGGCCACCCATTTAAACTCTAACATACTCGTATATTTTAATAACTCTTAAAATTTTTATTTTATACTTATTAAAAGAGCACTTTGAAATTTATTTAGACGGATTTATAGGATATAGTACCCATATGCAAAGAAATACCCTGGAAAGGAACTGGTTGAGGTCACAATCCTTAGCCTTCTTGACATTCAGGATTTGAATATTTGGCATTGCTTTTGTGACTCACTGTCAGTGAGGACCTTGTGGTGCCACAACCAACAGTGCACTGTCACCCCTCTCTCCACTCTTCAAATGTTGCCACACCAGTAACTGCACTGCTCTACTGTGAACAAAGAGCTTTTATGAACCCCAGCTCAGGCATCTTCCACAAAGCTCTCCTGAGGTAAGAAATGCCAGGATTACTTTGCTTCCCAATTTAGAAATGCACGTTTTGAAACTCTGTGACATGGAATCACTTGTTCCAGTGTAAACAGGAAAGTGCCAACAGACCTAGTTCAGGGAGGGGCCCAGAATCTAACTCCTGTTAAAATTTTCTCTCTTGAGGTTTTCAAGGAAATAGACCAAAGTTGGAACCATAGTTCTGTGACTTCTTCAGCTGTCACTTGAGCTTGAGCTAACTCTCTGGATCTGTTTCTTCATCTTTAAGATGGGAGATATCAGGCCATATCACAGTCTACTGTGAAATCTCAATAAGTTAATACCAGGTTAGCACAGTACCTGGTACATAGTAAGTATACAATAATTGTTAACCATGATGATCATCATGAGATAATGGTAGGTCATTGGTAGAATTGGTAGAATTCTCCTCTGCCATGCAGGAGAAGCTGGTACCTCATGCACAGCCAATGTTCCTCATGTTACTATGTTGCAGGTAAAATTTTGCTGAAGATCATCCAACAAAGTTTCAGGAGTACATTGTTGGGGCGCTGCCAGAGGTTCAGGCTGGATTCAGAAGAGGACATGGAATAAGGGATAGCATTGCTAATGTCAATGGATCTTGGCTGGAAGCAGAGAATACCTGAAAGATGTTTACATGTATTTTATTGACTATTTAAGGCATAGGACTGTGTGGGTCATAACAAACTATGAACAGCCTTGAGAAGAATGAGAGTTCCAGAACACTTTGTTGTGCCCATGCAGAACCTGTACATGGATCGAGAAGCAATTGTGAGAACAGAACCAGGGAATACCGCATGGCTTGAAATCAGGAGAGGTGTGTGTCTGGCTTCTATCCTTTCACCACACACTTCTTCAATCTATATGCTGAGCATGTAAACAGAAGTTGGTTTATATGAAGCAGAATTTGGTATTAGGATTAGAGGAAGGCTTATTAACAACCTGAGATATGCAGATGACACAATCTTGCTTGCTAAAGGTAAGGAGGACTCAAAGAACTTGCCGATGAAGATCAAGGATTACAGGGTTCAGGATGGATTACAACTCAATATAAAGAAGACCAAAATCCTCACAACTCAACCAATAACATCATGGAAAATGGAGTAAAGATCGAAACGCTTAAGTATTTTGTCTTGCTTGGATCCACTCTGAGTGCTCATGGAAGCAGCAGTCAAGAGATCAAATAAGTCATTGCATTAGATGAGTCTGCTGCATAAGACTCCTTTACAATGTTGAAACACAAGACTGCTGCCTGAGAATTAAAGTGTGCCTGACCCACCAAAGCAAGCTCACAGCTACCAAGTTGATACTGACTCATACCAACACTGTAGGACTGGGCAGCCATGCCCTTGTGAGTTTCTGAGACTATAACTCTTCACAAGAGTAGAAAGCCTCGTCTTTCTGTCTCCGAGTGGCTGGTGGTTTCAAACTGCTGATACTGCAGTTGGCAGCCCAACACATAACCACTACACCACCATCTTCAATCATCTCTTTAAAGTGATGAAATCAAAGAAAGTTACTTTGAGGACTAAGTACACCTGACCCAAGCCATGGTATTTTCAACTGCCTCATATGCATGTGAACATTGGACATCAATAAAAAGACCAAAGAATAACGGAGGCATTTGAATTATGGTGCTGGTGAAGAAATATCGAAAGTACCATGGACTGCCAAAAGAACAAACAAATCTGCCGTGGAAGAAATATAGCCAGCGTGCTCTTTAGAAGTCAGGAGGACAAGACTTTGCCTGAAGTACATTGGCCATGTTGTCAGGAGAGACCAGTCTCTGGCGAAGACATCGTACTTAGTAAAGCAGAGGGGCAGCAAAAAAGAAGGCCGTCGATGAGATGAGATGGGCACAGTGGCAGCAACAATGGGCTCAAACATAAGAACGACTGTGAGGACGGTGCAGGACTGGGCAGAGTTTCGGTCCGGTCCATTGCACAGAGAGTTGCAATGTGTGGGAACCAACGTCATGGCACCTTACACAACAACATGGATGCCAATGAAAGCCCCAAACCCACTATGCCTCTGGTGATGGGGCCGGGATGTGAATAGCCATGTAATCAGATAGAGTGCATTGTCAGGCGGATTACTGTAAATTTAACAGCTTATCATTTATTCTCCCTCTGATTCATTTTAAATGTGTTCTAGTATTTTTTATTATTTTCTGTTTCTTTTTTGATTGAGGACTTTCTGTTTACTTTTGTTTCATATTTTCTTTTGGGCTTTGTTTTGTGTGTTTTTCTATACAGGAAATCTAAGACAAGCAAATCTACGGACATCGTAACTGGATAAACAGTTTCTTAGGGTTATGACAGGGAAGTGGGTGGGGGAAATGGGGAGTGTATTAGTCCGGGTAGACTAAAGAAACAAATCCATAGAAACTCATATGTGTATAAGAAAGAGTTTTAGATAAAGGATATTTGTACATGAAGAAAGCATCCTAACCCAGTCCAGATCAAGCCCATAAGTCCGATATTAGCCCGTATGTCTGATACCAATCTATAAAATCCTCTTCAGACTCACAAAACACATGCAATGACACCGAGTGAGGGACGATCACAGGCCAGTGGGGAGAAAATCTTTGGATTCAGTGGTGTTATAAGCATCTCAGTGCTGGCATCTCCATGTGGCATCTCCAGTTCCCAGAGCACAGGGTCTGTCCGCGTAGTGCCATGTGTATTGTCAGTCGAGCGTCTCCAAAGGAGTGAGCCGAGGGCTTCTCCTGCCTCCAAAGAGGAAAAACAACATTTCCCAGAATCCTTAGGGGAAAGCCATGCCCACACAGAGGCCTCATTGGCTATATCCTCATTGACAGCCTAGATTGCACCCCTGAACTCTTAATCCTCAAATTGACACCAGATTATGTAACTACCACAGGGAACTAATAATGATAAGTACAAGAAAGAAGAAAATGCTCTAAAATTGTGGAGATGATTGCACAACTCTTTTTAATATAATTAACCCATTGAATTGTAAAAAAAAAAAAAAATCTATGTCTATGAGCTCCAGTTAACAGCAGGTTGAAAGATTTGATAAGAAATGTAATGGGTAAATCTCCAGAAAAAGAGGACAAGAATAGTTGTGCAACTCCAAGAGTAGAATCAATGTCCCTGAATGGTAACAATGGAAACTCTTGAATCAGTAGATGATTCTATGAAAAAGGAAACTACCCAAGTACTATCAGGCGAAATAAACAGCGTTCTCTTCGTAGAAGGAGTCTTTGGGTGGAGTGAACAGTTCATCACTTGACTAACTGTTGGTGATTTGAACTCTCCCAAGGTGCCTTAGGAGACCAGCCTGTGGTCTGCTTTTAAAAATCCACCACTGTGAAACACCCTAGGTAGCCATTGTTCTCTGTATCTATGGGGTCATTATGTGTCAGACGGACTCAACAGCAACTAACAACAGTTTCACATAACATAGTCTAGACATTGTCAGTGCTAGTGTTAATTCAGACACTCAATTCTGCCACTTTCTTAGCCTTTCTCTGATCACAACCTGGTTGCTATTCGGTGAACACATATTCATCTGCATGCAAGATAGTAATAAGAGAGAAGGAGGAGGTGGGTGGAGGCTGTTTTAGTTTGAGTCCCCCTTAAAGCAGAGTCTGAAACAAAACTTGAGTGTAACTGATCCTTGGAAGCAAGGGAAGTGAGAGCAAGAAAGAAGAAAATGTATCTCTGTGTGTATATAGACATAGACATATAAAGGCTCTTCACAGGTTCATGCAAAATACATATTATGAAAAACATGCATGGATTGACCATTTTTTGCACCCAAGTCAACTCATATTAACTCGTGATAACATGTCTGAGGAGGAGTGAGTTTGAGACACTAAGAAGAGTAAGGTAATTTGAAAAGAGTTCCTACCAGAGAAACAGGAATTCTGCTAAAATGGAAGCCAAATCCAGCATCAAAATTATGATGATGCATGCATGGAAGAAAAGTTTATGGGGACATTACCCTACCAAAATCATCAGTTTACAAATGGATAATTCATTTTAAGAAAGCACAAGACAACATTGAAGACGAAGCTACATCAATCTGCAACGAAACAACTAATCTTGTTGGTGGTGGTGCAGTGGGTGATGCCTTCAGATGCTAATTGAAAGGTTAGTGGTTGAAACAACCCCGTGGCTTCCATCAAGATATACAGTCTCGGAAACCCTAAAGGAGTTCTGTCCTACCAGGCCACTATGGGTTGGGATCCAATGAGTGGCAGTGGATTTGCCTTTTGTTCTGGATCTAATCAAAGAGGGCTGCCGATAAACAACTGAAACTATAGCCAACATCAGAGACATCTTGACTGCCTCAGTTTACACAATTCTGACAGAAAAATTAAAGTGAAGAAAACTTTCTGCTGGATGAGTGCTAAAACTGCTGTGCTCAGATCGACTGCAGAGAAGAGCAGACCTTTCTGTGGAAAAATTTAAATAAGTAGGAGCATGATCCTGAAGTATTTCTCGGAATAACTGTAACAACATGCCTCTCAGTACTATCCAGTCAAAGCAAAAACAGACCAGTCAAGGACAAAGGTCACGGCAGTAAGCTTTCTGGATGCTCAGGACACTGTACTTGTTGACTTTCTGGAGGGCCAAAGAAGGATAACATTTGCTTATCAGGATAGTGTTTTGAGAAAGTTAGACAAAGCTTTAGCAGGAAGACACCCAAGAGAACTTCCCAACAGAATCTTCCACCGGGACAGAGTTTGTGGTCATTCCACACATCACACATGGGCAATTTTTACAAAACTGAAATATGAGGCATCCGCCCTTCAGTCCCAGTTTGGCTCTTTCTGATTTCCTTTTGTTTTTCATTCCTTAAAAATATTTAAAGAGCACTAATTTTTTTTCAGCCAATAACATAAAAAAAAAGACTTTACTGATGTGTTAGATTCCCAAGATTCTCACTTCTTGGGGACACAAAAGTACCTTGACATTGGTGGAGCTTATGTTCAGAAATAAAGTTTATATTTAAAATGTTTATCTCTTCATTCAATTGTCCATGAACTTTCTCAATAGATGTTTATATGGAACCCTGGTGTCACTGGCAAGTAAGCATTGGACTACTACCTGCAAGGTCAGTAGTTCAAATCCATAGTCCACTCCTCAAGAGAAAAATGAGGCTACCTGCTTCCATAAAGATTTAAAGCCTCAGAAATTCTATATAGGGTAGCACTGAGTTGAAATGAGGAGCCCTGGTAGCATAGTGATTACATGTTGGTCTGGGAAGCACAGGTCAGCAACTCTAAACCACCAGGAGCTCTAAACCTCGGGAGAAAGATGAGGCTTTCTGCTCCATAAAGACTTAGTCTCAGAAACCCACAGGGGCTGTTGTAGGGTTGCTATGAGTCAGCAGTGAGGTGATTTCAAATCAACTCAGTGGCAGTGGGTTGAGTGGTTGTCTTGGGTGTCTTGGACAACAATGGTTGGATTCCACCTGGAACTTCTGAGAAGCAAACGCCAGGCTTCCCAGAATTCTTTCTCTGAAGTATGGGTGGTTAGAACATCTCCTTGCTAGGTCCTTTCCCCAATTGGTTGGGGCTCTGGCTCTGCTTGTGCGTAGGACCAGTGAGCCACACGAAGTGAGAGAAAGCTCTGGGAAGAGAGCAGGAAGATGCACAGGGCATGCTTGAAGTTGCATGCTGCTATTAGCATGAAGGATGTTCTACACCACTTGGAAGTATATAAGGAAACATCCTCGGAACTCAGAGATGGGCTGGGGTACCACAGGGACATCACAGTCATCAGCCACACCATCTGACTTCTTCCCCACTTCTTATTGGTCAACACTACATAAGTTCTCCATTACTCGCTTCAGGAAAGGCTGGTAAGGGAACAGGTTAGCGCTGGCTGCAACACTGGGTTCAAACATAGGAAGCGTTGTGAGGATGGCACGGGGATGGGCCATGTCTCATGCTGGAGTGCAGAGAGTCACTATGAGGTGAAGCCTACTCAAGGGCACCTACCAACAACAAGCCTCTAAAACAGAGACCGGGCGGGGAGAAAAGAATCAGAAATAGCTGTTGCTTAGAGTAAAGAATTATACGATTTCAGATTCAAAGGGGACTCATTAGACTAGAAGAGGGGTCAGCAAACTTTTCAGATGGAATTGCTAATCCTGGCCTTTACAGCACTTAAAAAAATATTCAAGAGGTATAAATATATTCTTACAAACAAATGAAATTACTCGGACCTAAATCACCGTTTTATTTTCATTTTGTTTTACTTCCTGGTCACATGTACGCACCGATTGAGCCACATATGGCTCCAGAGCTGCAGT
>NW_022103923.1:2889350-2890695 GCF_000313985.2 Echinops telfairi
CACATCATAAAAACCACCATAGGCAAATTGGCACCATTCAGCCTTGGCTCAAACAGGGTAAGGAGTAAAAGAAGATATAAACCGAATGTGTGGTTGGTTTTATCTTCAAATAGACAAGCTGAAAGGAGCTTCCAGAGAAGAATTTGGGGGTCAGAGTGTATAATGTTTTGAAAGTCTGGGAGGCAACAAGAGAAGACCATTGGGATAAGAGTCTACTTTTGACATGGCAATCTTTGGTAAGCCTTTCAATCTTTTAAGGACTATGCGTCAGTTTCCTTGTCTGCAAAACGGGGACAATCACATCACCATGGCTCATGGATCGGTGTTGGGCTCAAGCAATAACAGCTGAGTGGTTTGCCGCATGGACTGAGGCCGTTCCCAGGTCTCAGGGCTCCTGATGGCTGAGCTCATGTGAAAAGCAGAGGATAGGGTGTTCTTCCTCCCAAGAACCTTGACTATAAGGCTAGATGAGCTCATAGCAAAAGATAGTGATGAGACAAGGTGGGTACTTAAGGCTAAATAGTGACTTCCCTTCATCACCCGAGGGCCCTGAACTACCTCATTGCCCACATGAGTTCAATTTACACACCAAACTTAAGTAACTGTTGTTGTTAGGTGGCGCCAAGTTGGTTCCAACTCATAGAGACCCTATGTTCCACAGACCCAAACACTGCCTCTGAAAATGGCTGACTGTAGTACAGTGACTCAGCATATCTTTCCATTGTTTGGTGATGCTTTCTTCATTATTCAACATTTTTCCCATAGGCTCTCAGCTTGAGATATGTTGAGCATGTCCTTCCTTTTTGGCTTTCTAACTCCAGGTCTTGTGGCTTGTGGTCCAAGATGGCTGCTTCACCTCCAGTTATCACATACATGTTCTTGTTAGCAAGAAAGATGAGGGGGGTGGGGGAGATTCACGGGCATACCTCTTTCCTTTAAGGACAATTCCTAGAAATTACGTACTCTATTTTCATGTTTACCTCTTGGCCAAGACTAAAGTCCTGATAACTAGCTGCCGGGGGAGGGGAGGGATACAGAACTGTATTTATTTCCGGTAGTCATGTGTTCAGTTAAACATTAGCACTAGTACAGAAGAGAACTGATCATGGGGAACCACCACATTATATTCCTCTGCTTTGTCTTCTCAAGCTGTCCATTGAAATTTTCCATTCATTTCTTTGAGCCCTGGTGACATAGTAGTTGTACATTAGGCTGCTAACCACAAAGTCAACCGTTCAAAACCATCAGCCAACTCTGAAGGAGAAAGACAAGGCTTTTTACTCGCATAAACAGTCACAGTCTCAGAAACCCCCAGGGACAGTTTTACCCTGTCCTATAGGATTGC
>NW_022103923.1:2891895-2893819 GCF_000313985.2 Echinops telfairi
AGAAAAGTGGGTGGAGGGATTTACCATCGACTGAGGGGGCAACTTTACCGAGGTGAATCAATAGCTCAGTTTGGTTGTGTGGATTTTGAAGCCTAGAGTCAGAGGGTAGTCTGGCTAGGAGGTAAGCATGTGGAAGTCATTAACCCACCAAGAGGCTTGAGAGCCCTGGTAATTGGTAAAGAGCCTTTAGTAATCATTCCCTTCTCTCCAGACTCCCTGCTATTTCCTCTTATTCCTGTGCTCCCCAAAGCTTGTAAAGTTAATTTCCTTCCAGGAAGTCTTCTCAGGTGGAACACCATCTCAGGCTCTGCCTAACCTTGTTCCCACTGCCTTTGGAATTCAAGGTCTTCACTCCCTAGTCACAGTCCTAGCCTTGCCCTCCAGCCACAAGGCCCTTGTCTGTTGAGTCTCTCCATTGATTACTATCAGATGAGCTCAGTCCCTGGAGAAGGACATCATGCTTAGGGCCTAGAGATGGATTGACACAGCAGCCAACACAATGGGCACAAACACAACAAGTGTAAGGATAGCACGGGACCAGCAAGTGTTTCATTCTGTTGGACACAGGGTCCTTTGGAAACGGACTCGAGAATAGCTAATAACAAGAACCAGAATTCTTAACAACCATAACAGATTGAAACCCAAATGAAGCACTTCTACTCTGTCACACGAGGTACCGATGAGTCAACATTGACCACCACCCTTACAAAGGAGCCCTACTGGCACAGTGGTTAAGCATTCAGCTGCTAACACAAAGGTCAACTCTGCAGTGGTTCTGCAAGAGAAAGATATAGCAGTTGATCTCCCAAAAGATTTACAAACTTGGAAACCCTACGGGTATTTCTATAGGGTCGCTATGCTGTTCCAATTGAGATATTGTCATCGGTTGGGTTTGGTTTAACCCGTCTTACTGAGGAGACGCCTTCTGTACTGGCGATCAGTCACTTTAGAGGAAAAAGACACCCCTGTCCCAGAACAATCCAAGGACTGCGAAAGGCAACGCCCACAAAGACACTCCCTCTGCCTGCCTAATTCTAAAATGCTGCCCACAAAACACTCTGCCTGGTAATATCTGGACAGCACACTGGGAAGATGTGTTGACTGTATGAGGTCATTTCATCGTTTGGTTGCACGATCAGTGTGTCTGTCACAAAGCCCATCTCTTTGATTCCACCTCCCAGCATAGGTGAAAACAAGCTGCCCGTTATTTTCTAGGCAACGTCCTTATCAACTAAAACTTCTTTGTAGAGAAGTAGCTTGCCACAGAGCAAAAGGTGTGGGGAGAGGACCATCTCTCTCCTGGCTATGAAATAGAATGACAACCCCCTCCCTTCAACACACACACACGAACACACACACCTGCCTTCAACTACATTCAGTTGAACAGCAAATAAAAATCTGCAACCCAACTATGTGTTTTTCTTCTACAGAGGAAGGATGGACTTATATACCCTGCATTGTCTTTTGTGAATGGAATGGCCCCAGTTCTCCTCACCTATCCTTAGATAGTGCAGTGAGCTATTAGATGCCTGCAGGTATTGAAAACTGGTATTGATTTCCAGTTTGTGTCTCCTTTGGCTATGAGCACCCCTCCACTTCTCTAGTAACCTTTCCATTGCTTTGGGGGAATTTTCTCTCCCTGATTGTATTTATGTGAGGGGGATAGTGTAATAATCAATGTGTCTATGGAGGACTATCCTTCATGACCTTAGCGCATTAAGGTGCAGTACCTGATGGAGCATCAGGTTTGGAGGAAGGCTTATTAACAACCTGTATTATACAGATGACCCAATTTTGCTCGCTGAAAATGAGAAGGACTTAATGCACTTGCTGATGAAGATCAAGGATTGAAGCCTTCAGTTTGGATTATGACGCAATGTAAAGAAAGCCCAGACCCTCGCAACTGGACCTATAGATAGCATCA
>NW_022103923.1:2894479-2896713 GCF_000313985.2 Echinops telfairi
ACAACAACAACAACAACCTGACTGAGTCCTCTGGGAGGGCCATTGAATGTGAGCAAATGGAACAAAGCCAGAGGAAGGCTTGGAGGGTGTCTTAAGTTCCTGCCTTAATCTCCTTAACCAAGATTATCCAACAGGTCGGTAGCCTTAAAACACGTTTGCCCCTGCTTTGGAGCTTATAGGTCTGAATTTGGGGTACAACTCTAGGTCAGGGTCCTTCTTTGTGGATAACTAGAAAGTTCCTTGACATTCCTTGCTATTTTTCTCCCCGTACTGTGTGTTCCTGTGTCTATCCTGGCCTTTAACTCAGAAGTGATTAGGTTTAGGCTCAAGCCTGCTCTCATGCGGCCTCATTTATATTACAAAAGAACTCCCCTCTTTTCAAACAGGATCATGTCCACCAAGGTTCAAATTTCTCCCATATTTTGAGGGGGCTACAAATCAATCCATAACGGTTCTTTTGGGTAGCTGTAACAAATGGACCAATCGAGTGACTTAAAAAGCAGGCATTTGTTCTCTCACTTTTCTGAAGGGCAAAGGTCTAAAGTTAAGGTGTGGGCAAGATGTGTTCCTACTGAGAGCTCTGAAGGAGAATCAGAGTAGCCTCTCTCTGCTTCCAGTCACTGCTGCCAATCCTTGATGTTTCTTGGCTTGTAGACACATTGATCCAATCTCTGCCAGTGTCTTCACATGGAGTCTCCGTTTGTCCGCTCTTCTTATAAGAACACACCAATCAGTGTATTCAGGATCCATCCGAAATCTAAATCCAGAAAGATGGAGCTCTTGAAATGTAACTAATCACATTTGCCAAGACCTCCTTTCCAAGTAAGCCCATAGTCTCAGGTTCCATGTGAACCTGAATGGCTGTGTGTGAACATGATTTAACCTACTACAGAGGCCATGCTTTGGCCTCAGGAGGAGTGTTTCGCCAGTACCTGCTTCACAGCCCTGAAACTGCCAAGGCCTTTGCCCCATTTTCTTGTCTTCTCACCACTTATCCACCATCACAGCCCGCTTTGCCTAAGTTAGTCAAATGTCAGTTTCTGTCACTTGTGACCATGACCCTCTCCCCCTCCCAGGTCACAAATTTCAACTGATACAGGCAGTTTCTTAAGTGGGCACTATGTTATCCTGACTAGCAAGCATTGCTGAAGAGGGAGGATTAATTAGCGAGAACCCACTTGCTTCACCTATCTTTGGGGCAGTCCACAGAGGATTTATCCCTGAGCCACTAATGAATTTTGCAACTGTCACAAAACAATGCAAATAAGTAAGATCCACATCTGCTGAACACCATCATGAGGTCAAACTGTGTGTAAATAAATGCTTTCTTCGAGGAGAGGGTAAATCCTAAGGTGAGGAGTGACAGGGCTTTGTTTGCAGAAACCCAGCAAGGTATTATGGGTAGGATATTAATTAAATCATGCTCCTGGGCCTCACAGAGCCCCAGCTCAACTGCTCCAGCTTGTTGACAAACTGAACGCAGGGCCCCCGGAGAGAGCACTAACATTTTGATGAACAGGGTTGGTTGGGGGTGATGTTTCCTAACTAGCATTATAATATAATTTTGACGCTTCATCTGAGCAACCTGGAAAGAGCATTCAGATAAAAGAGAGGGACAAACATCAAATGACCGGAGGATGAAACTTCTTCTAATCTGCGTCCACTGGAATTGCTTCGTGGGAAGATTTTTCTTGGGAGTGGGGGTTGTTCCCCTACCCTGCTCCAGGCCTTCCTCCTCACCCCCACCCCCACCCCAGCATACACACTACTGGGAGAACGTCTCTGAATAATGTGGAAGATGCCTCAGGTTTAAATGACGTTTTAATGAGCCTGATAGTCTGCCTAAGACCCCTTCAAACTGTAGTCTTTCATTTGTATTCTTCCATCCTTTCTGAAGAAATGACCCTGATGGCAGGTAGTATATTCCCTTTTCAGGATGAGCTGATAGAGCCTCTCGCTGCTGCAGTGGGAGGTGAAACATTAAAAGGCCCTCTGTGGCCATGAGACATGCCCACTCTCCAAGAGACACTGGGCAGGTTCATTGAAGCTCCACAGAATTGACTACTGGCCCTGGTCCACCCATCTCAACCAACCCAATCTTCATTTGCACTACATGCCCTCTCTGAGCTCCAAACTGCATGCTTCATTTGAGGATGGCAAAGCCTCTTTTATCTAAGAATATGCACAGACATATGAACTAATCAATGCTCCCCCTGTCCCCTGGGAGTGTGAAA
>NW_022103923.1:2898015-2899174 GCF_000313985.2 Echinops telfairi
CCCTTGATAATGTATAAATTATTATTTTGTCATATCTTACACGTCAGACGTCTCACTTCCCGCACTTTTCTGTTGTCCCTCACCCAGGGAAGAGGTTATATATAGATCCTGGTAATCGGTTCACCCTTTCTACCCCACCTTCCCTCCATCCTCCTGGTGTCGCCACTCTTACCACTGGTCCTGAAGGGATCATCTGTCCGGGATTCCCTGTGTTTCCAGTTCCTGTCTGTACCAGTGTACATGCTCTGGTCTAATTCTACCTTATAAATCCAGAGAGAGAGTTTTATGTCAAAGAGTAATTGTACATTAAGAAAACATCCCAGCCCAGTCCAGATCAAGTTCATAAGTCCGGTATTAGCCCATATGTCTAATACTAATCTATAAATTCCTTTTCAGACCCACAGAACACATGCAATGATGCCGAATTCAGGATAATCACAGGCCAGTGGGTGGAAAGTCTTATGGATCCAGTGGCATTGTAAGCTGGCAGGGGTCTCTCTGTGGCTTATCCAACTTCCGAGGTCTGGTTGCATCCATGTGGCTTGTCTTCTACAATGGCTTCTGCCTCCAAGGAGGAAGTACCAGATTTCCCAGAATTCTCAGGAGAAGGCTACGCCCACAGAGAAATCTCATTGGCTATCTCCAGATTGACAGCCTAGACTCCACCCCTACACTCTTAATCCTTAACTTGACACTAGACTAGGTGACTACCACAGGTTCCTAATCCATAACAAACCCACTAATTTTCTCCCTGCCCCCCGCCCTCCGACACCAATCAAAAACCCAAGGCTCTAACCAACAGGTAGAGATCAATTTCTAAAACATGAATATAGAAAACTTACTTTTGCTTGAAGGCTCTCAAGGAAATGCTCACTGAAAACTCCATCCCTATTATCTCACCTCCCCCAAATTAGACTTCTTCTGGGCTCTCAGTCACACCAAGATCTCTCCTGCCACAAGGCCTTTGCATGCACTGCCGCTCTTCCAAGCCCTGAACTTCCAAGTTCAAAGTTACACTTGATCTCCATGATCCTGAGTTTTAAGAACTGTGTGGGGGTGGGGGTGTTTGTTGAACTGCTAGGTTTTAGAGCTGTTTGTTATGCAACCTCATTTTGTCAACGACTGGCTAATTAATGCAGCATTCATTTGCCCTTCTTCC
>NW_022103923.1:2900017-2901896 GCF_000313985.2 Echinops telfairi
TGGCTTTATCTTTAAGTCGAAGTCCTGTCCTTTCGCTTTCATAGAAATCGGTCTCTGCATCTTGGCTTGTGGCAGGTTGTATGCTTCAAATATGACTGTCCCAATATTTCACATCTCACATTCTCTTGTTACAAGATGAGGTTGTGTTCATTTTTCCAGAAACAGGGCCTGTATTCCCGCTTCCTTGCATCTTTGGCAGACCTTTGACTATGGCAGAAGTGTTGCTCTGTGACTTCCACCTGGTCATGTTGGGTTGTTCACCATTGGGACCCAGTCATGATGTTGCAAGGAAGACCAAGCCAAATGAAAATGTCACATATAGGGGTTCTTGCTGAGCGCCAGCCAACAGAAGTATCAGTCATGTGAGTGAGGGAACTGCAGCTTCTGGCCTTTGAGCCACCCCAGCTAATGCTTGATGAAGCAGAAACTAGTGTCCTCACTGAGCCCTGCCCAGATTGCAGATTTGTGAGCAAAATTGATATTATCACTACTTTAAGATGTTATTTGTGGGGATACTTTCTGGTAGCAGTTGATCTTCAGAATACTGCCTAATCAGACTGCATTGCCATTCTTACTCTCTCTCTCATATATATATATCCTCCACTCATCTGTCAGTTGGTTGTACTATGATGATTTGTGTGTTGTTATGATGCTGGAAGCTCTTCCCCCAGAATTTCAAATACCAGCAGGATCGCCCATGGTGGACAGGCTTCAGTGAAGCTTCTAGACTAAGACAGACTAGGAAGAGGGGCCTGCCAGTCCACTTCCAAAAATTATTCAAAGAAAACCTTATGTATCACAAGAGAACACTGCCTGACTAATGTGTTTTGGACACATTATCAGAGGCCAATGGCTAGAGGAAGACATCATATTTGATGAAATAGAGGGACATGGAAGATCCTTAGTGAGGCAGATTGACCTAATCGCTGCAACAATGGACTCCAACACTCAGGAATGTGTGAGGATCATGCAAGATCAGACAGCGTTGCATTCCATTCCATATAAAGTCACCATGGATCAGAGTAGACATGATGGCACTCTCTATATGTCTGTCTTCAATGACTTGCCATAGGGCTGTTCTGCCTGGCAGCCTCTATTCTTCAGACTTCCAAATAGGGAGCACAAAAGGTCCATAGTCACTGATACTCCCTTCAACCCCCAGGTAAAGTAAGGAGGCATGAAACTATGTGTTTCTCTTTGCTCTGCCTTTCTTCCTTTTCCCATCCTCCAACAGGGCTAGAGGGGGAGATACTTACCTTCCTGTCTAGAAGAGAATTTCTTCCACATCAAAATCTTCTCCTTCCTCAAATGGCACATACATGCTTTTTCCTTGTTCTGCATTAAAATGGCATATGGGATGGTAGGAAAGAAAATGAATTAGCCCTAAAAGAATGGCCAAACAGATTTACCTGCCACATGAGAATGCAAGTAAGTCATCAATCTTCTTATAGAGTCATGATGTGATGAGCTCCATCAAAGCAGAATAGCGCACCATGGAGGTCAGACTAGAAAGACCACATTGAGTTGATTTTATATGAGGGATTCTAGTTGCTACTGATACTTTTCATAACAGACAGATTGCAGGTATAGAAGCCCAGACGTAAAATGTCTTTATCTTATTGCCTGCCTAAAATATATTTATAATATTGTCTTCACATGCAAAGGGAATACTTTCTTTACCTAAAATTCCATTTCTTCCCCCCCCCTCTTTTATGTAATTTTATTGAAGTATCATTGATGTACAATAAACTATAGGGTGTTTTGCTTTTTGAGGTTTTTAAAAAAAATCATTTTATTGGGGGCTCGTACAACTCTTATTACAATCCATACATACAACCACTGTGTCAAGCACATGTGTATACTTGTTGCCTTCACCATT
>NW_022103923.1:2902693-2906920 GCF_000313985.2 Echinops telfairi
GCGATTGTGTCAGGAAGGTGAGCATCATGGAATGCCAGTTCCTTAAATTCTATTTCTATAGGCTTAATTCTTACCCACAGGAGATAGATAGATAGATAGATAGATAGATAGATAGATAGATAGATAGATAGATATAGTTTTCTCCCTTGAACAAATTCTTGCAATAATTTTCTCTTTTGGGGTAAGTCCATCCTCAATGACTTATCCTTTCACATTTACAAGAATTTATCTATAACCAACCCCTCTTACATAGTCTCATTCATGCTATTTGCCATAATAATTGCTAATAACACTATTTTTAGAATTGGTAGAAAGCATCAACATCAATATCCCATTGCCACTGAGTTGATTTCAACTCATGGGTACCCTATAGGACAGAATAGAATTGCCTCATAGGTTTCCAAGGCTGCAACTTTAAAAAAAAAATCTGTGTATTGTGAGTTGGGTGAAGGTTTACAGAGCACATCAGTTTTCCATTTGATAATTCACACATATTTTGTTTCACGTTATTGACTGCAATCTGCTCAATGTAATATCACATATCCCACTTCCTCCTTGTGTTTCCTGTTTCCATTTCCCCTTCTTTCCTGACCCTTCTGAACGTTATCTTTGAATAAACTTTGATTCAAGTGGTTGACTAGTGTGACTTTTTACCTTATAGACCTGCCTATCGTTTGGCTGAAGATTGAGTCAAGGGAGTGAGTTCCGTTCCAGACCTGAAGGTGACTAAGGACAATGGTCTTGTGGGTTCCAAGAATCTCTATCTGAGCAATACCCCTGAATTTTTAAAATCATTTTCAACTTGGTTGCACATCTTTCTCCTATTCGATTCCCAAATTCCAACCCAAACTCATTATCATTGTGTTGAAGCTGACTTATAGAGACCCTACAAGATAGAACTTCCCCCTTTGAGTTTTCAAGGCTTTACATCTTTACCGAAGCAAACAAACTCATCTTTCTCACACGGAACAACTGATAGGTTAGCACCACTTACTCTGTGGTTAGGAGCCCAATGAGGAGCCCACTATGCCATCAGAGCTCCTTAAGAATGCTATCCAGGATTCCCTAATGTGATCCCTTTCAGATCAGTTGGTCGTGGTAATAATTGTAAATCTTAAAGGGAGCAGACTGCCACGCCGTAACTCTTCCTTGGGGTAGATGGTGGGCTTGAACTGCTGATTGATTAGCCACCAAGTGATTAATTACTGCCTCACCAGGGCTCTCCTTACCATCAGCACAGTGGACACTTATTGGTGTACCTTACTGGTCTCTGTTCCCTAAAAATTGCACTTCATCCACAGGGTTTCCTTCCACAACACAGCTGCTAGTGTTTTGGGTTTGTTTGCTTATTTGTTTTTCCACACGACTTCACTTTCCTGGTCAAAAGCTGATTTGTCCAGGGCTAAACACACAATGAAAACGTAGCCATATTTGCACCCTACAAAATTTGAAGTGAGACAGCAAGCTATTTGTTGAGTTGTTTGAATGGCAGAGTTCTAATAGGACGTTTTATGATACAGGAAACAGTGAGCTTTGATGTCCAGGATCTATGCTGGGGGACCCAGTTGGCACTCCCAATGACTATTCAAAGTGATGGTATGGATTCTCCTCTCCCATGATCTACACATATAATAGATATAACCACTAAGTCCATGGTTTGACAAATGCCTTATCTGATTGAGTTTGGGATCCCCTTAGGATTAGATTCTGAAACAAAGGTTTTAATTAAGCCATTTGTTTGGGAGATATCAATAAGGGAATGGTAAATAGAAAAGGGGAAGAAGGCAGTCAATAAAAGGTACATTATCAAACAATTTAAAATTGTGAGCAACTGGAGGTTAATCTTACTAGAGACACTGTAGAAAATACAAGAGTTATTCTGCCCAGAATGTGAGGGAGCTTGGCTATTTGTCCAACAACTCCTATGGGTCATTGGTTAAGAGTTATCCCAAGAAGCAAGCATTAATTCCACAAACTCTTAAGCCATGCGTGCTCAGGTACAGTGGACTATAGCAACTAGAGAAAACAAGAAGAGAGAAGTGCTAGCCATTCAGAATTAAACTAACATGCCCAGTTATCAGACATGTCAGGTTCTTGTACTATCATAGCTTGAATGTCATCGTGATCCTGGGAGATATGGCACTGGTATTTCAAATACAATCATAGATACCCAGGGTGGAAAATGTTCAGCAAAGCTTACAAACTAAATGGACTAGAAAGAGCAACCTGCCAACCTGCATCTGAAAAAAATGGTGGTGTTTGTGGATCATATTGATAGCAGTGGAATATTGCTTCATACAGTGCCAGATGATGAGCCCCTCAAGTTGGAAGACACTCAAAATATAATTGGGGAAGAGCTGTCTCCTCAAAGTAGAGTTAACCTTAGTGATATAAAGTTTTCAGGACCTTCATTTGCTGATGTGGCAATGACTCAAAATGAGAAGAAAATGGCCACTGACAAGAAGATGGGATGCATGAAATATGAATCTAGAAAAATTGGAAGCCATAAAAAAATAAATGGAACACAAAAAGATCAAGTACACTAGCTGTTATTGAACTGAAATAGACTGGTATTGGCCATTTTGAATGTCATACTCATAAGGTTTATCATACCAGAGTGACAAATTGGAGAGGAACGGATGGCTTTCATGATAAAAAAAAAGAATGTTTCGAGATCTATCCCAATGTTCAACATTGTCAGATGTAGGATAACTTACACCTACGGAAGAATAATTAATAAAGCTATTATTCAAATTTACACACCAAACACTAATGCCAATAATAAAGCCATTGAGGATTTTTACCAACTTCTTCAGTCTGAAATTGATCAAACATGAAATCAAGATTACTGATAACTGGAATGCAAAAATTGGAAACTAAGAAGGAGGATCACTAGTTAGGAAATATGGCCATGGTGATGGAAGCCACATGAGAGATCTCATGATAGAATTTTCCAATAACGATGACCTATTGATTGAACATTTGTTTTTCAATGATGTAAACAGTAACCATACACATGGACCATGTGTACTGGATAGAAATACACAGGAATTAAATCAACTACATCTGTTGAAAGAAACTACTATATGTACTCGAGTATAACCCAAGGCAACTAATTTTACCACAAAAATCTGGGGGGCTTTTTCAGCATTAAAAAATGTGCTGAAAAAACTCGGTTGATACTCGAGTATATATGGTATAAAGAAGTTCAATATCATCAGTCACAAGACTGGAGACCAACTGTGGGACAAACCATCAATGGTTTATAGGCAAATTCAATTTAAATTCAAATAAAATTAAAACAAGTCCACAAGAGCCAAAGTATGACCTTGAGTATATCTCATCTAAATGTAGAGATCGCTTCAAGAATAGAGTTGACACACTGAACACAAATGACCCAAGATGATAGGAGTTCTGCAATAATATCAAGAACATCATGGATAAAGAAATCCAAAGGTAATTAAAAAGATAGAAAGTAAAGAAAAGACCAAAATGGAAGTTACCTTGAATGTGGAGTAGCTAAAGCAAATGAAAGAAACGATGAAGTATGTAAAAAAGAGAGAGAAATATAGAAATAATTAATGAAGTAAAGAAGCTGAATAAAGAAGCTGAACAGAACATTTCAAAGGGTGATTCAAAAAGATAAAGAATTATAATAAAAGGAACAAAGACCTGGAATTAGGACAGCAAAAATGAAAAGCATGCTCATTTCACTAGCTGAAAAAATTGAAGAGAAATTCAAAATACAGAATGACACAGGTAGCATCAAAAGAAGATGACAAGGATTCACTGACCACATGAAACCCAGCCTCCACAGGCCTGAGAAGAGAAGAACAACATGGCATATGGCTCTCACTCCAGACTGCTCCGAAAGTGCTCACAGTAGTAGGTCTTGGATCAACTGGGAAAAACATAGAACTCAAAATAAGAAGAAAGACTAGGCTTAGGATCTGATAGGTACTGGTGGAATTCCCAGGACTATAGCCATTTGATACCTGAACTCACCTCCATGGCTCAACTTTCAGCCCCCAAAATAGGAGACCTATATCATTAACCATGTACAATCCACAGCGCAGCATTTGTCAGGGAGTTACTCAGAAGGCAGGACGGGATGGAAAAGAAAGACCAATGGATATGTAAGGTAGAATTGGGATCATGGTAGTTGGGGGGGGGGAGCATTTAAGAATCAGAAGAAAATTGCATATTTCATCGTTACTACACTGTACT
>NW_022103923.1:2908177-2909792 GCF_000313985.2 Echinops telfairi
CAATGATGCCGAATGCAGGAATATCAAAGGCCAGTGATTGCAACGTCTTGTGGACCCAAGGTCGATGAAAGCATGGCAAGGCTCTGGCAGCTCTCAAAGTGGGCAGCAAGCAGGCAGGTGAGTGCAAAAAGAAGGGGCGGTTCCCAGAGTCCTCCTTATGAGAAGGTCATGCCCACAAAGAGGGACCATCAGGCTGTGATGTGACTGACAGATTGGATACCACCCTTACACTTTTACATATCTTCAAGCTGACATAAAATGATGTAACTATCATACCATGGTATTTTCAATCACCCCATATGTATTTGAAAAATGGACAATTAATATGAAAGATCAAAGAAAAGTTGATGTCTTTGAATAATGATGTTGGTGAAGAATATTGACTATTCCATGGAATTTCAGAAGAAGGAACAAATCTTTCTTGGAGGAAGTAGAGCCAGAATGCTTCTTAGACGTGAGAATGGCAAGACTTCATATCACATACTTTGGACATGCTAACAGCTGAGCGTAGTCTCTAGAGCAGGACATCGTGCTTGGTAAAGTGGAGTGGTGGGAAAAAGAAGAAGGAGGTCCTCAGTGGGATGAATTGGCACACTGGCTGCAAAAACGGCCTCAAGCATTGACTGTGAGGAAACAGGCCGGGGGTTGCTATGAGTTAGAGCCAAATTAACAGTGTCTAACAACCACAACCCCTCCTCATCTGTCAATTTGTTCTACTGTGGTAGCTTGTGCATTGCTGTGATGCTGGAAGTCATTCCACTAGTACTTCAAATACCAGGCAGGATCACCCACGGTGAACAGATTTCAGCACAGCTTCCAGACTAAGAACTGACAAGGAACACAAAATAATCAACTTCTGAGGGATTCACCCTTGAGAACTTTCTGCATAGCAGTAAAACATTGTCTGATATAATGCCAGAAAATGAGTCCCTCAGATTGCAAAATAACATTGGGAAAGAGAGCTTCCACAAAGTAGAGTCCACCTTAATGAAAACTCAAATCCTCACAACAGGACCCGTAGATAACATCATAATAAATGGAGAAAAGATTGAAGTTATCAAGGATTTCGTCTTGTTTAGATTCACAAATAATGTTCATGGAAACAACAGTCAAGAAACCAAATGACATATTGCATTAGGCAAATCTACTGCACATAACCACTTTAAAGGTACTGAAAATCAAGGATTTCACTTTGAGGATTAAGGTGCACCTGGCCCAAGGCATGGTATTTTCCACCATGTCATATGCATGTGAAATTTGGACATTCAATAAGAAAGACTGAAGAAGAATTGCTGCATTTGAATTAAGGTGCTGACAAAAAATATCGAAAGTATCATGGGTAGAGAGAAGAACGAGCAAGTTTGTCTGAGAAGAAGTGCAGCTAAATGTTCCTTGTCAGATAGGATGGCGAGACTTCATCTCATGTACTTTGCAGATGTTACCAGGACAGACCAGTCCCTGGAGGACATCATGCACATTACAGTGGAGGGGTAGCAAAAAGAGGCAGACCCCCCAATGAGATAGATTGACACAATTCCTGCAATAATGGGCTCAAACATAACAAAAGTTTTGAGTATGGGGCAGGACCAGACAATGTTTCATTCTGTTGTATAGG
>NW_022103923.1:2911358-2913267 GCF_000313985.2 Echinops telfairi
ATTATATTGTAACGTGTAAAGACCTGGAGTTAGAAAAAACAAAAGGAGCGAGTACACTCAGCATATCTTAAATTGAAAGAACAGAAGAAAAAATCCAAGCCTTGAATTAAAATGTTGAAGGATTATTTGTCAAAATATTGAGTGATGCAGGGAGAATCCAATGAATATGGAAGGAATATACAGAGTCTCTGTACCCAAGAATTAGTTGAGGTTCTACTAGTTCAAAAGGCCAAGAGGAAGTCAAAGCTACAATGTAAGCACTAGTGAAAAGCAAGGAAGGGATACGAATTGAAATATATCAACAAACTGATGCGGTGACAGTCTATGGCAAGAAATTTGGAAGATAGCTATCTGGCCAACCAACTGGAAGGGACTAATATCTGTGTCCATTCTAAAGAAATATGACCCCCCAAAATCTGCACGTTAACTTAAAAATCATTAATATGGCATACAAGTAAAATTTTACTGAAGATAACTTTAAAAACAGTTACAGCAATATATCAACAGGAAGCTGCCAGAAATTCAAGCTGTGTTAAAAGAGGACATGAGGCAAGGTCTATCAATGCTGATTTCAGATGGACCTTGGCTGAAACCAGAGAACACAAGCAAAATGCTTCCTTGTGTCCTGTTGACTATGCAGAGGATTTCACTGTGTGTGTCATAACAAACTCTGGGCAACATATGAATACAGATGAGAACAATGGGAATTCCAGAACATTTCATTGTGCTCCTGTGGAACCTGTACATGCACCAACAGGCAGTGGTTCCAACAGAACAAGGGGATACTGCAGGGTTGAAAATCAGGAGAGTGTGTGTCGTGGTTATAGCCTTTCACCATATGTGTTAGACAGGGTTCTATAGAGAAACAAAACCAGGACATTTATGATTTGATAGATAGAAAGATAGATAGATAGATAGATAGATAGATAGATAGATAGAGCGCGAAGAAATATAACAGCTAATTAGTCCACACAGCAGTACAGAGGACTCAGTTAAACTCACTTCTGTGAAAAAGTAAATATACTGGAAGTCCTTCAACTCACAAGGTCTGCTGGATCCAAGGTCAAGGAAGCAGACAGCTGAGATTTCCATAGAGCAATGCATGCAGTCCAGCCACAGGCAGCAAACTACAGGGTGAGTCACCTAGTCAGCCAGATGACAAGATCCGACAGTCCCCAACTCAAGCCATGTCCACACCAGCATGGTGGCAAAGCAGGTCTCAAGGGAACCATAAACTCTAGTGACACAGTCCACGGGTTCAGTGTCCCACAGGTAGGGCAGTTCACAAGTTGAGGCAGAGAACTAGCTAAGGCAGCCCCACACTGGACTGACCACCAGAAAGCAACTGAGAGACAGGTGTGGCTTGCTGAGCCATTTATCTCTTTGCCTTCCAATCAAACTGCAACCTTATTAATCCCACATGTTCTTATTGGCCAGGTTGGCACTATAAACCTACCTATCATACCATACTTATTCAAACTGTGTATTGAACAAATAATCTGAGAAGCTGCACTGTATGAAGAAGTTCAGACATCAGGATTGGAGGAAGAATCATTAACAACCTGTGTTATGCAGATGACCCAATCTTGCTGGCTGAAGGCCAATAGGCTTTAAAGTACTTACTGATAAAGCTCATAAAGTACACCTTCAGTGTAAATTACTCTTCAACACTAAGAATACAAATGTCTTCTCAACTTGACCGATATAAACACACAACATCATGACAAATACAGAAAAAGTAACTACACTCTATTTTACTTGGATCCAGAGTCAATACTCACAGAAGCAGCAGTCAACAAATCAGTGTATTGCATTGGAAAACTCTGTTGTAGAAGACCTCTTTAAAGTGTGAAAGAGCAAATGTTTTACTCCGGGGATTAACAAGGTATGCCTGATTTTAGCCTTGATA
>NW_022103923.1:2915063-2918506 GCF_000313985.2 Echinops telfairi
AACAAGTGGCTGTAACGTAGGCTCAAATATAACCATTGTGCGAATGCCACAGGACTAGAAAGGGTTTCATTCTATTGTGCATGGGGTCACTATAAGCTGGAGCTAATTTGAGAGCACCTAACAACATCAACAATGCCTAATGACTCTATAGAGTAACTCTGAGTCAGAATCAACTCAATGGCAGTGGGTGAGTTTTTGTTGACTTAACAACACTGGGATATGAGCAATGTACCCATGGCATATGCTACACTGTCACCATGGTGGACACAGTTGATCTTTGTGGCTTTAGAGGGTAATTATTTAGAGGGTTATGATTCCACTGAATTTTTTCCTGTGTATTCAAACTATTCCATCCTAAGGTTCCACAGATCTATCCAAACCAAGCTCACTGCCATTGCATCAATGCTAACTCATATTGACCCTACAGGACATGGGTAAAACTGCACCTGTGCGTTTCTGAGGCTGTACCTCTTTACAGAGTAGAGTCCCATCTTTCTCCCAAAGAGCAGCTGGTGATTTCAAAACACTGACCTTGCAATTAGCAGCCCAATGTGTAACCATTGCTCCGCCAGGGTTCTATGTGCAAGAACTATTCAGGGAAGCTAGAGGGAGAGCATGAAAAGAAATGAGTGGTTGAGGTGGCTGGATACACATCTATCCCTTTGTTCTACTCTCTGACATTTTCTGAGTTCATTCAAAATGTAAATTAAGACACACAATAGAATTCTACCCAACCCTGCTATAAGCAGTATCCATGTTCTCATTCTTCCTATTAATAGAAGCTCAATTTTGTTTAGGGTGATAATGTACCTAATTAAATTGCTCACTCCTACACTCCCTTGCAGCTATGCATAAGCATGTGACCCAGTTTGGGCCAAATATGTGTAGGTGAAAGATACTGAGTAGGACTCCCAAGAAAGTTTTTGTTGTTTTAAGGAAAACACTTATCTGGCATAACCCATTTCATTTTTGTCCATGGCTCTTCTGCTGTCATGCTCCCTAGGCAGAATATTGAAAGATAGGAGAGTCACATATGGCTACATGAGGTTGGCAGACCAAGAAGCATGAATTCGCCTATATCCCAGATGAGTCCCAGAGCAAATACACGAGGCCTAGGCTACCTATTTCAAGACTTCCTATTGTATAAGAGGAATCCCTGTGTGGTGCAAATGGTTAACACACTTCACCGCTAAGCCAAAGATTGGAAGCATGAGTCTACACCAAGATGCCTTGGAAGAAAGACCTGGCAATCTACGTTTAAAAATTCAGCCCTTGGAAACCCTATGGAGCACAGTTCTACTCTGACTCATATGGGGTCACTGTAAATCAGAATCAAGTCAGTGGCAACTGGTTTGGTATTTTTGGTGTTAAGATAAGAAAAATGAAGCTTTTGTGATTAGACCACTAGAGTCGGTTTGTTTTTCCCCATGTAGCCAACTGCAATTCAGACTGATAGAGAAATAATCAAAAGAATGTAGAGTTAAGTAATTGTAATGATTATGGCACTAATCATTAGGCAATGGGCTGCTAACCACAAGGTCAGTAGTTCAAATGCACCAGTCAGTCAGGGGGAGAAACGTGAAGCTCTTTGCTTCTGTAAAGATTTACTGTCTTGGAAGCCCTATATGGGGTTGCTATGCGTTGTGATCAACTTGATAGTACTGGATTTGTCTGAGTTTGGTGACTGGGATGTAAACTTTGAGGGGGTAGTAATAGATTCATTGAGTACTATACTTAGCACTATAGGTAATATGTCTTTGGAAAATGGATAAACGAACAAAAGCGATATTCATTTTGTGTGTTTCCTGTCATTTGCCTTATTCTTCCAAGATGATCCCTCAAGTGTTAAGTCCCAGTCTTCTCTGGCATACTTGAATAAAAGAACGACTGATGGACACAGACTTGAACTCCAGTCTGTGTGATCTTGGGTGTGTCACTGTTTCACAGTCCATTTCTCATCTGTGAAATGGGGATTACACACCTGCCCCACAGGGTTGTTTTGGAGATTCAGAGTAATGTGCGCGTCTTGGATTGAGTGCCCTTGCATGCAGAGCTTATTCCTAAGGACTTGGGTGCAGGGAGTCTATTTGAGATCTGATGTCAGGGAGCGGGAACAGGAAAGTGGGAGCAAGACTGAGATACGGGGAGGAGAAATCACAACGGGAATGGGGTGTTGACGTTTTAATGTAGGATACAGGGCTTGATTCCCCCCAGGACTTCTGAGGAGCATGGATTCTGTCCTAGAATTGCCTACCAGAAACAGGAGGCTGGGCTTTTCTTCTCCTGTCGTTGTGTTGAGCATTCCTCCTAGTAAGGTGATCTCTCCTACATTCCTGGGCTTGGCTTTCCATGCCTTTGAGAAGGCCTCGAGGCAGGACATGGAGAGCTGTGTGCTGCACAGTTGTGATAAGACACTATTTCAGCAGGAGTCTGCACTTACATAGAACCGTTTGCCACTGCTATGATGGATATCAGGAGGAGCCCTGGTGGTGTAGTGGTTACAAGTTGGGCTCCTAACTTCACGGTCAACAGTTTGAAACTATTAGCTGCTCCAAAGAAGAAAGATGGGGCTTTCTACTCCCATAAAGAGTTATAGTGTTTGAAACTCCCAGGGGGCAATTGTACACTGCCCTGTAGGATTGCTATGAGTCGGCATTGACTGGAAGGCAGTGAGATGGTGTCAGAGATGGGTGAAAGGGATGTGGCATGGGCAACCCTAAGAATCTGCTACAGAAGTGTAAAGTGCCTGTGATAGGTGGGTTTATTGTGCCTGACCTTTTAAAACCATCAAATGGGCAACAGTTAGAAAGACAAACATACCAAGTGTCTTTGGAGATATGGGGAAAGCAGAGAAACACTGCTAATGATGCAAGTTTGCTGCAAAGCAATCTGGCAGAGCTCAGTGAAAGTTCATTGAATGTACCCTATGACCTAGTGACCACCCTCCTGGGCATACAACCAAAGAACCATAGTCACTGAGTTGATTCAGACTCCTCATGACCCTATCAAAGCTGAATGGCCCCATGAAGTTGTCAAGGCATCCATCTTTTGGGAAATGGACAGCCATACCTTATCCTATAGTGTGTGAAAGATGGCTTCAAACTACTGAACTTTGGGTTAGCAGCCAAGCACTTAACCTCTCCCCCATGAAGGCTCTCTCCTGGATGTATAAAAACAAACAAAAACCCAGTTGATTCTTCCTCATTAGCAACCCTACAAGACACAGTGGAATTGCTGCTTTAGGTTTACAAAACTAAATTTGTATGGCAGCAGACAGCCTCTCTTTCCTCTATGGAATAGCTGGTGGGTTGGAACTGCTCACCTTGGGGTTAGCAGCCCAACGCATAATTCCTGGGTATATAGGCCAAGTGACTTATCTGATTCACAGGGCCCTCGGGGCATCTTTACAAGGATGGTCACCACACTGGTGCCTGCAGTAGAGA
>NW_022103923.1:2919170-2921537 GCF_000313985.2 Echinops telfairi
AGCTCATCTTAGTCTGGACACATCACAGAAACAGGTTCAGTATCATAGCCACACCCAACCAAGCTTCCCCATTTCAGTATCATAGCAACACCGAAACCAGTGCAGTACCACAACAATAACCAAGCATCCCCCTGACAAATCAGTGTTGGATGCACAAGTTGCATTGTCTGGGACTCAAACCCAGGTCTCCCACATGGAAAAGTAGAATTCTATAACTGAACCACCAATGTACCCTCAGAATATAAAAAGTATCCAGTAAATGGTTATTAAGAATGTGGCTGCAAGGAAAATCAAGGAATTTCCTGCCAAGGCTTACACCTAATATCTTCCCACACACACTAGAAGGCTGCAGAGGAATGGCTTTCTCCATGCCAGCCCTGGTATCTAGACAAGGGAACCTACCACTGAGCCGCTGAACCCCAGCAGGCTGGGGAGCAATGTCAAATTGGATGAGGGACAATCCTGGTTGAGTTAGTTTCCCTAAGCTCTCAGGGCAGCTTAGCATGTCCACAGATGTGCTCAGAATAGCCATGCGATTACCACCCAGAAAAAGTCTACATGCTTTCACATCCCATGCTAGTCATTGCAGCCATCTTGGAGTACAGTTTATGCTCATCACTATCTAGAACTCACGGTGGTGCTGTGGGTGAGCCATTGGGCAGGTAACCTCAAGGTTGGCTGTTCAAAGGCGCCAGCTGTTCTGTGAGAGAAAGGTGAGACTATCTGCTGCTGTAACGATTTAGTCTGAGGATTTTATATAGGTCACAGTGAGTCAGGATCGACTCAATGGTGGTGGGTTTGGTTTATTAGACCCATCATCAGATCATATTTAATGTATTCATTAACATGTATGTTGGCCACAAATCCAATGTCTTTTATTCTTATCACTGCATTTCAATAGAATTTGTGCTTTGTGATTCTGCATTTCATTGGAGGTATTTGGAAGTATTATTCTGGGGAGTGGGCAGGTGTTCCATAGCCTTTCCTAAATGCCAAAAGGATCCAGGGGATTGCAATGGTTAAGAAACTCTAATAGAGTTTATCAAAGAGCCCTGGTGGCACAATGGTTAAGTGCTCAGCTGCTAATCCAAAAGGTTGAAGGTTTGAACCCACCAGTGGCTCTATTCTTGGAAGAAAAACCAGGTAACTCATTCCTGTAAAGATTAGAGTGCAGAAAAGCCTAGAGCAACAGTTCTCCACCTTCCTAATGCCGCGGCCCTTTCATACAGTTCCTCATGCTGTTGTGACCCCCAAACCATAACATTATTTTCATTGCTACTTCATAACTGTAATTTTGTTACAATTACCCTGTGAAAGGGTCCCAACGGTTGAGAACCGCTGGTCTAGAGAGTTCTGCACTGACGCATTGAGTCACTATGAGTTGGACTGGACTAGAAGCTTCCTAACAAAAACACCAACAATCACTTTGTACCATCATCTTGTGAACTCAAAAAGATTCATAAGCAAATACGCAAATGAGGACTTCCCATTGCCCCCTCCAACCTGGAGAAGCATGAGTTAAATGGTGACCCTGACCACATGGTGTCCTCCAGCTGGTGCTGTGCTGCCATTATGCCCTGGGCCTCTCAGTTCTATGGAGAAGGAGGAAGAAGGGAGGTCAAAGAAAAAGAAAGAAATGGAAAGATAATTTTCCCAGCTTCTTCACACCACTGAATTGAACTTTACTTTTAATAAAAGTATTATGAAATGGAAATGGTGCTCTCATTATTTTGCATTTAGGTGATATTCACAGACATGGTGCTGGTAATTATTTGATCCGGGGAGGTTAGTGTGCAGATTTTCTGAATATGGTTGAGCCAACATGCCCCCTTGCAGGCCTAGAATTTCCCAGGGCAATGAGAAGTTACAGACAGTCTACTCTTTTCTTCCTCTGACTTCCCTGCAAACCAAGGGCACACTGGTTCTGACTTGACCTGGCTCCAGTACAGAAAAAACATCCTCCTCCCATAATTGTAGTGCTTGCATCGGAAGGCACCCAGAGACAAAGCTCTCTTCTGGTGGCATAATGGGTTACGTACTGGGCTATTAACTGCAAGGTCAGCAGTTTGAATTCACCAGTCGCTCCTTTGGAGAAAGATGAGGGTTTCTTCTCCAATAAAGAGTTATAGCCTTAGATGAGTGTAAAAACTCAAAATGCATCTGCAGAGATTCCACAGAGAATAAGCCTCCATTAAATCCCCTCGGACCATTCACCAGGGATGGGATAAACCCTGCTCACCGACAGTATATCAGAAAGTTAATTGTTGCAGATATGATTAGGTTAAAAATTAACATCCTATCATTTGTCTTTCCTCTTAACCTGTTTTTCATTTATTCTACTTTTTAATATTCTGCTTTCCTTTTTTT
>NW_022103923.1:2922272-2925164 GCF_000313985.2 Echinops telfairi
ACTGCAAATTTGAAATCCCCAGCCACTCCGAGGAGAAAGATGAGGCTTTCTACTCACCTAAAGAGTTCCAGTCTCAGAAACTCACTGGGGCAGTTCTACTCTGTCCTGTTGAGTCGCTATGAGTCGGCATCAACAGAGGACAGAAAGCTATTCAGACCTGGGCTTAGTTTGGGTTTTCACTGAAGGGCAATGAGCTTATATAGGAAACTCTGAGCATGCAGGTAAGGACAAGGAGCTGTGAGACAGTGGAGGGAAGGCCACCGATAACAAATAGATTGTGAATCCAGTTACAACCTGGGCAACTGCGGCTTAATCACTTAGGAAGTCTCCAGGGGTAGGTGTAACACACGCCCCTCAGAATTTTGCCATCCAAGGAGAGAGGAGGCTGGTCAGGGCTGCTCCCAGGGGCATATGCTCCTCAGCACATCCAGCCAGCACCAGCAAAAGGACCTTCCCCATCGTGGCATGTGGTACAGAGCTGGCCCTTGGTGACTGAGGGGAGTACACGGAATCGGGAAGGGGGAGTGAAGAGAAGGAGCACCGGGAGTGTCTGCTACAGACTAGAGGCTGGAAAGCCAACTTGGTGCTCCTCAAGGGGACAGGCACTCTCCACTCTGGATCACACTTTCGACATTGATACACAAGGGTCGACCCTGTGAGGGTCACAGAATGAGGACCTTGGGTGGGCTCTCTTTGGCCTGCCTATTCACTGCCATCTAGAAGATTCCAACTCACAGTGACCCTCTAAGACCAAGCAGGACTGCCTCTGTGGGTTTCCGAGGCTGAAGTTCTTTATGGAACTAGAAAGTCTCATCTCTGCCCCCGCCCCAGTGTGACTGGTGGTTTCAAACTACTGCCCTTCTAGTTAGCTGAGAACCCACTATGCCACCAGGGTTCCTTGGCCTGCCTGGCTTCTATCCAATGTTATTGAATTGTCTTTTAAAAAATCAGAAAGTTTTGTAAGAAAACAGGAATTTTGACTTTCTCTAGAAAAATCGATCTGGCATCACTAGAACTGAAACTAGAGGATCCACAACCCCACATGGCTCTGCGAATCTCAACATTTCTTCTTCCTGCCCAAAGTAAAATGGTTTAAGGGGACCTTTCACAGCTGGTGGGCTGGTTTCCTGTCTAGAAAGTTGCCTTTGTAAAGAAAATGCATCTTTCTTCCCTTTTACCTAGTTGGGGGTGGAGAGAACAGGAGCCACTAGGTTAAGAAAAACAATCTAGGTAGCTCCAGTTTGCCCTGCCAGTGCTTGAGTCTGGGCCTTTTTTGCACCAGCTGCCTGGCCTACTGCGTCCAGGGCAGCCCCACTATCCGTTCCCAGATGCAGGGAGGGAGCCGACTTTCCTTCATCACACCTGCCCCAAAGTCAGGCCCAGAACTACTGTCCAACTACAGAACAGCTTTTGTCTGTGGCCAAATGGAGGATGCCAAATTTCTTCCCTCTTTCCCGATACTCCTTCAGAGCCTTGCTGGCCTGGGCCAGGCTGAGATGAATCAGCTTGCTCCTCACAGCTGGCTGCTGGGTTCCAGTCAAGTCCCAGAGGCCACTGGCTGTGCCCATCAGCAGAAGTGGGAGTTGAGGACCCTCAGCTCTTGGCTGAGCAGCTCTGGTAGTGTGTAGCTGATGACTCAGGCTGGCCTTGATTGCCAATCTAGATGGTGCTTTAAGTCATTTCAGTCGCTCCACCTCAGCTGTGATTAGTCTAGTCTCTGCAGCCTCTGAGGGAGGGAAAAACAAAACACCTCAATGACTTTGAATAATAGTGGGATATCCTCTTTTAAAAGGCAGAAAGTCTGAAATGGAGGGTATTTTTTGGGGGGGTCTCTTTTACGCATTTCACATTTATGATATAAGAACTAACAATATTCGTTCCAATAAGTGGATCAGAACCACCTAAGGGCCCACTCCCCCCACCAGACCACCCACCCACCAATAAGAATAGAGGTCCATCACCTGTCTGTCATTTTGTGATACGGTGGTGACTTTTGTTTTGTGTGGTACTGGGAGCTATGTCACTGGCATTTCATATACCAGCAGGGTCACCAAAAGAGCTTCCAGATGAAGAACAGACAATGAAGAAGGAATCGGCTGTCCACTTGGGAAGAATGAGCCACTGAAATCCCTATGGATAGCATCAAAACACTGTCAGTTACTAAACACCTCATGAACAACAGAAGAACATTGTCAGAACTTGTGCCAGAAGATGAGCTCTTGGACTTGGAAAGTACTCACAATAAGGCTGAGGAAGAGGTAAGTCGACCATAATGACACAATGGAGTATAGCCATCAGGACCTTCATTTGCTGATGGGGCACAACTCAAAAGGAGGAGAAACAGTTGCAAATCTCAATTAATAATTGAAACTTGGAATGTATAAAGTATGAATTTAGGAATAGGAACATTGCAAGTCACTAACATGAAATGGAACACATAAAGATTGATATTGTAAGAATTAGTTAGCTGAAATGGACTGATATTGACCATTTTGAAACAGAAAATCATATAGTTTACTATGCTGGAAATGACATAATCAAGAGAAATGACATTGCATTCATCATTAAAAGGATATTTTAAGATCTATCTTAAAGTACGATGCTATCTTTGATAGGATGCTATCTAGCCACCTTCAAGGAGAACCAATCAATACAACTATTATTCACATTTATGCACCAACCACCCAAAGCTAGTGATGCAGAAATTGAATAATTCTACCACCATATTCAATACCAAATTGGTCAGACTTGCTATCAAAATGCGATTGGAATGCAAAAGTTTAAAACAAAGAGGAAGGATCAGTACTTGAAAAATATGGTCTTCAAGAGTGTTGTCCAGTCCACTCTTAAAGGCCAGCAATCCTTGAACTAACTAATAGCTTTTCTTTCTTA
>NW_022103923.1:2926664-2934572 GCF_000313985.2 Echinops telfairi
GCTGGGGTTTAAGTGGAGAGAAAATGTTTTGAGAATGATGTACAAATGCGCTTTGCACAATTGATGTGTGTATGCATTGTGATAAGAGTTGTATGAGCCCCTAATAAAATGATTTTTTTTAAAAAAGAAAGAAAAATATGGTCTTGGTGATAGAAGCCAAGCTGGAGATCGTATGACAGAGTTTTGCAAGACCAACAAATTGCTGATAGCTTATACTATATTTTCCAAGTACTGCTCTTTCCTCTTTGTTTCCAACGTTTGCGCTCCAATCACCAATAATTACCCATTTATCTTGATTGTATGTTAGAATTTTGCATGATTAATGATTTCTTTATACATTTGGTCAACAACACAAAAGGTTACCATACATGTGGACTTCTCCAGATGGAATACACAGAAACCAAATTGACTACACCTGTGGAAAGAGACGATAAAAGAAGCTCAATATCAGCAACCAAAACCAGGCCATGGGCTGACTGTGGAACAGATCAGCAATTGCTCATATGTAAGCTCAAATTGAAGTTCAAGAAAATGCAAACAAGTCCACGAGAGTCAATATACAACTTTGAGAATAACCCACCAAATTTGGAGAACATCTCTGAAGAAAGCAAAGGATCATTAAAAAGACAGGAAAGAAAGAAAAGATACAAGTGCATGTCAGAAGAGACTCTGAAACTTCCTCTTAATCATAGAATAGCTAAGGCCAATGGAAGAAATGACGAAGCGAAGAGTGAAACCGAAAATTTCAAAGGACAGCTCGAGAATACCAAGTAAAATATTATAACAGTATGTGCAAAGCCCCAGAGTTAGAAAACCAAAACAGAAGAACATATTCAGCATATCTTAAATTGAAAGAACTGAAGAAAAAATGTCAAGTCTCAAGGTGCAACATTCAAAGATTCTATGGGCAAAATATTGACTGATGAAGGAAACATCTGAGGAGGATGGAACGAATACGGAGTCACTATCAAAAAGAATTGAACATCATTGAACCATTTCAGGAGGTAACATACGAGCAAGAACCAATGGTCCCGAAAGAAGAAGTTCAAGATGCACTGAAAGCGCTAGCCCAGAACAAGATGCCAGGAATTGCTGGAATATCTATTGAAATGTTTCCACAAGCTGATGAAGCACTGGAAGCACTCATTCGTCTATGTCAGGATATGTGGAATACAGCTACTTGGCCAACGGACTGGAAGAGATCCCTATTTGTACCCATTCCAAAGAAAGGAGACCCAGCGGAATGGTGATATTATATAACAATATCATTGGCATCACATGCGAGTCATATTTTACTGAAGATAATACAACAGTTGCATTAATACATTGACAGAAAGTTGCCGGATTTAGCATTCAAAAGCTATGGTGGCATAGTGTTTACAGGTTGGATTGCAAACCCCAAGGTCAGCAGTTCAAAACCAGCAGTCACTTGGTGGGAGAAAGGCAAGGTTTTCTACTCCCATAACAAGTTAGAGTCTCTGAAACTCACGGGGGCAGTTAGTTCTGCCCTATACTATAGCATCAGGATGAGTTGTCCTCAACTACATGGCAATGAGTTTGGTTTCTTGGTTTCCCAGAGATTTAAGCCAGATTCAGAAGAGGATGTGGAACAGGGATATCAGATGTCAGATGGATCTTGACTGAAAGCAGCGAATCCCCCAAAGATGTTTACTTGTGTTTTATTGACACCCAAGGCATTCGACTGTGTGGATCATAACAAACTATGGATAGTCTTGAGAAGGGAATTCCAGAACACTTCGTCTTGCTCATGTGACACTTGTACAGGGATTAAGAAGCAGTAGCACAAATATAACAGGGGTAGACTGCATGGTTTAAAAATCAAGAAAGGTGTGCATCCGGGTTGCACCCTCTTATTATACTTTTTCAATCTGTATGGTGAGCAAATAATCAGAGAAGCCAAATTATATGAAGAAGAACGCGGAATCAGATTGGGAGGAAATAAATATTATTAACAACCTGCTATACGCAGAAGACACAACTTGGCTTGCTGACAAGGATGGGGGACTTGAAGCACTTGCTGATGAAGATCAAGGATTGCAGCCTTCAATGTGGATTACAAGTCAATACAAAGAACACCAACATCCTCACAACTGAACCAATAGGTAACATGATGATAAATGGAGAAAAAATTGAAGTTGTCAAGGATTTTGTCTTGCCTGGATCCACAACCAATGCTCATGGAAGCAGCAGTCAAGAGATGAAAGGACACATTGAATTGGGTAAATCTGCTGCATAAGACCTCTTTACAATGTTGAAAAGTTAGGATGTTACTTTAAGCAGGAAGGCGAACCTGATCCAAACCATATTATCTTGATTTGCCTCATCTGCATGTGGAAAGCTTGAATGAAGAAGGCCGAAGTAAACTGTATGCATTTGAACCATGGTACTGGCGAAGAATATTGACAGTACCATGGACTGCCAAAAGAACAAACAAAATCTGTCTTGGAAGTACGGCCAGAATTCCCATTAGAAGTAAGGATGGTGAGACTTTGCTTCACCTACTTTGGGCATGTTGTCAGCGGAGACCAGTCCCTGGAGAGGCATCATGCTTAGTAAAATGGAGAGGCTGTGAAACAAGGTTGACGGCCCTTGAAGAGATGGATTGACACAGTGGCTACAACAAGAGGATCGAGCATAGAAACACTTGTGTGGATGGAGCAGGAGCTGGTAGTGTTACATTCTGCTGTGAATAGGGTTGCCATGGACCAGAACCAACTGGACGGCACCTAACAACAACAACAACAAGGAGAGACATTAAAATCCCAAACTCACTGCCCTTGAGTTGACCCTGATTCAGAGCAACCCTGGAGGGCAGGGTAGAACCGGCCCCTGTGAGTTTCCCGAGGCTGTAACTTTTCACAGGAGTAGAGAGCCCGTCTAACCTAGCGGTTAGCAGCCCAGCCCATAACCAGGGCTCCGCAAGGATAGAGGTAAGCACTGTTAAAATGATCCTCAATTCTATTTGAATTCTTGCCAGAGCTGCAAGTTGCCTTAATAAACATGAGCAAGAAAGTGCCTCTGGCAGCAGACTGCTCTGGTTCACATGCAGGCTCTCCAACTCATTGACTATGTGACCTTGGGCAAACCTGGACCTCTCTGTGCTTCCAAAGCCTCGCTTTCCAAAAGGGAAGGCATGAGCCAACTTTCCTTATTCCTCACTGGGTTGCTTTGAAGATGAAATGAAACGTCTGTCTGAAATGCTCCCAACAGTATCTTGGTTCTCAGAACTCCACAAATGCTATGGGTTATTGTTATATGATTATGAATGATTTTTTCCAAGGGTAGTGCAACGATTAACATCAGCGCTAGTTCTCTCTGACAAAAAATAAATCCAAATTTCTGAATAGCGGAATCTGAATGGATACTCTCTTAACAGCATCTTGCTTTTCTCCCATTCCTAGTCACAGTAAATCTGATAAGAAATGCTGGGCGTGTGGCTCACCAGACAAAAGGCCGGGCTAGGGCCAGCGGCCAAGCCCCTCGCTGGCGGCGTGCAGGACCTCATGTTGCTGGCAGGCCAAGGGGCATCACTATGGCAAGAGGAGCCGCCATGAAGGGTCCCTGCCTCCCCACCCCACCCCCAACCTCCCTGCTCATTCTCACGTTGAGGGTAAAATGTCAGAATCCAATTTTTTTTGGTAACCAGGTGAAATGATGAGGCCCCATTCCTGTTGCATTGGTATCATCAGAGCACAACAGCCACGTGGGGTAATTGCTGTCTCCGGGTTAATCCTGCTCAGTTCAAACATTTTCACGGGCTGAATGACTACCGGCCAGGCCCTGGCTAAATAAAACCCGTGCTTTCTGCCTAGGTGGAGTTTGAGGCGATTCAGCCCATTTGCTTCTGCGGAAAAGGCTACCTCAGAAAAACAGGAAATAAAAACACACCGCGCGCGCCATGGACACTGGGTTTCTCGTTCTTTCTTCCTTTCTTCCCTCCCTCCCTCTCTGCTTCTTGCCCTTCTATCTTTCTCTCTTCTTCCTTCCCTCCCTTTGCTCACGTCTTCCTTCTTCCTGCCTGCCTTCACTTTCCATCCTCCCCTTCCGCCCTCCTCCATTTCATCTTCGCACCTCTGTCCCCACCTCCACCTTCCTCCTTTCCTTCCCTGCCTTTCCCTTCAGTCTCTGAGTCTCCCCCCTTCGCTCTCTCCCTTCCCCCCTTCTTTGGATCCAGTGATTTGTACTCCTTTCTTCCTGTCATCCCACCCCTCCCCCTCACCAGAGAAACACCAGTTCCCTGGTTTCTTGGCCCCAGACCCTGTTCTCTGTGTGTACACAAGTCTGCGTCCTGTGTCCAAACATAAGACAGACATGTGATCAGGGCTGGACAGAAGACAGGATTTGTCAGGTGTTCTACATCCCAAATCTCCAGGAGGCAAAGGTAAAGTCAGGTTCCTGCCTTCAAGGTTATGTCTCCATTTGTGATTGCATCCCACAGAGGCTGCTCCTAGTGGGGTTCCCACGGCCAGCCTGGCAGCCCTCCCAGCTGGCTGAGGCTTCCGTCTCCTGCGGCCTGCTGCCTGCCTCCCTCCAGCTCCAGGAGAACTGGGGCAGCAGTGGCAATGACAAAATTCCCCAGGAGTTGAACAAGAAGGGAGGCTGCTGTGCTCCAGACAAGGCCCCCTCACCCCACCTACATGTTGTTGAGATGCATGTTCTCATCCCCGTGGCTGGGCAAGAAACAGCCCCTCCCCAAACGCAGTGGCTTCAAACAAGGACGATCATCGCGTGGGTGCTGGGTGGTGCTTAGAGTCTCCCATGAGTTGGCAGTCACATGGGAGCTGGGGATAGAGGCCTCTGGTGACTCCGGTGGCTACACGTGCACTCAAAGGGCTGGCAGCTGAAGCTGGCTGTCAACTGGGTACTCAGCTGGGCTGTTGGCTGGAGTGTCTGGGTGCTGAGAAGTGTCCTGAGAGGTATCACGTGGAGGCTGGACATTCTAAGGGTGAGCATTCAAGAGGAAATATTCGAAGAGATTTTGCAGAAGCTATGCAGCGCTTTGGGGGAGGGAGGGAGGTTGCCCAAACTAGATGTCACGTTGTGTGGTTTTCTCCATAATCTATTGGCCAAAGGGGTCATGAACCCATCCAGATTTAAGGGGAAAGGGTATAGACTCTACCTTCCTATAGGTAGCTTGTTAAGGAATTTGGGGGTCACAAATGAAGACTGGGAAACCCTGGGTAGCACAAATGGATAAGGACTCAACGAATCAAGAGGTTGGCAGTTGCACCCCTCAGAAGAAAGATCTAATGGCCTGCCTCTAGAAGCCCACAGCCTTGAGAATCCTGTGATGCGTAGTTTCTCCCCCGGCATCCAGGGGTCCTCAGAAGCCAGAACCAACATAACAGCAATGGGTTGGGTTTTTGTTGGTTTTGTTTCTTTGAGCTAATATTAAAATGACTAGTATGAAATTATATGCGTATCATGTTTAACTCTAAGGACTCTGATTATGCTGAAGTTGAACACAACCGCCTGTCTCTTCTATGCATGCCAGCCACTGGAGGCAAAGTGGAGGGGGGGCGGTTCTGAGAGGAAGAATGAATGTCACATTCCCGTCCTTATGTTTCAGTTGTCCTTAAAGGGCACAGGGGACAAACCGGACATCTCAGATATGATTTTAACCTAATGATGTGCTAGTATGATGATGATCAGCCTGAAAGGTGGTTTTAAATAATGTGATCCAATATTTGAAAAGTTGATGATTTCACATTGAATTCTGTATTCTCAGCATCTCAGTTACAAACAGAAAATCTGGCAGTAAAAGTCTTGCATTTCCTCAAGGCAACAACAGTCTGGAGCTAGAATTTGAATGTCCCCAGTGGATGAGCTGACATGCACCTGTTAATCACCGTCCCCATCCATCCCTACTGCCCCCAACACAGAGATCGGCTACAAGTGGCCATTATCTATATGGCTAAATAGGTTAGTTGGTTTGGATTGGGTTGCTAGTTTTTCCTGTTTGGTTTTTGCTTACTTTTGATTTTATTTTTGCTAGGAAATCGTGTGTATTTTGTTACCATGTCTTTCAAAGCGAGAAAATAAAACCCACTAAGCCAAGAAGGTCAAATAGTCTAGATTAATGATGAAAGGAGGAGCCCTGATGGTGAAGTGGATTATGAGTTGGGCTTCTAACCGCAAGATCAGAAATTCGAAACTACCCGCCACTCCACAGGAGAAAGATGAGATTTTCTACTCCTGCAAAGATTTACAGCCATGGAAACCCACAGGGGAAGTTCTATACTCTGTCCTATACGGTTGCTCTGTGTCAGAATCGATTCCAGGGTAGTGAATTTGTTTGTTTGTTTGTTTGTTTGTTTGTTTGTTTTGACTAATATAAATCATTTTGGTGAGTATTAAAAAAAACTGTCAATATTGTTTTTAACACACACCAAAGAAGGTCCACATTAATGGTTCACACACCCCTGCCACCTTCTTTCTTTATTCCCTTGCCTCCCAATCTCCCTTCTTCCTCCCTCTGGTATTTTATCTCATTCTTTTTCTTTCAAGGGTTAGCCACGGAGTGGGAAAGTCTGACTAATTCTTATCCAAAAGATTAAATTGGTTTTATTGTTGGTGTTGTTATTACTTGGGTTAAATTTTTTTCTTTTCTATTCTATTATTGGTCTTTGTCATTAAACCCAGAAAAATAGGGAAACATTTGGGACATTAAGACACTATCTTTGCTCAGAAGAATACAAGCATTAAAGGCAACAGAGGTAAATACTACAGTAATAACAATAACATACAAGGATAGATAGATAGATAGATAGACAGACAGACAGACACAAAATCACAAAATCTGAGCAGTTGTGGGAAGGAGAATGGGACTAGCCCCATGAATATATATAGGTTTGCCAGAGGATGGTTCTACATACATATTTGCATATACTACAAATATGTCCATGAACACAATAGTGCATCTAGGAGGAAAAGTTATGAAAACATCTTAGCTATAACAAAACACCTTGAGGGAGTGTGTCCTGAATGTGGGGGATCAGGAACATAGCTCTGAGGGAGCTCAAGGTCAATTGGCACAAAATAACTTACAAAGAAAATGCTCTGTATCCAGCAGGGTAGTGACTGGGGTCTTCAAAAGCTAGTGAGCAGCCAACTAAGGGACAGTTCTTGGTCTCACCCTGTCTGGAGCAAAGAACAGTGAAGAAAATCAAGATGCCTGGAAACAATTCATCCAAAGTAGTAATGGACTATGCGAACCTCAGCCTCTATGACGCTAAGATCAGAAGAACTAAATGGTGCCTGCCTATCACAACCAGCTGCTCTGAAAGGGCTCATGGTACATGAACCTAGATAGAGTGGGGAGTAATGTGGAGGAAAACTCAAAATCATACTACTACTGATAATAATAAAAGACGAGGCTTACTGATTAGAAAGACTAGTGAGATCCCCACAACTATGGTCCTTCATCACCCTTCAGGTCTGGAAATGAATTCAACCCCATGACACCATCTTTAGCTGAAAAATAGACAGGTCTATAAAATGAACTTGAACATCAAAGATTGCAGCCTTCAGTATGGATTACAACTCAATGTCAAGGACACCCTTATCCTCACAACTCGATCAATAGGTTCCATGATAAATGGAGAAGTTATTTTTTTATTCGTTGTTATCTGTTGAAGTTGTCAGAGGTTTTTGTCCTGATGGGATCCATAATCAATGCTCATGGAAGCTGCAGTCATGAGATCAAAGGGCGCATTACATTGGATACAATTGATGCACAAGACCTCTGTAGAATGCTAAACAGCAAGGATGTTCCTTTGAGGACTAAGGTGAACCTGAGCCTAGCCATAGTATTTTCAATTGCCTCATAAGTATGTGACAGTCGGACATTGAATAAGGAAGGCTGAAGAAGAATTGATGTGTTTGAAT
>NW_022103923.1:2936317-2938050 GCF_000313985.2 Echinops telfairi
TGATTTTTTGAAGGAAACCTTTTTCTGAACATTTCCTCAGGGGAAAACCACTCAGCTACCTCAGGAAGGAAGCTTTTTCTCCTGAGCTCGCCAGGCTGCGCTGACTCACAGAGGAGGTGTGACTAGCAGGTGATGAAACTGATTTCCAGACTCCTATGAAAATCAGCAATCGCTCGGCTGCTAAGTGAAAGGTCGGCAGTTGGAACCCCCAGCTGCTCTGCAGGAGACAGCCACGGCTGGCTGCGTCTGACCAGATGACAGCCTTGGGAATCCAAAGAGACAGTTCTCCTCTGTGCTCTACAGTCGCTTTGAGTTGGAATGGACTTGACAGCGATAGATCTGATCCCCCCCCCCATAAAAATCAGCTTGCATGAATATGTGTGCATGCATGGATGTGTGTGTGTCTGCTTTGGCATGCACGTGCACATAGGTACATATTTGCACGTGGATGGATACATCTGTGTATGTGGGGTGTCTGGATTTGCTTTGCCATGTGTGTGAACCTGCCTGCCTTTGTCTGTGTGTTTGCATGCAGGCTCAGGCAGCATAAAGAGATCACAGAGGAACCTGTAGAGAACGAGAAAAGTAACCTATCTTCTCATGGGTCTCCCATAACTGACGGTCCACTGGCATCCACTGCCACGGAGACCAGAGGCCACTTCATGCCGTGTGTCCACATGGCCATTGCTGGCTGAGGCCAGTCACCAGGGAGGCAAGTCGGACTGGCCTTGCCGACCTACCACCCACCTGCAGGAGTGAGTCCCACCGTCTGTCCTGGAGCCCCTCCCACCTCACTCAGCCTCCCTAGTCCTTGCGCGAACAGGCGTTTCCAACATTTTGACATAATGATTTCTGAGATTGACTGAGGAAATGATTTCATTTGACAAAACATGAAGCTTTGAATTTAAAGATTTGAGGCAAGTGCCCTCCTGAAAGGGGGGCACAGGCCGGGGTCATACTCCCTCCCATTATGCATGGGGATCGCTATGAGTTGGAACCAACTTGATGAGCACCTCACAACAACAACCAGAAGTTCTCCAAGCTTCCGTGGCCTCACCTTTGAAATGAGAATATTAATATCGCCTCCTTGAAAGAACTCAAGGTATGTACAATTGGTTAATAGGTGTTTGGAAAGCGAGTCCATTTAGTGGACTGACATTGATAGGGCAATAAGAAACTGAGAAGGCTTCTCTAACAGGTGCTTTCACACCTGTAACCGGTAGATTCCTCCCTTCTCCACCTCTTGCCATCTTAATCAACTCCCACTCTTTTCAGGTAGCTCGGGGGATGGCATGTTCAGTCCGATCCTATTATAAGCCTCAGCCTCAGAAGCGCAGGCTTCACCTGAGGTGTGAGGAGCTATACTGGGAATGAGGGAGAGTAGCCTGTCTCTTCTATTGCTCTCCTATCGCTCCCTCCTCCATTCCCTTTCCTGTCTCTGGGCCTGCCTTTCCTCCCTAGAGCACTGGCTTCCGGGAGAAGAGGGTGGATACAATGAGCACAATGGGCACAGTCATACCTGACCAGGCCTCTTACCATGCTGTCATCCAACTCTCTCTGGGAAGGGCCTCCACGAATTCCTCTTATGTCACCTCACAATAACTTGTTAGATGCCATTGAGTCAGCTCCCGACTCATAGCGAAACTACACACAACAGAACGAAACACTGCCTGGTCCTGCACCATCCTCACAATGGTCCTTCTGTGTGAGCCCATGGTTGCAGCCACTGTGTT
>NW_022103923.1:2938568-2941046 GCF_000313985.2 Echinops telfairi
CACGGCCAGGCCTCTGAAGAGAGAACTGCTGGAAGAGCTGCCCCTCCTCACAAGCGCTAATTCCTCAGGTGAGGGCACGTCTCCTGGGGACTCAGCTTGAGTCTCAAGGAGCATGTCTCCTTGACACCCCTGGCAACAGGAGGCGCTGTGGGTCATTTTCTTGCCTTTGAGGAGTGCAAGGGAAATGCTACAATATGTCCCTTCAGATCAACCACCAATCCTTATCTGGAACTCTCCGAAATAACAGGGATGGGAGGGAGATGCTTCTGGGACATGTTTGCACCTGCACATCTCTCAGGTGAGTTAAACATTTGACCACCCCAAAAGTTGAGTATGATGGTGAAGAATTCAGGCTGGGAGATAAAGTGCCTGGGTTCAAATCAGGAGACTGCACATCTCACCTCCCATGGTTCTCCTGCATAAAAACCCAAGCCAAGCCATTTATCACTTCCCTGTTGAGCATCCTACTGAGGCCAGCTAAACTCATTCTTTCCTGATGACAAAGTTGCTTGCATCAAATGGCCTTGCCATGTAGCCCTTAGCAACGGCCAGAAGGGCTGCTCGTCAAACCGCAGAGCAGGGTTTCTAGGCGCAAATGCTAAGAAGGGGGCTATTCACAGCAAGGTCAGTAGTTCAGAGCCCACTAGCTGTTCCTCAGGAGAAAAACTGTGGCTGTGTGCTTCCGAAAAGATGCCCAGACTTGGAAACCCCTGGAGAGGGCCGTGATGAGATGAAATGAGCTCTACCGCAGTGGGATTTTGTACCTGTGGATGTAATCTCACCTGGGCAGAGATTTTCTTTGTGACATTAACGAGGATGGGTCAGCATAACCTGTACCTTGCACCAATCACTTGGCAAATACAAAAGGAGCCAGTTCGACACCGAAGCAAACCAGCTCCAAGAAGAGAAGGCAGTTGCCATGCGGACAGCTTCAGGGACCACCAGCCAAGGAGGTTAGTGAAGGCGAGACAAGAATACCGACTCCCCCAGCCCCCAGCCCCCAGGAATGGACAAAGAGAGCCTGCCCATCAAGCCAGTGTGCTGACATGATACTGTCAGCCTCCAGCACTGTGAGAACAATGACTTCAGTTTGTTAAAGGCACCCACTTGTGGTATGTCTGTGACGTCAGCGTGTGGAAACTATGGCAAGCCCCGCTCCCTGCCTGACAGCAGCAAAGCCTCAGCATTGAAACCCTGTGCCTTCTCGTCCACTGTCCAGCTGTGCGAAGGCAGGAAATGCCTTTTGCTTTTCTGCTCCTTGTTTGTGACCTCCCTCTGAGGCAGGGAGCAGAGGAGGTGAGGTTGGAACCCGTTTTGTTTCACTACCCGACGCCATCTCTCAGGACACTGTCATGTGCCCCTCACCAGTGCTTCACCCTTTCTTTCACCAAGCCATGTGCTATTTAAAACACACACACACACACACCCCTAATTTTCACATTTTGAGGCACGTTTGTCTTAATTCCCTAATAATAACAAAAATTATTCAAAGCCACTTTACCATCTGAAAAGAAATCTCTATGCATACACTTAGATCATGGAAGCCAACTGCCTTCTTAACAACATTTCCCAATTAAATATTCAGCAGAGATTATATTAAGTCTGAAGCAGTTCATCCATTTTTTTAAATCAAAACAAAAACCAGAGGTGAAGGGATCCAAAAGGGCATGTAAGATCATAGACTGAAAGTAGCCCCATTGAGCACTAAAGGCTTGTCCAAAAGGGCATAGCTGCAGGTCAAAGCCACATCTCTCTGGAGTTGCTGGCATTTAACTAGATGCAAAATGTCAGCGCAGGAAATGGCTTGTCCAATGCAAATATTAACAAGGGAGGCGTGTGTCCATGTGTAAATGGAGCTTCAGCCAATCCAGCCCTTCAGGATCCAGCTCCCCTAGCTGCATCCACGGGAAGCACCAGGGGAATGTTCCGTTTGCTTATTTTCCCTCTCTTTGCTAAGAGGAAAAGGGGCCTTTGTGGCCTAGTGGCTACACGTTGGCCTGCTAACTGCGATATCAGCAGTTCGAAACCACCAGCTGCTTTGTGGGAGAAAGATAAGGCATTCTACTCCCATAAAGAGTTCGAGTCTCAGACACTGACAGGGGCAAACTCACAGGGGCAGTTCTACCCTGCCCTATAGCTTTGCTATGAGTCAGCATGGATTCGATGGCAGTGAGTTTTCTAAGAGTAAGAAGTATCTAGGGGTGTAAATTGTTAATGAGCTCAGCTATTAAGGGAAAGGTTGTCGTTCCCAACCCACTCAGAGGAGCTGTGAAAGAGAAGCCTGGCAATCTTCTTATGAATCCTCAGCCATTAGAAAGCTTACAGAATGTATTGACCTTGGCTGTTAAGTCGATCCAGGCATATGGTGGAGCACACAGGAACCAATGTTATATAAAGGGCGGGGAGGAAAATAAAAACTCTTAGGACCTAGGTGCACATATTTACAGGTTTAGTAGTAGGGTGGCAGGTGGACATTGG
>NW_022103923.1:2944477-2945656 GCF_000313985.2 Echinops telfairi
TTAGAAAGAAGCCTTCCCCTTTGCCTCGGAGGTGGGTTCTCTGTGGGTGGCAAGTCAGATTCTCGGGCTGGCACTCTCAGTAATCAGATCTTATGGGCACCTTGAGAAGGGCTTGCTCACTGACCCAGCTCCCCAAGCAGGTATATATACCAATCAGGATGACTAAGGAGACCAGTGCCAAGCATGATCACATTCTCTGCATGTGCACAAATGACGTGGGCAGCCACCTCCGCTGATGGTAGCTGCACGGTGAGCTTCTGGAATCAAACCTGGCTAGGTGGACCATCGAAGGAGTTGGTGAGGCGATGATAGGGAGTGAACCCCATTGCCAGTAAAGCTGAGGAAATGGCTTTTGAGGAAGCAGGGGAAGCTGGGTCGTCAGTCCCAAGCCAATGCGAACCTTGGTTTGTCCTGCCAATGGAGGACAGACATGTGGCTCCTTTGTTCGCTGGTGGCTGCTGGGATCTGGGTAGTGGGGCCACCATAGCTGCTGCCAGAATTCTCCATGGTCCCTGATTCCACTCTCAAGTCGCTGGCTCCGTCACTACCACTGCCATCGAGTCGATTCTGCCTCACAGCAACCCGATAGGACAGAGTAGAACTGCCGCTGGTGGGTCTGGGAGCCTGTGGATCATTGTGAGAGCATTTCTATCTTGCAGTAGCTAACGGGTTCAAAATGTTGACCTTATGGTTAGCAGCCCAACGTAACCCACTTGGTCAGCTGATCCAGGGAGTCCATTCCCAAGTGCATATCTAAAAGAATGAAAGACGAGTACCCAGATGGATGCTGCACTAATCATAATGGGCTAAAGGTAAGCAATAAGCCAAAAATACCCCTCAATAGAAGAATAGGGAAAATATGATATACACAGTGGGATATACATATAGTCTGCCACAAGAAAACTAAAGGCTTTGATTCTGAAATACTGTGTAACACAGGTGAACGCAAAAACATGAGGTGAAAGAAGCCAAACACCAAATGCCATGTATTGTATGAGTCCTTTTAGAGGAAAGATTGGTGGTTTTCCAGGGTGGGGTGGGAGGGGCAATGGGGATTGACTGCTTAATGGCTGCAGGGTTGATGAAAGTGTTCTGGAACTGGATGGTGGGATGGTTTCACAGCATCCTTAAAAATACTCTTAAAGGTATGTCCAGTTGTCTAGAGATGGGCATTGGGTC
>NW_022103923.1:2946703-2961648 GCF_000313985.2 Echinops telfairi
CAGAGGGGTGGGTGAAGGGAGACCCCGGGCAGTGTAATATAAGATATAATAATAATTTATAAATTATCAAGGGTTCGTGGGGGAGAGGGGAGGCGGAAGGGAGGGGTAGGGGGAAAAAGGAAAATGAGCTGATTCCGGGAACCCAAGAGGAAAGTGAATTTTGGGAATAATGAGGGCAACAAATGTATAGATGTGCTTTACTCAATTGATCTATGTATTGTGCTGAATTGTATGAACCCCAATAAATTGATTTTAAAAATACTCTTAAAATGGGGAGAGAAAGAATCTGGAGGAAGCACAGTTCTGGTTGAATCACAAGAATGCCGTCACCAAGAATTCAAATCCACTAGAATCGGAATGGCAACTAGACTATTGTTTCCTTGGGAGGTGCCTCCGGGAAGGACCAGCAGAGAAGGGTAGTACTGATAGAACAAAGGGGAGGGGCCGATTAAAACATGTCATTTAGTAGGTACTCAGAGACAGTATAGCCCCTCTTGTAGTTGTCCCACCCACAGGCGGAGGGAACTGGAATTTGGCTCCACCCACCCCCATGTGTCATTGGTTAAAGTGGCATTCGGTCCTGGAGGATGTCAACTCCCCTGCCTGCTCAATGACTGTTCCCTGTGCGGGGAGTTACACGTGCTTCCGGTGAGACCACTGGCATGTATGGGAGCGGTGGGTGCCAAGTACTAATGCGTGGGCACAGCAGCAGCTGCTACAGCAAGTGCCATACATTTTTAGCTGCTCGAGTGACAGGTGGATCCTACCTCCTGCCTAGATTCAGTGAAAGGGGGTTCAGAGGCTGGGCATCTGAAAAAAATAAGGCCCTATTCTCTGCAAATGGACATTATTATTATTATTATTAATCTGCCCCAACCCCCTTTCTTATCTGCTCCTGTGAATTGCCTCACTGGCTGAAACAGCAGTTCCCTGGGGGAGACACCACATTTTAATACAGTCACTAGGCTGTTTTCATTGGCCCAGGGGTGACACTTGACCCAAGATGGGTCAACCAGACCCTTTCTCTGGCGCTTTTCCAACTAGAAATGAAAAAGACAGTCCCATTTTGGCAAGTGGCCTGGCATCTAAGAGCAGAATTCAGAAGCACATATCCCGCCACGTGGGGGAGGCAGTCTATGTTGAGAGATCACAGCGTGTGCCCTGAGAGACAGACACAAAGAACACAGGAAAGTGCCAGTGGTGGTCAGGAATGGTCGACAGAGCCAGTTGTCCTCCTGTTCTCCCCACCTTTCCATTTTCCTAGGATTCTCTTTTCCAAGTATTGGTCTCTTTGCCTGTTTACAACCAAATGAGCCCCAAGTAATATCAGGATCATAGAAAGAGAAGGAGGGAGTTGGATGGAGACTGCAGTTCATACTCCCCGGAAGCCATTCAGACTCCCTGGAAAAAGGAGACACTGTGATGGAATTAGCTCAGGACATGATTCCGGACATTTATTGAGGGATGCTCAGGGAGTAAACACCTGTGGGGGGAACCAAGGAAGGGCACAAGAGGGAAATCTCAACAGAGGTCTCAGCCCTCCCTATGGAGAGTGTCACAGTCAGTGTTCCCTAGAGAAACACAACCAGTTATATAGCTGTAACTAGAGACACAGATGTATCCACTAGGGCTCCTATGGTTAACCACTGCACCAGCCACTCACTGCCATCAAGCTGGACTCCTAGTGACCATGTAGAGCAGTATAGAACTGACCTTTTGGGTTTCGGAGACTGTAACTCTTCAGGAGATTATGAAGCTTCATCTTTCCCTCAAGGAGTACTTGTTGTTTTCGAACTGATGCCCTTGTTGTTAGCAGCCCAATGGGTCACCCACTATGCCACCAGAGCCTCAGAGAGAGAGGGTTATTTCTAGGAATTGGCTCACATAGGGGAATGGTAAGTTCAAAATCCATAGGTTAGGCAACAGCCTAAAGACCTCTGCAGATGTTCATCCTAAAACCCATAGGTTAGGTGATGGGAAAAGACAAGAATAAGAATGGTCAGAACACACCCTAGGGAAACTCCATTTCCACTCTGAAGGCTTTTGACTGATAGGTTGACCCCTGCCCACATTATGGAAGGTATTCTATTTTACTTGAGGCCAACTCCTTCATATAAGCAAATAGACGATTTGCTTCTTTGACCAAACAACTGGGCACCATAGCCTCGCCACATTGATGTGCAAAAGGAGCCATCACAGGGAGCTCTGGAACTGGGAACTGGCCAAGTGGTGACCAGTAGCCTGGGACTTTGTATGCCTACTGTGTTGCAGTGAATTGCTTACTAGGTCTCGTCTAGCTATAGTCTTTGTAAGTCCTACCAAATGGCAGGGCGGAATTCTGCCACTGAGGGCAGTAGATAGCATGCTAATATTATCAGTAAGGTGCATGGTATCCTTGAAGAGGTGAGACCATTCAAATAAGACCTGTAGACCCCTAACATAGGGATTGGTCGGTTTGGTCATCCTGGGTGAGTTAACTCAGAGACAGAAAGTGGAGTTTCAAGAGCACCAAGAAAGAAGAGCCAGCAGGGGAGTGTGCTCTTTGGACCCAGGATTATTGCTCTGAGTACCACCTCTATCCAGGAGACAGAGAGTCGTGACACTGGACGCATCAGGAGACAATGAAAAGCAGTGGCAGATAAATAGCTCATGGAAGCAGAGGCAGCAGCACCAAGACCCCAGAACAGGGAGCTCGCCAGCCCACAGAATGAGAAAGCTGAGTGTCTTTGGGCCAAGGCTTACTGACAAAGTGGGCTGCCTCAGCACACTTATCAGCAGAGCTAAAAGAGCTTTGTGACACGGTCCCAAGCAGAGCAGAACTGAAGGAGCTGCAGGGCAGAGGCCAAGGACCAGAAAAAGTTCTGCCTTTGGGCACCACTGGGAAGAGACTGTCCTGAGTGAAGAACTATATCCCCAGTCATCTATGATCCTGAATTGTCACCTGCTAGTTCCCCAATTAACCCCATAAACATGAGTGTTGTTTGTGAGTTCTGTGTGGCCATTGTCACTCATGGATCATCAAACCCAGCAGAGAAGGGGAGAGTGTCATGGGAGGGATGGTTGGTGTCAGAATCAGTAAAAAGAAAGGAGGGTGGAGGCATTCTGATCTGTCTCATAGGAATCAGCCTTGGGCTGTTCATCTTGATTTTCCTCCAGTGCCTTTTGTGAAGTTACAGGAGGTCAAACGCCTCCACTACGCCATTTGTACTCCTACATCGATCAGTTGTTGGGTGAAGGTTAGGCTGGGGAAGGAGCAGACCTTGGATGAGCTTTCGTCAGCTGAGGCAATCCTGGTAGGGGCCATAAAACTGGGACCTTCTCTATCAGTGGATCTCTCAGAAGCTGGGAATCAGTCCCTTGGTCCTGAGAGGAACCTGGGTGGCACATAACACATCTATGACAATACCCTGAAGAACCAACTCTCACATAAGCCTGGCTGAGAACTCTCGCCTAGAAGACAGGAGTGCATGCCTAGCTAAAAACAGCCATTTACTGAAGGCCCTATGATTGGAATTGCGGCACATTTTACAGACAGAAAGCTAGAGGACGTGACTCAAGGAGGCTAAATTAATAAGCGCCAGAGACAAGATTCAAACACAAGTTTGGAGCTGGTACTGTTAACCTTTTTGCCAGGGCTGGGATTCAGATGAGGTAAATGAGACACAGGTCAGGCACACAAGGTAAAGAGGCCTTCCCTATCCAGTTGACCTACCCCGCAAGTCTGAATTGTGGGCCTGATGTGTCTTATTTGCCTGGCTTGAGTCCCAGAACCTGGTCCAGTCTGATTGGCTATTTGGAGGAAGAAGCCAGAACACTGAAGTACTCTGAGTCAAGACCCAATTTCCCCTGGAATTGTTCAGTGGGACTTAGCAGCCTCTTCCTTCGTGTTTCACTTGTCTAGAAACCTCCATGGTGGACCAGCTCCTATAAGAGGAGAGCTTCAAAAAGGTCATGGGACAGTGCCATTATTTTTTCATACCATTTTCCCACACGCTTTTGGAAGCTCCCTCCTCGTACCTTTCCACAGCCTTTCTCGAGGAAAGAGATTGTTGATGGTTGATGCCAGATGCCCCTGAGTCTGTTTTCTACTCCAAACGCTCTGCACAAACTCTATCAACAAATGACGTAGAGTCAAATGTGCTGTGTGCCTTCAAGTTGATGTTAACTCATAGTTATCCTACAGGACAGAGAACTGCCCCCAAAGGTTTCCTAGGCTGGGATCTTTATGGGAACAGCTCATCCGGTCTTTTCACCCTTAGAATCCATGGGTAGGTTCAAACAAACAGCCTTTTGTTTAGCAGCCCAGTGCTTAGCCATTGTACCACCAGGGCTCTTTAAAACAGGGATTAGGTTGATTAATTTTATAAACTCCAGCCACATTTGAAAGCTGCTTCCCAGAACACCCTTCCCCAGATTCTTGATTAAGATGCACATTTGGGGACTCATTTCTTTCTCAATCATACAACCACTGTCTATGAGAGGGGCTTCCCTTCATAGATAGGTGACCACATACTATCTTGCCAACTTGAACCACTCCTGGTGGTATAGTGGGTTACGAGTTGGGCTGCTAATGTCAAAATTAATGTTTCAAATCCACCAGCTACTCCTTGGGAAAAAGATGAGGGTTTTCTGCTGCAGTAAAGATGTGCAGCCCTGAAAATCAACAGAACCATTCTACTGTGCCTTATATGAGGTCAACTCCATGGCCGTGGATTTGGTTTTGGTTTGGGACTGTGGGGGCTGTCCTGGAGTCACTCTTTAGTCACATGGAGGAGTCCCTGGGTGGTGCAGTTGGCTAACACACTGCGCTACTAACTCATAGGTTGGAGCTTCAAGCTCAGCCAGAGGTGTCTCTGAAGAAAGGCCTGGTGCTGCATTTCAAACAACAGCAAAATCAGTTATTAAAAACCAACAGAAGGTTGTTCTACTCTGGGCCAAAGGAGTCCCCATGAATCAGAGTTAACGTCATAGCAACTGGCATGGGTTTGGTCCATGGGAAGAAGGGGTGCTTCATAATTGCCTCCATGCCAATAGTTCCTTTCCTGTATCCCTAGACCACCCCAGCACCCTCAGCATCTTGTCTTATAATTGCCATGGGCCTGTCTCTCTTCCCAATGGGCCAGGCTGCAATGCAGCCCCTGCCAACACAGATATATTGTGCAGTCCCTGCGTGGTCTACAGTCCTCATGACACATTTCTTGTATGAAGATTAAGTGACCCTCTCTAGAGCTTAGCTCAGGTGAATCCACTGCCCCAGCTGGAGCCAAAATCGTGCCAGACCGACATCTGTTTTTAAAAGATAGAAGGGCATTCCTACTCTTTGGGGAGAAACAGTGAGGATTTAGTGAAATGTTTCTGCAGTTGAGGCTACGGAGGATCCGTTGACATGGTCTAAAGGGTTGTAGGGGGTTGAATGGCTCTCAGTACCGTCAATTTTGCATTTTGTCCCGACTCAGCAAATTGGTTGGGATTTCGGCTTACTGACAAGGACCTTTGAAAAGAATGTGGTTTCAGCAGCAGGTTTAAGAAGGGAAGGAGCTTTGAAGCAGCCCTCACTGAGTGCCCATCTGAACCTCTGTAACCCAACGCCTCAGAGGGCTTGACCTGGGACGGACTATGGCAGCACCACCATGAGCCACTTCCTCTGGTGGCCCTGACAGGAGGCTCAGAACCTGCCTCTGAGTGCCAGCTGAGAGATACTAGGACCATTACCTGCCACATCACCTCTATTTCTCCTGGCAATAAAAGTACACCATGTCCGGGCAATCTTTCCAGCCTACAAGCAGTTGTTGCTTACCTCTGTCAGCTTCGTGCCGGGGAACAAACAGGTTTGGAATAGAAAGACTTGCACGTGACTCTGGCTTGGCTATTGCACAGACTCTGACCCGACATTTCTCCAAGGTTGCGTGGAATGCACCCATCACATAGTGCAGAGGAATAGTGAGTCAGTTAGCTATAGCCTCTGATGATAATGATGTATAACAGACTCATTGGCAAACTCTCACTCAAAATGAGAGTTGATTCCTACTCATAGCGACCCTGTGGGACAGGGTACAAGTGTTCCTCTTCAAGAAAATAGAAAACCTTGTCTTTTTCCCACAGAGTACCTGGTCTTTTTGAACTGCTGACCATGAGGTTAACAGCCCAATGCACAACCACTATGTAACCAGGGTTCCTTCCTCTTGAAGGATAGGTAAGCACCAAAGGGATCATTTCTCTTAAAACCTCGGCTCGAGAGTGGCACACAATTCCCTCCATTTTTATTCTATTGACCAAGCCCTTCACTGGTGGGGCAGGGAAGTTTGCTCCTTCCTTGGATGACTAGGAAGGGGGTGAATTTTTGTCATCTCATACAAGGGACAAAGGGAAACATGCTCTATGGTCAAGTAAGTTGGGGGGGGGTGCTTTTTTTTAAAAAGTCCAAATATTTGTAGAATCTGCCCAGTCTGCCACAAGCACGAGCACACCCATTGTAGAAGAAGCACTGCTCTCCGGAGCCACACTGTGCCTGGGAAGGGAGGCAGGGAAGGCTTACGCTTGCTCACTTTGGACATGTTATTAGGCAAGGCTGATCGCTAGAAAAGGACATCGGGTTTGGTGCAGGGGATGGGTCATTGGACATGCAGGCGACTCTTCATGAGATGTATTGGCGCACAACATTGGACTCACAGGCAGCAGTGATCATGAAGATGGCGCCAGACCAGGCGACATTTCATTTTGGTATATAGAAAGTTGCCATAAGCAGCCCCTGGTGGTGTAGTGGGTTACACATTGGGTCCCTAACCTCAAGCTCAGCAGTTTGAAAACACCAGCCACTCAGTGAGGGAAAAATGAGACTTTCTACTCCTGTCAAGAGTTACAGGCTCAGAAACTCGTGGGGGCAATTCTCCCCTGTCCTACAGGGTCGCTGTACATCAACAGTGACTCGATGGTAGGGAGATTACGTTACCATTACCTATTGTAGAAAAGGGTTCTGGTTATTCAGTAAAGTAAGGCAGGTGCAGCCCTCTCACACAGGGTGAGATTAGATGGCACAATATTGTCCATTCACTCATTAGCTCAGTGTGTCTGGAACCCAATGTGTATTTCCACATGGGACAAGTCAGGTCAAAGACACTGGGAATTTGTGCTTTGTTGAGCAAGCCCTGGAATTGGAAGAGTTCTAAAAAGGGGTCGTTCCTGTTTTTATAACGCAGACACACACACACACACACACACACACACAGAAAGTGGTGAACTTCACAGAATGTAGTGGGTGGGGACTTCACAGAAAGGGGGGTGATAGCAGTGAACAGGGTTGGGATGGGTCTTGTTCTATCCATTTGAAAGACTCTGGGCTAAACAGAAACGTCCTGGTGGTGTAGTAGGTTCGGTGTTGGCCTGCTAACCACCAGGTAAGCAGTTCTGAACCCACCGGTTCCTCCATGGAAGAAAGATGAGGTTTTCTATTTGAGTAAAGAATTACAGTCTTAGAGACTCATTGGGGCAGGTTTAGTCTGCCCTATAGGGGTACTGGGAATCAGAATGGACTCAGTACAGTACACAAATAACAAGCTGTGCTAATACGGTTCCAGATAGACAGTGGTGTTTCAGGGAAGGCCACAGTGGGACGTTGGTTTGGACTGGCCCCTAATCTGAGGAAAGATGAGCCCTTCAGGTCAGAGATCAATGGCCCCAGCTGAGGAGCAGAGGGCTCTGGGAGCTGGAATCCACTCTCCAGTGTGGAGCACAGTCTGTTTTCATTTCAGAATCTTGCTTTTTCCCAGCACCTTCTCTAAGTTTGTATGCTTTTTCTGCTGTCTCACACCCGCGTAGGCCATTGGGAGGCCCGATTCCTTTTGGCCTTTTGCTGTACCCAGCAGGCCCCTCCCTGCTCTTCCAGGGGGCCCCTGTGGAGGCCACAAACAACAGAACCTCGCCGTCATTAGCATAAGGCCATGGAGGCAAGAACAAAGTTCACAGAAGACTCAGATTCCCCTCAGGTCTGCAGAGGAAGTGCTCTGTGGAACAGCCTGCCTCCCCTTCGTTCCACACCTGGTTTTTATTTGGGGTGGTGGGTGGGTGGGAGAGAAGGAAAAGGATTCCAGGTGTGCTTTTTCAAAATCTCATCCCTACCACCCCCTTGGCAGCTCTAAATAGGCCAGGTCTGCAGGAATGCCAGTGGTGGGTGGGCAGTTTCTAGATCTTCCCGAGGACACATCCCAACAAACACAAGAAAGCTGTTCTACACACTGGCTTTCCTTCCACTAAAGATTCTGTGCCTCTGGGGGTTATGATTCTGGACTACCTGTGGCTCTGGCGCATCTCTAGCAGAGCAGCATCTTTGGAATTTGCTCCCTTTGTAAGCCGAGGACCCTTACCCAGCATCCTGGGCAATGAGTCTCAGAAACCTGCAGGGCTATGGCTGGCTCACAGTGTCACGGGGTAACAAAGATGGCACAATGTAGAGATGAGTATTTTTTATTTATTTCTTTTGCCCACAGATATTTTTATATAAACAGATACTCCATTGCTTTTCTTGGAAAGATACCTTGAGAGGGAAAGCAAATACTTAAAATGAAAATATTTTCATTTTTTAAGGTGTAAGACGATCCTTAAAGTATCTAATGAAAATATATTATTTGCGCACAAAAGCAAGATATGTGGGCTGTCAGGATCACCCAAGTCTGGTGATCCAAGTGGCCTGACTCTCTTGGAAGAAACACAGCCAGAATGCTCCTTTGAAGTGAGAATGACAAGACGTGGTCTCGCGTACTTTGGACATGTTGTCAGGAGAGACCAGTCTCTGTAAAAGACCACCATGCTTGGTAAAGTAGCAGAAAAAGAGGAAGGCCCTCAGCGAGATGGGTTGACAGAGTGCGTGGCTGTGACAATGAGCTCTAACAGAAGAACGATTGTGAAGATGATGCAGGGCCAGGCAGTGCTTCGTTCTGTTGTACATAGGGTTGCTATGGGCCAGCGCTAGTTTCAAGGCACTTAACAACAGCGAGGGTGATGGAGCAGTGGGCTGTTACTTTTCGTTTGTCATTTCTTATGAGTGCAGCCTCTGCAGAAGGCTGACCAGGATTGGGAGCCTTACCAGCCATGTGATTTGAGCAAGTTACTTAACCCTCCCTTGCCTCAGCTTCCTCCTCCATTAAATACAGATTAAAAATATACCCACTTCCTGGGCCTGTCAGAAGAATTCACTGAGTTCTCCTTTGCATAAACACTTGCCGCATTGCATGGTAAGCCTCAACCAAGAAAAACTAGAATCCCTCCAGCCATTTCTGGGTCATACTGACCCTTCGGGTGCCAGAGGAGAATCATGTTCCATAGGTCTTGCCATGGCTAATTTCTTGGGAGTGGAATGCCAGGCCTTTCTTCAGAGGCACCTCTAGGTGGACTCCAACTGCAACCTTTCAGCAAACAGCCAAGAGCATTACGTGTTCATATCAGCCAGGGACTCCCAGTAAACACCATGTATGCATTAGATAAAACCATAGGAAGGAGCATAACGTGTGGAGATGCCCAGGACACAAGTTCCCCTTTAGGATGTCGATTCTGTCCTCATGGGCTTCCCCTCGCCTTCCCTTTCTCTCAGCTCTTATCTCCTCCAGGCCAATGCCCCCTCATGCTGCCCCTTATCTAGTCTCTTTCTTTCTTTTCAAAGGAAGAACCAAAAGAGAAAGAAAACATTCTTCTAGGAAAGACCGCAGGATTTGCATTTTCATGTCAGACACAGTATAGAGCCCAAGGAATGACCCGCTCATTGTCGAATCTGGAGCTGCCAGTGAGGAAGAGAATGGGCGGGCTGAACAACTGCGGACCGGGTCTCTCCCAAACATGGCAGCCCCCACTGTGTTCCAGGAACGCATGCTTCTCTGGACGCCACACCCATTCGGAATGGAAACACCCCCCCCTCCCACGTGCCCTGGACCGGTTCTTCCCATGCTGGAAAAGGTTCCCAAATATCCTCTGATTGGCATACCACAAAAGCCGCATCCCGCAATAATGATGATGATAATAGCATTGGTAATAGCTGCGACGCAGCTGTTACTCAGCCTCATGCATCTTCAGAGTCTCCTGGGGATTGGCAGTGTGCTAAGAATAGTCCCAGCGCCAGCATTCGAGAACAATCTGCTGACCCAAGTGAACCCCATGAGGTGGGATCTGGCTTGTGGGATGGGCTTCCAGGTGTGAGGGGAGGGACATAACAATGCCACACTCTCCAGGGTGGGTGGGGACTTGATGAGGAGACGAGGCTGCAGACTCAGTCTAGGCATACCATGGCACAAAGGCCAGGGGGAGTGTTTTCTAGACTATGGCACTCAGATGAACCCTGCTGTCTAGTAACTCTTGTTCCTTGGCTCCAGGACCAGCCCCCTGGTTAGTCTTCACTGCCCATTGCAAAGAGTGGAGCCAGCCATGCAATCGGTGAGTGGTGTAGAAAAAGCATTGTGTTGTTGGGACCAAAACAAAAACTCACTGCCATCAAGTCAATGCTGACTCGTAGGGACCCCACAGGACAGGGTGAAACTGCACCTATGGGTTTCCAAGACTCTAATTCTTGATGGGAGTAAAAAGCCCTATCTTTCTTCCTCAGAGTCTGGCGGGTTCGACCTGAGGGTTCGCAGTCCAATGGGTAACCTCTAAGCCACAGACAGGATTCACAAACAAGGAGGAGGTTAGTGGAAGTTGATTTCTCTCTCATATAAAGCAAGTTCAGAACAGTTCAGGATGGAAAGGGTGGCTTCAGAGATTCTTCAGGATCCAGGCTATGGTCAGTATCTATTTGTGCATACAGTGAGATGCACAGATCCAGAATCTATAGTCTGATGAGTTTCAACAGATGCCTGCCTACACTATGTAATCAACAGCCCAAGCCTAGATCATTCCCAATGCCTTGGGAAGCCCCTTTCCAGTTGGTCTCCACCCCCCATAGGCAAGGAGCCACCCTTCTGCCACCTCTTACCTTCAAGGGGTTGTGCTTATTCTTGAATTTCATATCAATGAAATCAGATGTATACATTCCTGCTTCTCAGTTGTCTTTCATGTGGTATAGGGTGATAATGGCATTGATAACAGCCATGACTCATCTATGCTGTTGTATGTGTCAGAAGTTTGTTCTTTGTTATTGCTGAGAAGTATTCCATTGTCCAGGCGGGACACCCAGGCTCAATTCCTGGCCAATGTGCTCATGTGCAGCCACCACTCATCTGCCAGTAGATTATGTTCCTATGATGCTGAACAGGTTTCAGCAGAGCTTCTGACTAAGATAGACTAGGAAGAAAGGCCTGCCTAGTTACTGCCCCAAATCAGCCGGTACAAATCCTTTGCATCACAACACTCCAACCCATTTATGCATAGGGTGCCATTTGTCACAAGGCAACTTGATGGCAGTTAAGAACAACAGTATTCCTTTGTATGATTATCACACTTTGTTTATCCACCTGCTGGTGGAAATTTAGTATGCTTCAATTTTGGGGGGGAAAAGCTGTTATGAACATATGTGTGCAAATCTTTGTACAATGGTAATGGTTACACTACATGGAAGACATATTTAATGTTATGAATGCTATACATAAAAAGGGTTAAAATGGCAAATATTTTGGTACATAAATTTCACCATCATATAAAACAAAACAAATGCAACTTTCATGTGAATATCTCTGACTACTATCAAGTTGATTCCAATTCATAGCAACCCTATAGGACAGAGTAGATCTGCCCATGAGGGTTTTCTGTGACTACAACACTTTATAGGAGTTGAAAGCTTCATCTTTCTCCCATAGACGTGCTGGTGGCTTTGAACTACTTACCTTGTGGTTAGCAGCCCAACATGGTAGTCCACTATTTCAGCAGGAAGTGGGTGGTTATTTCTCTTGGGGAAATAACTAACAGTGGAATTCCTGAGTCAAGTGTAGATATATGCTTAATTGTATAAGAAACTGCCAGTTTTTCAAAGGGGTTCTACCATTGCATGCTTTCTAGCCTGTTGCTGTACTGTACCATCCTCATAGTATTACACGGTTTCTTGAACTCCATCATTTCCACATTCTGAACACAAGAAGGAAAACAGAGGGGAAAGCACCTTTGCTTCGCTTTGGTTAGTTAGTTATTTTGTTGGTTTCAGATGAACTTCTCATTAAGACTCCAAGTATATTTCAATTTTACTTTTCCTCTTTTTGTTTTTATAAGCCGCTCAAACCATTATCTAGGTTTGAGGGATAAGGAATCTGGAGATTTTTTTCAAAGGATCCAATTCTATATATTTAGTTCATATCATATTAAAGCATCCTTGCTTTAATAACGCTACCCAGAAACCTCACACAATACTTCTGGTTCTTGTTGTTAGATGCATTCGAGTTGATTCCAACACACAGGGACCTTATGCATAACAGAGAAAACACTGCCCAGCCCTCCATCACCTTCCCACTTTTCTGGTTTGAGCTCATTGTTGCAGCCATAGTCAATCTATCTCATTGAGGCTCTTCCTCTCTTTCACTGCCCCTCTACTTTAGCAAGCCTGGTCACCCTTTCCAGGGACTCTTCTTGATAAAATTCCCAATGTACACGAGGCAAAGTCTCTTCATCCTCACCATCTAAAGAGCATTCTGGCTGTACCTCCTCTGAGACAAATGTTTTTGTTCTTCCGGCAGTTCACTGAACTTTCAATAATCTTTGCCAACACTATAATTCAAATACAACAGTTCTCCAGTATTTCGCATTCACTCTCCAATTTTCACATGGATGTGGAGTGATTGAAAATCCCACGCTTGCAGCAGCTGCACCTTAGTCCTCTATGTAACTAACGTCTCTACTCTTTAACACTTTAAAGAGATCTGGCCAATAAAACGTGTCGCTTGATTTCTTGACTGCTACTTTCATGAGTGTGGATCGTGGATTCAGCACAATGAAAATGAAATCATTAGCAATTTCAATAGGTCCTCTAATTATCTGTTGGTCCAATAGATACTGGCTATTGGTCTGGTTGTGGTGATTTTTGCTTTCTTTACATTGAGTCATAATACACACTGAAGGCTATCATCTTTGATCTTTAGCAAGTATCTCAAGTTGTCCTCAGTTTCAGTAAGCAAGATTGGTCACCCATAGATAAAAACAAAACTCCAACTCACTGCCATCAAGTCGATTCTGACTCATAGCCACCTCATAGGACAGGCCAGAACTGCTCCTATGGGTTTCCAAGATTACGTATAACTTTTTAGAGGCAGAGAAAGGCTCAGTTTTTTCCTGGTTCACTCTTCCTCCAATTCTGGTGCCTCCTTTTTCTTTAAATCATTTAATTTTCAGATTATTTGTTCATCATACAGATTGAACAAGTATGGTAAAAGAATACAACCTTGACACACAACTTTCCTGTTGTTAAACCATGCAGTAACCCCATGCTCTGTTCGAATTACTGCCTCTTGATCCATGACCAGGTTATCCATTAGCACAGTAAAATGTTCCTCCTCCAAGACAAATGTGTTTGTTCTTCTTTGCAATGTTAACCATAGTTCGTTTCAATCCACAAGGTCAGATGCCTTTGCATAGTCAAGAAAACACAAGTAAGCATCTTTTTGGTATTCTTCGGTTTCAACTGAGAGCCATTCAATGTCAGCAATGATGGTCCTGGCTTCACATCATCTTTGCCATAGCTAGTCAAGTCTTCTGTCTTTTGTGATCAATGTGTCAAATCTGCTCATGAGATATTCTCTAAATTCGGGTGGGGTATATTCAAAATTGTATTTCCGCTCACAGGCTTGTTATAATATGCATCAGCTTCAGCTTTAACTTTCATACGAGAAATTGATGTCTCTTCCACAGACTGCCCCTAGTCTCATGTTGTCTGCTAATGTTGAGCTTCTCCATCGTCTCCTCCCATGGATAGAGTTCATTTGATTCCAACGAATGCCAGCTGCCAAGGTCCATGTATATAGTCACCAGTTATGCTGTTGAAAACAGATATTTGTGATAAAAAATCATTGGTCTTTCTTTAAATGCTTGGTACATAGACTTGAATAATAGCTGTATTAACTGGACTTCCTTATAGGTGTATAGACATCATCTTATCACAGACAGCACTGAACTTTTTTGAAATGTTCTTGACAATGAATGTGAAACTTTTTCTGTTGAATTTGTCATCCCTTCCATAGCAAACTATATGATTGCCTGATTTAAAATAGCCAATACCAGTCCATTTCAGCTCACGAATACCTACCATATCCATTTTATGTATTCCATTTCATTTTTTTACTACTTCCAATTTCCTAGATTCATACTTTGTACATTCTATGCTTTGATTGGTAATGGATGTTTGCAGCTGTTTCTTCTCATTTTGAATCATGTCCCTTGAGCCAATAAAGGTCTCAAAAACCTACTCCATCCATATAATTATGGTTGACTGTCCATTGAGGAGGCAGTTCTTCCTCAATCACACGTTGAGTGCCATCTATCCTGAGGGGCTCATCTTCTGGCACATCTCTGACAATGTTCTGCTGATATTCATGGAGTTTTCAGTGGGTAATCACTCACAAGTGGACAGCATATTCTTTCTTCATAGTCAGTTTTAGTCTGGAAGATTTGCTCAAACCTGTTCACCCTGGGTGACTCCTCTGGTATGTAAAATACTGATGACATATTTTTCAGCAACACACAAGCAAGCACAGTATTGCAAACTGAAAGATAAATGGTTTGGGATGGCATCAAGAACATCATCCATAAAGCAAGCAAAAGGTTTTAAAAATGCAAGAAAAACATCGAAGTACATATCAGAAGAGGCTCTTAATCTTGCGCTGGAACATAGAGTAGCAAAAGCTAAATGATGAAGCAAAAGAGCTTCCAGCACTGCCTCAGTTTGTCTAAACATTGCAAATGATATTTCATCAATTCCCAAAGCCTTGCTTTTTGCTAATACCTTCAGTACAACTTGGACTTTTTCCTTCAATACCTTCAGATTTTTA
>NW_022103923.1:2962916-2964551 GCF_000313985.2 Echinops telfairi
TTTACATACATACATGCCTATAGCTATACCTCTTTAACCTTTTATTTTCCTTTGATGTTTCTTGTGTCATTCAATATTTAGCCCATAAGACCCTACAATACTTCAAAGCTTTTCTTTCTTTCTTTCATTCATTTCTTCTAGCTTGAGATATGCTGATTGTGTATCCAAACAAGATGAAATCCTTGACAAATTCAATCTTTTCTCTGTTTATCATGATGTTACCTATTGGTCCAGTTGCCAGGACTTTTGTTTTCTTTATATTGAAGGCTACAATCCTTGATCTTCATTAGCAAGTGCTTCAAATCCTCTTCACTTTCAGCAAGAGAAAGGTTGTGTCATCTGCCTATTACAGGTTATTAATAAGTCCTCCTCCAATTCTGATGCCATATTCTTCTTGATATAAAGCAACTTCTCTTATGATTTGATCAGCATACAGATTGAATAAGTATGAGGAGACTATAGCCCTGACACACACATTTCCTGAGTTTAAACCATGCAGTATACCCTTGTCCAATTCCCACAACTGCCTCTTGATCCATGTACAGGTTCTTCATAAGCACAATGTAGTATTCTGGGACTCCCACTATTCTCAAAGCAACCCACAGCTTGGTATTATCCACACAGCGAAAGCCTTAGCATGGCCAATAAGACAGAAGTAAATATCTTTCTGGCATTCTCTACTTTCAGCTAAGCTCCATCTAACAGCAATGATATCCCTTGTTCCATAGCCAACCTTTGTTGGATGATCTTCAGCAAAATTTTACTTGCATGTGATACTAATGATATTGTTCTATGATATGATATGAGCATTGTGTTGGGTCACCTTTCTTTGGAATGAGTACATATATGGATCTCTTCCACTCATTTTGTCAGGTAGCTGTTGCTCAAATTTCTTGGCATGGACAGGTGAGTGCTTCCAGTGCTTCATCAGATTCTTGAAACATTTCTATTGGTATTCCATCAATTCCTGGAGCCTGCTTTCAGTGCAGCTTAGATTTTTTTCCTTCAGTACAATTGGTTATTTCTTGCTCATATGCTATTTAAATGGTTAGTGAGTAAATTTGAATAATAGTTGTATTAACTGGTCTTCCTTGTAGGTGTACAGGTATTAGCCTATTACAAAAACATTAAATTAAAAAGATCTTCAAATGTTCTTTTTGACAATGAATGTGATGCCTTTCCCCTTGATATGGGCACTCTCAGCATAGTAAACCATATGATTGTCTGACTCAAAATAATCAATATAAGTAGTTCATTAGGGGCTCCATTTCGTTTTTGATGACGCCTATGTTTCTGAAATGTATACATTGCATCTTCCAGGTTTCAACTATTAATGGATGTTTGCTGCTGTTCCTGTTTCTTCTCAGTTTGAATTGGACCCCATCAGCAAATGAAGGTCCCCGAAGCTTACTTTTCATGTCATTAAGGCCGACTCTACTTTGAGGAGGCAGCTCTTCCCCAGTTACATTTTGAAGGCCTCCCAACCTGAGAGGCTCATCTTCTGGCACTCTCTCTGACAATGTTCTGCTACTATTCTTTTTTTTTTTAAATCATTTTATTAGGGGCTCATACAACTCTTATCACAATCATACATACATCAATTGTGTAAAGCACATTTGTACATTCATTTCCCTC
>NW_022103923.1:2967788-2971741 GCF_000313985.2 Echinops telfairi
GCTATCAAAAGATATAGCGTCTGGGGTCTTAATGGCTTGAAGGTAAACAATTGGCCATCTAGCTCAGAAGCAACAAAGCCCACATGGAAGAAGCACACCAGCCTGTGCGATCACGAGGTGTCAAGGGGATCAGGTATCAGGCATCAAAGAACAAAAAAACATATCATAGTGAATGTGGGGGGATGCGGAGTGGAGACCCAAAGCCCATTTGTAGGCCACTGGAGATCCCCTTACAGAGGGGTCTCGGGGAGAAGATGAGCCAGTCAGGGTACGATGCAGCAACAATGAAAAATACAACTTTCCTCTAGTTCCTAAATGCTTCCTCCCCCCATATAACACATTTTCTTGGATCTAATTATCCCATTAACTAAAACTTAGTCACATGGTCACACCAGGGAGGCTGAACCATTCAATTTCTATTCTGGGGAGCCATATGCTGGCCTAAACTTTGGGGTTGTTACTGGGGAAGAAAGGGGTAGTGAGAGTTTGATGGTGCGCACTAGCTTCTGCTAGGAGATGAGTGGCTGGATATCAAGCAGGGACCACTGCTGTCTTCCTCAGCCAGGTGTTGTTGGCACCAATCGTGGGCCTTGTCTCGTGGTATGCACTCAATCAATGTCTGTGAAAGATGAAAGGAAGGCTGGAGGGAGAGAGGGAAGACAGAATTGAAAAATAGCCATGGCAACCTCCCACAAGGCTCAAGAAAGCCCTCTGGGGTCATTCTACTCATCTGACAAGAGAGTGAATCTTAAAGGGACTTTTTATAATTCTTCCACATCTGAAGTTGTTTCAAACCACCCCTTGGATGGCAGCCAGTGTGCGCCATGTCAAGAGAGACCTTCGGTGGCCTGATGGGTAAGGGACATTTGGATTTTGTTGTCTGATTGTGACCGTTTTGGAGGGGCATGGGAGTGCACGCAAGCGTGCACGCAGACCCAGGCGCAGGCCCAGGAAACCTTCCGAGGCCCTCTTGCCGTCAGAGGCGCACCATTTGTGCGGTGAGAAACGTGTCGTCATCAAGGCCTGTGCCTCGGAATACTGAAATGAAGACGGAAATGTCCGCGGGGAACCAGAAAAGAAAGCAAGTGAGGGGAGAGCTGGACTCTTGCCTCAGGAACTTTTGTGAGGGTTGCCGGGGTGTTTCCAGCCAGGTGCCCCTTCCGCAAATGAGGGGCTCACTGGTTTATGTTATTTTATGGTACAAAAGCAGATTCGGTCCGCTGCCTCCACTCTACCCTGATCATTCTGTTTTCCTGGCAAGCTTGCTATCAAGGATCTGACATGCCACGAGGTGGTTTGATCTCTGTAGCCCAAGGAGGGGCACTGGTGAGCGAAGGTCTGCTTTTCATTAAAGATAGACTGGCGGGCCCAGCACCGCGTTCAACCAAACAACCGCGGTTCACGAAGAGGTTAGGGGAAGGCGGGGCAGAGGCAAGGTTATTACTTATTACCTCGGCTTCCATCACCGGAGTCAGGGCTCCTCTCCGCCAGGGCTCGGCCCCTGCCCTGGAAGGCTGAGAACGAATTCCGTAGTGGGCTGTGCTCCCGAGACCGGCTTCAGCACTGGTGGCGTCTAATCATGCCTTATCGTAGGGCGGACTCCGTGACACAGCCTGTTACCCATTAGGCAGCAGGCAGATAGGGAGAGATTGATTTTGCTTACAATTCTGGCCTGAGCTGCAGCTGGCTTTCTAGCGGGGGAAGGCCCCATGGAACTCGAGTTTGTTCCCCCGGGGAGTCTTTGTGGGCGGGGCGGGGGGTGGCAGGGATTGATACCTGGTTAAGGACTTGGTTGTTAACTGGAAGGGCGGAGGTTTGAGCCCACCTGGAGAGGCCATGGAAGAGAGGCCGAAGGGACCTGCTGAAAAAGCAGTCCCGGAAAACCTGTGGCGCACAGCTCAACACGAGCCCCAAACACAACCTAGTGCATGTTGTTGCTGTTGTGAGGTGTCGTCGAGTCGCCTTCAACCTGTAGCGACCTTAGGCACAACAGTGCCCGGTCCTGAGACGTCCTCACAGTGGTAGCAAGTGTTGCAGCCACGCTGTCAACCCCTCTGAGCCTTTCCTCGTTTTCACTGCCCCTCTTCTTGACCAAACATGATGTCCTTCCAGACAACATACCCCACATGCATGTCATGAGTATTTCAAGAATAAATTTGACACCTTGAACATTAATGACAGAAGAACACCATACATGAAGAAACCAAGAGTCATTAAAAAGACAGGGAAAAAAAGAAACAGAAAAGTGGATGTCAGAAAAGACTCTAAAACTCTTCTGGGAAAGAGCTCAAACTGGAGAACCCGAGTCCCAGTCCTGCCCAGGACACGGGCCACCCACCAGCTCTTAAAAGCTTTTTTGAGAGGCTTCTCTTCCCACAGGAAAAGAATTGTCTGGAAAGCCCGGTGATAAAAGGAAATGACAGGGGGACTAAGGTTTGTACTCAGCCCAGACTGGCTCCTTGCCTTCTGTGAAAGGAATTGGTGGCACATTCATTGTAAGTCTCAGATCAACATTCACTTCTTCACAGCAAAGGAGAAAGTTCCACTTGGTTGCACGTCTGAGGTTAAAAAAAAAAAGTGCCCTGTGAACCTTCTTTGTTCTGTTCAGCTGCAGAAGAGAAGGTTGGTGGCAGGAAGGGTCCCAACGGTTTCTGTTGCTTAGCCATCCCAGAGTTATCTGGGCAGCAAACATGACAAAGCTGCACAGCTGCTGATGGAAAGGCTGGTGGGGTTTGAGACCACCGGGAGGCACCTGGGAAGAAAGGGCTGGAGATCTACATCCCAAAACGAAGGCATTGCACATCTTATGGAGCATCATTCTACTGTGGTGCACACGGTGTTGTTAGGTGCTGTCAAATCAGTCGACTCAAGAACCAGTGGTCTGGGGCTTTAACTCCACCCAGGTATGCATTGGTCTGCTGGGCAGTCTGCCCTGTTGCCCACAGAGGAAATGCCATCTTGGCACTAACACCAAGCCTCTGCTTCTCTGCCTGTATCCCAGCCTCTCCTGCCCCTCTCCTTTACCATCCTCCCACATCCTCCCCTGCACTCCCAACCTGCCCACTGCTGGGCACGATTTATAAGCTCGGAAATCCCCTTAATCCTTTGGAGATGTGGTTTACTTCACCCAAGAATTCGGAGCACGGTGTCCTCTCCCTTGCAAAGTGAATTATAACACGAGCATAGAATATTGATTCCAGGCGTGTGGAATCTTAATCCCCGAGTTCCCACGAATGCTGCTTTCCATGGCAAATCAGCCCACCATTTCAGCATGTCAGTATCGCCTGGACAGAGGCGGCTCAGCAGCCACCACTGCCCCCCAGCCTGCTTTTCACGGTCACGCGGGGATGTCGGAGTGCCCCACACCTCGTGCGCTTGACTCGGTGCTTGCTTGCAGGGGCACTGTGCACTCGCATTTGTATTTCGTTAAAGCCCAGCAACAACCGAGCATCGGAAAATTCCCCCAGCCAAAGCCGGGCAGCCGGCGTCAAAATGTCACCAGCCATTAACCACCAGCAGGGTTGAGTTATTCTCATCACTGTCGCCATGTGCAGGGGGAAAGACCACTCCTGGAGGCTGTCGGCTGTGTACTGGGAGGAAATGCCAAGTGAGGAAGCTGGGGGTCCCCACCCCAGCAGCCACGGGTCCTGGCTCTAGGCCCTGCCCCAGGCTGTGCCAGGACCACCAGCCTCGGCTCTCAGAGACTCCGTAGCTCGATTTCCAATTAGGTTGGGTTGGGATGCTCATTCAGTCCCTAGGCTGCCCCCCATCTGTCAGTTTGTCATCGTGTTGTGGTTTGTCTATTGCTGTGATTGCTGGAAGCTGTGTCACCAGCTACAACTACAAGCAGAGTGAGCCACGCTGGACATGCTTCACCAGAGCATCCAAGCTAAGACACACTGGGAAGAAAGACCTGATGATCTACTAGTGAAAAAGTCAATGGAACGCTATGG
>NW_022103923.1:2971872-2973162 GCF_000313985.2 Echinops telfairi
AGGAAGATAGGCCTGGCAATCTGCTTCCAAAAGATCACAGCCTTAAAAACCCTATGGAGCAGTTCTACTCTGAAATGCATGGGGGTCACTATGAGTCAAGACGGACTCAACAGCAGCTAACAACAACAACACTGTATAAAGAATGCTTGCAAGTCCTTAGGACAAAATACACAGTGGCCACAATTGCCTCAACCCTACAGGACAGGGCAACTTTTTTTTTTTGTACCAGGGGCCGACACTGTACAACAGAATGAAACACTGCCTGCTCTTGCGCCTTCCCCCCAGTTGTGGGTACGTTTGAGCCCATTGCAGTAGCCACTGTGGACATCCATCTTATGAAGGGTCTTCTTCCTTTATGCTGCCCCTGTGCTTTACCAAGCATTATGTCCTTTCCTAAGAACCAGACTCTCCTGATAGCATGCCCAATGGATGTGGGATGAAGACTTGCCATCCTCTCTTCTAAGGGGCATTCTGGCTGTACTTCCTCCAAGATGGATTTGCTTGTTCTTCTGACAGCCCAGAAGACTTTCGGTATTGTTTGCACCATCATTGGCATGCATTGATTCTTCTTCAGTCTTCCTTACTCACCGTCCCGCTCTCACATGCATATGACACCATTGAAACTACCTGCCTTGAATTCAGAGCTTAGGGTTCACTACTCAAAGTCACATAGCTTATGAGCGGCAGAAACATGTCTGCTGCCAGGATCTGTCCACTTTATTTTATTACAACATCACACTCAAAGGTGCTTTAGGCAAAATTATTTTCTTTTTTGACCACATGTACCAATAACATCACCAGGCTCAGACCCTCACATTGTAATGATGATTCAGCTAGATGCCAGAGAGGTACAAAGACCCCAACCATGTAACCGATGGGAGCGTAGGTACTGTCACCTAAAATGCCATTCTTTCAACAAATATTTATTAAGCATTATTCAAATGCCAAGTTTTTGCAAAACTTTAAGAAGACCCAGCTGAAGAGAATACAGTCCCTGTTCTCAAGAGACTCACAGATATTACTTCAGAGCATTCAGATCAGGGACACCATAGATAGATGCTGAGAAAAATCCATTAAAAAATAACAACATGCACGGAATCCATGGCAGATAAAACCCTCAGAAACAGTATAGGGAGTAGCAATACTGTGGCAGTTACATAATATCCCGTCAACTTGCAAAGGGGTGGAGTCTAGCCTCTCAATCAGGCCATAGCCAATGAGGCTTCTGTGTGGGCATGGCCTTCTCTTAAGGATTCTGGGAACTCTTGTATTCCTCCCTGGAGGCGAGAG
>NW_022103923.1:2974333-2976271 GCF_000313985.2 Echinops telfairi
GAGGGTTGTGGCAAAGAGATTAAGTAAAAAGAAAGGAAACAGCCTAGAATAGAAAGAACAAGAATGTTGATTCAATATGAAGGGTGTGACCAATGTCACTGAACATTGTGTCCAGAAAGGGCTGAACGGGAGCAGATTTTGCTTTGTATATTTTCACAAAACAAAATTGTATATTGGTAGAAAAAGAGAGAGACTCACATCTGCGTGAGGCAGACTGCCAACTACCGGGTTATATAGAATGCTAAGTACTGGATATTATCCCATTTTTATATGGCAAGTATGGAAAGCAAGGATGGAGTGAGGCATTCCCAGAGGAGATGGCATTTGAGTGATCCAGGAAAGATGGCTAGGAATGCACTCATTCATGAGTGTTTCCGCTGGGTTTGCAAACCATACCAGCAAACGAATGTCAAATCACCTGTCTCGTCCTCTAACTCAGAGCTGTGCAACAGAACTCTCTTCAATGACGAAAACGTTCCAGAGCAGCAGTTCTCAACCTGTGGGTCACGACCCCTCTGGGGGTCGAACAACCCTTTCACAGGGGTCACCTGATTCATCACAGTAGCAACATTACAGTGATGAAGTAGCAATGAAAATAATTTTGTGGTTAGGGGGTCACCACAACATGAGGAACTGTATGAAAGGGTCGCGGCATTAGGAAGGTTGAGAACCACTGTTCTAAAGGCATGTCATCCAATCTGGTAGCTACTACATCTTATCAAGAAAGACCAGTCCATGGAAAATGACATCACACTCAGTAAAACTGAAGGTCCACCAAAAAAGAGATGACCATCAAGGGGATGGACTGACACAGTGGCTGTAACAATGGGCTCCAAGCTAACAACCACAGCGAGATTTGGCACAGGGCCAGGCAGTGTCCACAAAGTAACATCCTGGATCTTCAATATTTTAAAAAGGTCTCATGTAGCACATTTAGCCAATGCAACGTGTCATTTGATCTCTTGACTCACGCTTCCATGAACATTGATCTGGTTTAGGGTTTAAAAAATTCCCTTGGGCTGCTCACTCATCCAGGAGGCCCACACAGTGATCATCTTTCCTCACTACACAGAGTGTCGTGCCCCACCCACACTCGTCTCCTTGCTGTTCCTGGAAGAAGCTTGGAGAACCCAATCACAAGGCCTTTTGCACTGACTGTCTCTCCTACCTGGAACACTTTCCCCACAGCCAGATGGCCCACCCCTGGGCCTTCCTGCCTTTATTCAAGTACTGCATGTCAATGAGATCTTCTTTGGATGTGATGCCCTACTTCCCCCAAGTTTCCCATCCAGTGCAGTTTAGTGAGATCAGTCTTACCGCTACCTGCGGGGGTGGAGCCTGGGCACTGGCATCTCAGAGCATGGAGCATAATCACAACAGAAATGTGACCCTACCTCTCACGCTAAAAGCCTGCTAACTGCAAGATCGAAACCACCACACCACCAGCCACTTCTCAGGAGAAAGGTTGAAAGTTACAGTCTCAGAAACCCACAGATGTAGTTTTACCCTGTTCTGTAGGGTCATTATGAATCAGTATCGACTCTCTAGCAGTAAGTTTGCATTTGGTGGGGGGCATTCTAAGGAGCGCTGGGTCACATACCCTGAACAATCCAACTGGCAGCTGCATTAGCTGGCTAAGACTTCAAAGGACTGAGTAGGCAACACAGAGCTCAGTGCTGTGGGCAGAACCTTGTGGGGGTGAGAAGGACCTGCAGTGATGGTGTCCTGCTCAGTGACCTCAGATAGTCCTCTCCACGCTCGGGGCCTCAGCACTTTCTTCTGCAAAATGGGATGATTGCATTAGAGAACCACTAAACTCCCACAGGCCTCAGCAACCCGGCAGCAATTGTGAATCCGGGAGAGGAGCAAAGACTATGCTGGTGGCTCTGCAATTCTTGGGAAGCCTGGATCCGGCTGGAATTGTCCACTGCGAGGCAC
>NW_022103923.1:2976828-2979266 GCF_000313985.2 Echinops telfairi
GGTGAGGGAGGGGACTGAAAAAGTAAACATCCGTGAAAAAGAAACGTTTTTGCTCCTTGGCGATTTTCCTTCTGTTGAGCTAAGGGCTGGAGAATGTACTGCATGGGGTGAGACCAGCCCCGGGGCCTGGGGTGCTGTTAACACTCCCTCCTGCCTTTGCAGGCTGTGGGCCCTCTCTGTAAACAGAAGTGACTTGTGACTTCTGACTTCTTGGGGCTCTAAAAATAATCAAAGGGTGGAAGTTCTAAATCAGGACCAAAGGAGAGACAAAGGGTTAATGAGAAGACAGAAGTTTGAAGTTTCATTGGATGAACAGAGAGTCAGCATCCAACAAACATGCCAAGGGCTGGCCTCTGCCCAGAGGTAATGAATGAGCTGCCTTTAGCCAGTGTCCTGACTCTCGCAAAGGGCACCTCACCCCCTGCACTCCAAGCCAGCCTCACTCAGAGCAGTCAAGTGTGACATGGTGGCCCTTTCATCTCCCTCTGACCCCTCACCTTGCCTTCACCTCTATCCCTGTTGCTTCATTCTTCTCCCTTCACCCTGATCTTCCTCGTGGAAAGATCTAATTCATGCTAACTGGTGAGAACCAGTTAGCACACAAGAGAGGAGACATCTCCTTCCTCCGCCTATGTTACAGAAAAGGAAACGCAGGCTGGAGCTCGTTTGCCCAACTGTCAAAGGTCCCATCACGGGCAGGACAATGATGTGAAAATTCAAGCAAGCAGCCCCAGAGCCAGAGCTCCTAACCCTCATCCCACTGCTGTTCCAGCCCATGGGGTGAAGTGGTGAGAAGCTAACCAGAAACTGAGAGCCAAGGTAGATACCCCAAGCTTACATGCCAGGGCGCTCACTCATTGCCAATGAGTCCATGCTGACTCATAGCGACCCTGTAGGACAGGGTAGAACTGCCCCTGTGGGTTACTGAGACTATCTCTTTACAGGAGTAGAAATCCCCATCTTTCCCTTGTGGAGTGGCTAGTGGTTTTAAACTGTTGCCCAAAGCATAACCACTACACCACCAGGACTTCCCAACATGCCAGGGCAATGGTTCTGTTAGATCTCTCAGGGTAGAGATATACCTTGGTCCTTGGCTCCACGTGAGAAAGAATTCACGTCGAAGCCTGGTTTGTGATCCAAGTGGGTTTTATGAGAGTCGGAAGAAGTTTCAGGTTTATACAGGCACCCGCAGGTGCCCTCACCCAGTGCAGCCTCCCTAGAAGCTGCTCGGAAAGTCACGAGGTCGGCTCAGGGCTCCTGCCTTTTCAATTATTCCACAGGGAGGCATGGTGGATGACCCTGGTGGACCCCATTGGCTGAATTGAATTCACCTGGCCTAGGTGGGCCAATCCAGGTGCAGCGTCCACCCAGGTGTACCTCCCCTTCCTGGCCAGAAACCTGGGCCTCTGAGCATGTGCAGTGTACCACTCCTTCATGGGCTGGTAGCTCAGACTTCTGAGCATGCGTAATGGATGCCTCAGTCCCTAAGCTAAACTACCTAACAGTTCCAAAACCCCACTGCTGTGTAGTGTTCATGAACTTTGGCAGGAACACATCCTTACCATGAAGAATCCTGGTGGCCCAATGGCTAAGCACTTGGGCTGTGCACCACAGTCAGTGGCAATGCAGGAGAAAACGTCTTGCTATTGTAAACATTCCACCCCACTGTCATCAAGCCCAAAGGAACTCTGGTGGCATGATGGGCTACTCACTGAGCTACTAATTGCAAAGTCAGCAGTTCTAACCCCCCAGCAGCACTGCGGGGGAAAGATGAAGCTATCTGTTTCTGTAGAGACGTAATCTCAGAAACCTGCAGGGCAAATTCTACCCTGCCATGGGCTACTAAGAGGACAACCCAATCTGTCTTGAAAGAAGTCAGGTCAGAGTGCTCCTTAACAGCACATATGGCAAAACTTTGCCTCACAAATATGTTGGACATATTGCCTGGAGAAGGCCACCATGCTTGGTAAAGTGGAGGGGCAGCACAAAGAGGAAGGTCCTCAATGTGATGGATTGACACTGGCTGCATCAATGGCCTCAGGCAGAGAACAACTGTGATGATGGTGCAGGACCTTGCAGTATTTTGTTCTGTTGTGCATAGGGTCACTATGGGTCAGAACCGACTCAATGGCACCTAACAACAACAACAACAGGAAGTATATAAGATCACCATGAGTTGGAATCAACTCGATAGCAGAGAGTTTTGGGTCTGCCAAGGAGCCAACACTGGCTCATAGCGACCCAATCACGAGTTTCTGAGGCTGTAAATCTTCAAGGGAGCAGAGAGCTTCATTTGTCTCTTGCGGAGTAGCTGGTAGGTGTGAACCGCTGACTTTGCAGTTGACAGTCCAGCGCTTCCCTTAAAGTACCCCCAGGGCTCCTTTGGTAACAATTACAGGCTAGGAAACCCAATGGGGGCATTTCTAACGGCAACTAAC
>NW_022103923.1:2979406-2982554 GCF_000313985.2 Echinops telfairi
AACAAGTAACTTCCGGTCCTGAACTAGGGATCAGCCGCATGTGTAAGGATGTGCTTCTAAGGTGGAAGGAAGTAAAGAGAGGGGATTTGGAAGCAGGAAGAGCCAGGCGGCAGGACTCACTTAGGCAGACCCCTTTCCTAATCCAATTTCATTAGCATATCACAGATCCTGCCTCAGAGGCGGTGCTCAAAGAATGAGCTAATGACCAAATTGACTCACAGTTCTGACCTTGCTCTTCTTCTTCCAGGTTCTTCTCTAAGTTGCTAATGGTATTTGCTCAACCTCTCACAAGCACAAAAGGAGCCCTGGCGGCCTAGTGGTTATGCAGTGGGCTGCTAACCAAGTCAGCAGTTCGCAATTAGCAGGCACTCTGAGGGAGAACAACAAGCTGTCTGCTCCTTTCAAGAATTACAGTCTTGGGAACGCACAGCGGCAGTTCTACCCTGGCCCATAGGGCTGCTCTGAGTCTGATTCGACTGGACAGCAGTGAGGATGAGTTGGGTTTGGTTTTCACAGGTACACTGATCCGTTGGGCCTTGGTAAACTGCACACGCTGGTTCAGTGGACCTTGGGTAGGGCTTCAGAATTTGCACTTCTAACAAGCTCCTGATGCTGCTAGTCCGTGACCATATTTGGAGTGGCAAGGCTCTGGACTACCCGGGTTTTCCTGGGCTCAAGGTCCCAAGAGAGCACCAGCTACTCATTTCCCTGGAATGATTTGGACTGAGCTTCCCCAGCCATTTCATCAAGGTTTTTGTCTATTTGTTCCACGACACTGAAAAGTTTGGGCCTGAGCTATGCAGCTCAGGCTGTACTGTCTATCTCCTTTGCCCTCTAGTGTGAACAGTTAGCACGCTCAACTACTGCTGATTAAAAGGTTTGTGGTTCAAATTCAAGGCCCCTCAGAAGAAAGACCTGCTGATTGACTTCTGAACGACCAGCTGTTGAAAGCTCTGTAAATCCCACACGGGGTCCCATGAGTTGGAATGGACTCGTAGGCAACTGGTTTAGTAAGCAGCACAAAGAGGAAGCTCCTTGGTGAGCTGGGGGGCACAGTAGCTGAAACAATGGGCTCCAACATAGCACTTCTGAGGCTGGCAAAGGACCGGGCAGTGCTGCCTTGTGTTGCAAAGAAGGTCCCTGTGAGGTCAGAATGACTGGACAGCACTAACAACAATGAATGTCAGGGCCCTTTACTTCCACAGACCACGGACAAGGCTCAAAGACCCGCATGCTAGTATAGTTTCACAGTTAGACATTTTTAGAAAAACAAAGTTTGCAAAAGCAAAACCTTGGTTTATATTTTACAGAGCATCCACAATTAGTAGAACTCTTAAGGTCCACAGCAACCTTCTTAGGGTCCCCTACACTTGCTCAACTGTACCCCTATACTAATTCACCACCATTGAGTCGATTCTGACTCATATTGACCCTATAGGACAGGTTAAAATTTCCCCGGTGGGTTTTTCTGAAATTGTATCTCCTTATGGGAGTAGAACGCCTCCTCTTTCTCCTGCAGCTGGTGGGTTCAAACTGCCAGCCTTGTCTTCAGCATCTCAGGACTGCCTTGTATCTCTATGAAACCAAAAGCCACGTCACTGCCATGGAGGTGATGCTGACTCATAGTGACCCTATATGGCAGAGTAGATCTGTCCCTGTGAGTTTCTGAGACTGTAACTCTTTATTGGAGTAGACAGACTCTTGCTGACCTTGCTGTTAGCAGCCCAACGTGTAAACACTATGCCACCAAAGCTCCTTTTGTATCCCTATAAGTAGATAAATATTTCTTTTATATAGGTGTTTCAACCAAAGGCAGGGCTATAAAGAAAAAGAAGGCCATGGGTGTCAAGAATGATATGAAAAGGTGGAGTTCCTTGAGGAAAGGAAATATGCGCTTGTGTATATAAATGGAGTCCTGGCGGGAAGAGTGGTCAGGAGTTGGGCTGTTAATCTCAAGGCCAGTAGTTTGAATGACCAACCACTCCTCTAGAGAAAGAGGAGCTTTTCTACTCCCCTAAAGAATCACAGTCTCAGAAACCCACATGGGCGTTTCATTCTGTCCCATAGGGTCTGTGAGTTGGAATGAACTTGATGGCCGTGAGGGCATGTAAATATGCAAGCACCCAACTCGGATTTAGGATTTGCCCTGCTCCCTCAGCCCCTGTGGGCATCTGCAGCTGCAGTCATGGACCTGGCCTTCTGTGAAGAATCCATTAGAGCACCCCCACAAAGAGAATGAGTTTCCTCTGTGTCAGTCCATTACCCTGCCAAAGTTCAGGCTGGAGCCACCAGCCTTGGTCTCCCAGAGAAGCAGGCTCAGCATCCCCATGACATGGTGGCATGGCCTAGGCCACCCATGCAATGTACTGCATCTGCTCTATTTAATGCACTATCACCAGCAAGTCTACACCGGTGGTAACTCTGAAAACCTCGCCCCAACAGCTGGCTTCATCAAAGTGTATGGAGTCACGTGGAGCCTTCAACCAGTTCAACTCCACAATGGCTGCACCTTGGCATTGCCCAGGGGGCTTTCGCACTGACTGTAACCTGAGTCCCATTCCCACTGAGCCTTGCTTCATTGGTCTGGGATGGGGCCAGGCCAATAGGAGGCTTGAAAGCTCCTAAGGAATTCCAATGTACAACCAAGGGTGAACACCACTGCCTTTGGCCATCAGACCGGGGAAGGTCCTTGGAACTTTGTCACTCAAAGTATGATAGGTCAAGGAGCCAGCAACATCAGCATTCGCTTGTTCCATGCTAATGCCATTGAGTTGATGCTGACTCACAGTGACCCTATAGGACAGGGTAGAACTGCCCCTGTGGGTTTCCCATACTGTCACTCTTGACGGGAGTCGACAGCCTCATCTTTCTCCCAAGGAGTGGCTGGTGGTTTAGGACTACTGACCTTGTGGTGAGCAGCCTAAGAGTACCAGGGCCTCTGGAACTGCAGGATCCCAGCCCCCTATCTGAACCCACAAAATCAGAATCTGCCCCCCCCCACCCGGATTTCCAGGGATGTGCATGCATGTCAAAGTTTAAGAAATACTGCCTTAGAAACCATTACTTTCCTGATCAACTTCCTCCAGTCAGGGGTGCAGAAATGGAAGCCCATTGGGCCATGCTCCCCTAGAAGCATTTTGAGGTTCCA
>NW_022103923.1:2983223-2984401 GCF_000313985.2 Echinops telfairi
GGAAAAATTTGGGGGAGAGCTAAATAGAGGTGACTCGTGGTACAGTCTTACTTACTGCTTGTTAGAAGGTACTGAGATCTTGTATTACATAAACACTAGAAACTAGAAGAGAGGAAATGGTGGCTCCGTGGCAGAATTCTCACTAGTCATGGGGGAAACTTGGGTTCGTTTCTTGGCCAGTGCGCCTCCTGTTCCAGCTACCACCTATCTGCTAGTGGAGGCTGGCATATTGCTATGATGCTGAACAGACTTCAGCAATGTTTTCAGCCTACAGACAGACTAGGAGGAAAGGCCTGGTGACCTACTTCCAGCCATCAGCCACTGAAACCCCCCCAGCTGACAGGGGGTCAAGTCTACAACCCATCGAAGGAATGGGGCAGGGCCAGTGGGCATTGAGTTTTGTAGCGCATGGAGTCCGCATGAGTAAGGAGCTGCCTGACTTGAAGGCAATGGGCCACAGCACTCACTAGGAACGCAGTGGTTGGAGCGCGTAGGGGCCCTTCATGTGGCCCCATTCCCATCAAGCCTTAAGTCACACAACCAACTCTCGGAAATGAAAGATGCGCAGGTTACACAGGAATACTTGAAGGTCCTGGTGTAAATTGTTTCAGCCCAGGAGAGTTCTGGAAGCCACCGAAGTAAGCTTCCTGCTGAAACCACTAACTTAGCTCCAGTGCAAGTGGGTGGGTGTCTGCGCATGCACCCAGCCACCGTTAGTGTTTTTTTGTTGTTGTTGTTGCTGTTCACTTCCATAGAGTCGATGCCAACTCACAGTGATGCTATAAGACAGGGTAGAATTCCCCCTGTGAGATTCTGACACTGCGACTCTTTACAAGAGTAAAAAGCCGCATCTTTCTCTTGAGGAGTGGCTGGTGGTTTTGAACGGCTGATCTTGCTGTTAGTCCATTGCATAACCAGGTGCCATCAATGTGGTTCCAATTCATGGCCACTCTACGGACAACAGAACAAAGCATCACGGGTGCCATTCTCACAGCCATTCCTACATTTGAGCCACTGTGTCCACCCATCTTGCAGAGGTTTGTCCTCCCTTTGGCTTGACCAAGCATGCTGCCCTTCTCCAGGACTGGTCCCTCCTCTTAACACCCAAAGTCCATGAAGCCAAGTCTCACCATCCTCACTTCTGAGAAGCAATCTGGCTGTAGTTCTTCCAGCATAGA
>NW_022103923.1:2985773-2986699 GCF_000313985.2 Echinops telfairi
GGGACAGCCTGCTCTGCTGTTCTGAAAGGGCTGTCCGATTTATGCTTTGCTCTCCACTCCATTAAATCACCTTTCATCGCATTAAATACAGGTTTTCAGGGTGGCCAGAGAGCTTCGCTCTGAGGGATGATGTTATAATGAGGTTGACGTGTATGAAAAATCATTTTTCAGCTCAATCCCAGGCAGACCACGGGAACCCTGAAAGGGGGAGGGGGAGAGGTGCACCTCACTTTAGACAAGAGCCAGGCTTCTGAGGGGGCAGTCTCCACCTGGAAGGCTGCAGAAGGCTTCGCTCCCTCCCTCCTTCCCTCCCTCCCTCACTCATTCCTTCAACCAGCTTGCTACAGGTCTTACTAAGTGCCAGGCCTTGGGACTCTATCACTGAACAAAAGAGACAAAAGTCCCCCTTCCCTCAAGAAGCTTCCATAGACAGAGGCATTCAAACCCCTCCTCGGGAATGCGTTTAAAGTCCGACTTACGCGAAAGCCGAAGGGGCTGCTGTGAGGGGTTTCAGACACACACACAAACACACACACACATGTTCATGGATGACTCCCATTGCAGCGCTAAAGTGTGGTTGTCTTCCAGGAGACTCTTCGTTAGAGTTAAATCACCTTTTTTTTTTTTCCATGAGCCCTCCTTTTTTTTTTCTGAGAGCAATTGCCCTTGGAAGGGATTAGCTGTTATCACTCTCTAGCACCTTAGTGTGAATTTATTTATTGGATCCTTTTCCTGCCTAGATAGGAGGGGCCTCCAGGGCTGCTAAAAGCCAGGAAAATCCCAAAAAGGCAGCAACAAGAGAGGCTGAGGACAATTTGGGCCAGTGTTTCTCATCTGAGTGCCCGGGGGCCACTTGTTAAAGATGCAGATTACACACACACACACACACACACACACACACACTGCCCCCCTCCTCCCCACCCAAT
>NW_022103923.1:2987174-2989312 GCF_000313985.2 Echinops telfairi
GCGGCAGTGCCATTCTTCTGCTTTATCTAGAATCTGAACTCTCAGAGTCGTTAACAATTTAGACAACAGACAAATAATAATAAACTACAGAAGGATAAAGAAAAGCTAAAGAAGTTACTTCTCTCTGGGGTTTATTTTTTTTAGTAGAATATATGAAATATAAGGGATAGGGGACTTGCTGAACTTAAATATAAACCTGTATTTCAACACCCCCCCCCCCATCTTTCTTGCCAAAAAATAATGTCCCCAATAGTAATGGCCCCTGGCTTGCCAAGAAAGCCTGGCTTCAGGGATAGGGGACTTGCTGAACTTAAATATAAACCTATATTTCAACACCCCCCCCATCTTTCTTGCCAAAAAATAATGTCCCCAATAGTAATGGCCCCTGGCTTGCCAAGAAAGCCTGGCTTCAGCGTTAGATAAGATAAGGCCCTGTACGAAGATCACAAAAGAATGTAATGCAGTGCCTGGTAGACAGTCTCGTGTACACAAAAAGTTTTCTAAGAGTCTTCAGGAGGCTGTCCCACAGCCTAAATAGGCTGACTTGCAGCCTAAAACAGAGAGGGATCCATCTCAAAGAGATGTGGGGATATGACTTTCATAAAATGGAGTGTATCATGTAATCCAATGCACAGAAACCCAGTAAGTTTGGGAAGGAACTGCATTGGCTTGGACTAAACAGTCGGAGATAGTGCCACATAAAAAGAGGGAAGCCGACTGATAAAGCAACCCGGACATTATTGTGGAAGAGGAAAAGAGACTCAGAAGATGATCAAAAGCTACAAGGAACCTCTTAGGGAGAAAGCCTGGTGGCTTCAACTTGTGTGCCCTGGGGGAAATTTGGCAGTCACTTATTAAATTGTGTATACAATTTAATCCCTTTAAGGGATTTTGTCAATGGACCTTCAGCCCAACTATCCTGACAAAAAAAATCTATCTTGAAAAACCCTGCTGTGAGGAAGCTAAAGGTAAGCACATGATACGATCACATGGAGGAAAATTGGGGAGCCAACGCAACACCAAGAACCAGGGCCCTAGACCTATGAACCAAAGCAAACCCATCTTGCCGGGTCTCGCTGCTTGAGCAGTTGTGCTGATGCCACGTGAAGCGGAGATGAGCTGCCCCGGCCAAGCCTTTCTCAAATCACAGAATTGTGGGCAAATAATACACTGAGTGGGATTGAAAGTCACTAAGCAGCAATAGGTAAGTGAAACATATGGGCCTACCATTACCTATCTGTAAAGAGTCTTTGGCAACTGGTTTATGGAATACCCAGGCCCTGATGCCCTCCCATAAACACGTACTCCTTATCATAGCCATGGACACTCATGGGAACATTAAAGTTGTGCTCGGGAGAGAAAAAGACTTGGGTAAAGAAATGAGCAAGATAGCCATGTGGCCTGGATATTACTCCATCACCCCACTCTCCTCAGTCTCTTGGAAGAAGTAGACGGATGAGCACCCAAAGTTGTGTGGATGAGAAACATGCTAAGTTTGGGGTGAGGGCTGAAGGCCCAGGTTGATAAAATTATTTCTGTGGGATTTTCTAGAACCAGAGCTGCTCTGAGGCCCAGAACAGAGAGAATGTCATGGTCATTACCCTTGTATGCTTTATTTTGGCTGAGTCGCTCCCCCATCATGTGCCAGGGATCCCCCAGTGCCCCTTCTCAGCCCTGATACATGCTGTTGCCAAAATGGCTCAGAGAGGTTAAGCGATCTGCTCAAGGTCACATGGCTGTCAGTAACAGAGCCAGACACCAAAACACAAGCAAACTGACTCCTATGCCCAGACTTGGCACAAATCTACTAACTCTCTGAGACAGCTGGGTAGACGCCCCTAAACATCCATCCCATGTGTTTGTGTGTCCACATGTGTATGTTTGATTTATTTGTCATCAACATAATTAGTACTTTCTATCCAATTAAAAAATGAATTAAACCAAGGTTGGTGTTTTACAATTTGAACAAGTGACTTTATGAACGATCATGGTTTACTTTCTTTCACTGGGAGGTAGCGCCAAGGTTCAGACCTCTTCACTCCCAGGTGAGGTGCTACATTCAGACCAGAGTCAGAGAAAAGGATTGACCAAAAAGAGTCAGTTCACGGAATGAGGTTCCTTTGAAAAGAAAGCCCAAA
>NW_022103923.1:2990231-2991438 GCF_000313985.2 Echinops telfairi
ACCCTACAGGCTCATTCTGAGTTGGAATCAACTAGATGGCAGTGAGTTTGTTTGGTATGGTTTGGTTTGATTTGGTTTTCTACCATCGTGTTACCAACTCTGACATGGGAAAGAGTAGGCCGCAGACCCGACAGTCCCTATCTTGTGTTCCCAGATTTCTCACTCAACAGTGACTTGTCTTGCGCTGCTTCTGCCCTCAGCTCTGCCCTTTTACCTGAGGCCCCGGGTACTACTGCCCAGTAACACATTCCCCCCAAACGCAGTGACTTAAAACACCAGTCATTTTCTCATGCTGACAGATTCCGTGGGTCAGCAATTCAGACAGGGTCCAGTGTGTAGTCTCAGCTGGGAAAACACAGAGACTGAGGTGTCTTTATAACTGGGCTGGTTCGTTGAAGAACTGTGGGAAAAACAGATTTTCATATGTGATAGTGACGTGATGGTTGCATCTTGAGGGTTCCTTCATTCACATATCTGCCTCCCCCCTGCCCACCTAGGCTGGGAGGGCTGTCATATGCATATCTATCTACAGGTGAACTTCTTCGCAGCAGCAGCAGCATAGTGACTGCAGAATCACTGGATGTCTTACAAGGCAGCCCAAGGCTCAAATACAAGTGAATAAGGCAGCAACTGCACAGCCTGGCCATCAGCATCACTTACATTGTATTCTATTGGTTGAAGCAGATACCAGCCTACTCATCTTCAAATAGAAGGGACCCAGATCCGGCCTTGTGGTGGAAGGAGTGTCTAGATTAGGTGGTAAACAGTCTATGGGTTGAGAGAGATGGCTGGCCACCATCTTTGAAAATTCAATCTTACCCAGTCTGGCCTCTGGTACAACAATATATATCCTCCCACCTACCCTTCAATGCCTGATTCCTCCCAGGCCTCCTCCTAAAACCCCTTCCTCCAGGAAGACTTCTATGATTACTCCACTCTACCTTATCCCCAATTTTATCTCCATCAGCTCTATTTAACATCACAGAGTATAATAGTGGTTGTGGTTCTGGTGGTCGAGGTGGTGATAGTTAATACTATGAGGCAGAAGGACTATATATGCTCGCCCAGCGGTTCTCAACCTGTGGGTCGCAACGCCTTTGGGGGTCCAACGACCCTTTCACAGGGGTTGCCCAATTCATAACAGTAGCAAAATTACAGTTATGAAGTAGCAACAAAAATAATTTTATGGTTGGGGGTCACCACAACA
>NW_022103923.1:2993787-2995044 GCF_000313985.2 Echinops telfairi
TGGGGGCAATCACCTTGGCCTAGGACCATGGAAGCAGGAAGAAATGCTGAGGTGGGCAGATACCTTTATCATCCTTAATGGGCTTCTTGACTCCTTGGGGGAAGGGTAGAGGTGGCGCCAGTGAGGTAGCAGATGGCACTGTCAGCAGCCTTTTAGAAGGGAGGGTATCTGGTTTGGGGTGCCTAAGAAGCAGACCCTGAGAAGAGGAAGGAACCGAGTGCAAGTTGTTTGTTTGGGAGATGCACGAAACACTGGTAGGGGAATGGGGAAGGAAGCCAAGAGTTGGAAGGCGGCCAATACAGGGTGTGCTAACGAGCCAGCTGGGTCTGTGGGAAGCTGGAGAGTAATTCCCCTGGGGAACGGTGCTTCCACAGCTGTCTGTGATGAAGGACCAGGCCATTGGGTACTTTTATAAAAGACTTAAAATGTCTTAACGACGTCATATTCCGAGATCACAGAGGCTTCCTCTTCCTGGGTTGGTCTTGTTGGTAGGTGCTATGAAGTTGGTGTGCCTCAAAGCAACCCCCATGTACAACACAAGGAAACGCCGCCCAGTCCTGGGCCACCCTCACAATCATTCTGATGTTTGAACCCATCGTTGCAGCCCCAGTGGCCACCCATCCTGTCAAGGGCCTGCCTCTTTGTCGCTGCCCCTCCCCTTTCTTCAGACCAGATGGGTTCGTCTTCTGGCACTCCCTCTGACAAGGTTCTGCCTTGATTTATTAGGCCTCTGCTACCTGACAGTGTTTCCATGCTGGGCATAAGGTTTTCAGGGGAGGACTCCTTCGCAGTGGGCAGCCGAGTCTTTCTTCATCCTTAGCCTGTCCTTAGTCTGGAAACTCCGCTGCACCCTTTGCCCTTTGGGTGACCTTGCTGGCACTGGAAATACGGCCTTCCTTTGGGTACCTAGCTGACAATGGACAGATAATAAACATTTCACAGCTTACCACCAGTCCATGTACCACCCTTGGAGCAGCATTGGTATAGACCATACATCACAGAGTTCTCCTGCGCAAGGAGCTGGAGCCCTCGTGTCTGAGTGGTGACACACTGGGCTGCTAATTGCGGGGTCCAAAGTTGGAAACCACCAGCTGCTCCAGGGGCAAAAGAGGTGGCTTTCTATTCCAGTAAAGAGTTAACCTCAGACCTTGTCCTATAGAGTCATTAGGAGCTGAAATCAACTTGACGGCAGGAGTCTGAGATTTTTGTCTGTCATGTTAGCCAGTGGGGGAAGGTTGGTGGCCAGGGTGTTGGTTT
>NW_022103923.1:2996358-2997757 GCF_000313985.2 Echinops telfairi
CCGGCATCACTGCGTGTGTTTGGTAAGATGGAGGGGGACTTTGTGGATTGGTGTGGGACATAGGGGCTAATGTTGGACTTGTGGGCTTGGGCAGCACTGGGTTGGGATGTTTTCTTGATGTGCACTTACCCTTTATTTAAAACTCTCTTATACATATGACTTTCTGTGGATTTGTTTCTCTAATGTACCCAGACTAACACAACTATTATAAGAAAAGCCAGGACAGAACGTTGCACCCTTATCAGTTTGGGAAGGACGCTAAAGACAGAAAAGCTATTTTCCCCTATGGCATCCCTGGGTGCCACAAAGAGTTAAGAGCTCAATGACGAACTAAAATGTACTTTTGAGCCCATATGGAGGTGCCTCAGAAGACAGACCTGGTGACCTGCATCTGAACGCTCACACAGCCTTGAAACCCCAACCTAACACAGTTCAGTTTGGCTCTGCACACATGGTATTTCCGTGACTTGGAATCAACCCCACAGCAACTGGTTTGGATGATAGGTACTCAGTCCCCGAGTTATGACCAGCCCCTTCTGACGATTCTGTCATGAGTCAGTCCTGACATAAGTCAAAGACCTCATTATTCTTGCTTTTTATTATCATCATCTTTACACATCTGACCTTTATTAGTCTGTGGGGGTTGAAAACGTTGGATATAAACTTACAGCTAGAATGGTATCAGAGATATGTGCTGTAGCATTATATGTAGTACATGCTACTAATGGTAAGCTCTTTAAAAAGAAGAGAAGCAGACGGTCATCATGCAGCTCATCATAACTTGAATACATCACAAATCAGAGATTGTGTTTTCCGGGTCTTTGAACTGATAATGAGCCAATTCAGTGTTGTGCTGATGAAAAGAATGTGAAATAGAACCGTTTTTTTTTTTAAGTTTTGACAATCTGGAAGGCTACATGGAATGGGGCGGGGCGGGAATACGGTTTAAATCCTGGAATTAGAGATTTGGGAACCTTTCAGGAACCTGTTACATGACACCAATTTACTTCCAAAAATGGAGAGCGACACCCATTCAATGCAGCAAGTGCTTGGGGGCCATATTTGAGCCGGGCACTATTATTTTCTACTCCGCTTATGCAGACATTTCCTTTTTTAAAAAAAAAAAAGAAAAAGAAGTTCCAAAGGCCTAAAAAATTTTTTAAAATTTCCATAGACCACATTTAATAACAAAGAATTTTTAAAACTCTGAACAAAGGAAAAGGTGGCTATAAAGTAGAATCAGCGGGGTTGCTGGGTAAAAGACAGGGACTGGAAGACAGGGTACTGGGAACTTCAGAAGCTTAGGGATTCGGAGGAGACGCTGATTCAGGCCAATGTGACTTAATCCTGGCCACGACTAAACCAGGGTGAACCACTTTGAGAAGCTCTAGTGTTTTCT
>NW_022103923.1:2998628-3004491 GCF_000313985.2 Echinops telfairi
CTATATCTTTTGATAGCCTGGCACCATCAGCTTTCTTCACCACCTTTGCTTATGTTCACATTTTTCTTCAGCAATCGTGTCGGGAAGGTATGCATCCTGGAATGCTTCAGGCTGGTTTTTCAGGGGATTGACAGCTCTTTCTAGACTTGTGATAAACTTAGTCTGCAGGTTTAGCGTCTGGGGCTGACTGCAGTTGTGTCTATGGGAGAGAGAGGGCCATCCGGATCGAAGGGTCTATTCAGATGGTCCATGTGTCCTACTGCAGAAGTCAGACAGAACCGCCTAGTCACTGTAGTTGACATCCCTCCTGGGACAGTTTTGAGTGCAGGAGTAGAACAATAGGGATAACAGTGATGCAAACACAAGCAAGTATCTTTAATACATAGATCCCTTCAGACTCTGGCCTGGACACTGATCCTGTGTGGGGTCTTAACATACACTGTCTCCCGATTCCAGAAACAGTTCTGAGGAGTCGGTGATTGTGACTGAGTAGGAGGGCTCACTGCCTAGATGTCACACTGCCTGGGTCTGCACGATGGCTCTTCCACCTCAAGCGGTGTCTTAATGTGCCTCCATTTCCTTGTCTGGAAAATAGGGTTGATAGTTCTCCCCACCTCATGCACTTTGTGGTTAGTCTATTAAAGGTTAAGGGGCTTGGCTGCTAACCAAAAGGTTGGCTATTTGAGTCCACCCAAAGGTGCCTTAGAAGAAAGGCCTGACGTTCTATGTCCAAGCTCTCCGCCCTGGGAAACCTATGAAGCACAGTTCTATGATGGACATGGGGTCGCCATGTGTGGGTGTCAGCTAGATGGCCACTTTTCTTTTTCCCTACTTGTAACACTCCTCAGGTGGTGGAATGGGTTTCACATGGGGCTGCTAACCAAAAGGTCAGAAGTTCATAACCATTAGCCCCTCTCTCAGGATAAAGAAGAGGCCTGCTACTCCCAGAAAAGAGTTCCACTCCCTGAAACCTGCACAAGGGCAGTTCTACCCCATCCCATGGTGTCACTATGAGTCACCCTCAACTTGATGGCAGTGAGTGTTTTGGAGACGAACTTCCATTCTGGGAAAGGCAGCAAGTCTACAGGCAGCCTGAATCCATGCTGCTCAGGTGTCTGGGTCAACATTCAGGTAGCTGCTAGGCTTGAACCAACAGGGCCTCTGTTGTCTGCCCGGAGACGTGATCAGTGGCCAGGTAGCTACCCCTCACCCCATCCATAGGCCTTTGCTCACTCCTGCAGCATGATTCACTGCTCCCATGCAGATGGAAGCCCAGGGAAAGGAGGGTGACTCTAGCTTTCCATTGTCAGCTGTTGGTTCTGTGAGAGTGTGCAGCCTCTAGACTAGATCGATGGTTTCCACCAACTGGGTTCCTGCTGCTGCCACCTGCGAAATAATTTTATGAGCACTGTCTCGATGGCCAGTAGGGCTTGCTCCTCAGGAGACAGACTCTAGTCCCCCTTCCATGAACCTCCTTAGGGAATATTTCTCCTCCACCAGTCCTCACCTGGGAGAAGGTTGAGGCTGTCTACTCCCATAGCTACAGCCTCAGCACCCCACAGGAGCAGTTCTGCTCTATCCTAGAGGCTCACTAGGAGTCGGCATGGACTCGATGGTAGTGAGTTTGGTGTGGTTTGGGGTCCTCACACAGCAGCCCTCTGTAAGTGGGTAACACGTTGGGCTGCTAACTGCAAGGTCAGCAGTTTGAAACCACCAGCTGCTTCTCAGGAGAAAAGAGGAGGCTTTCTATTTCTGAGATTGCAGATCTTTATGGAAACCCACAGGGGCAGCTTTCCTCTGTCCTATGGGGACACTAACATTGGAACTGACTGGATAGCAGTTGAGTTGAGTTGAGTGAGTTGAGCCCTCACACAGAGGAGCACTGGGGCATAGTGCATTGTGCTTTGGGCTGCTAACTGCATGGTCAGCAGTTTGAAGGTACCAGGACCAAGATGAGGCTTTCCACTCCTGTAAAAATTATAGCCTCGGGAACCCTAGGGATCAGTTCTACTGTCCACGTGATCACTATGTATCAGAATTGATTTAATAGCAGTGGATGGCTTTAAACCTTAAACAGGAGCCCTAATGGTGCAGGGGCTTAAGCATCTAGATGCTAACTGCAAATTTAGTGCTAGAAACCCACCAGCCCACTCCCCAGGAGAAAGTTGAAGCTATCTGCTCCCATAAAGATCCACAGCCTTGGAAACCCCTGTGGGGTTTCCTACTCTGTCCTGTCGGGTCACTATGAATCAGCGTCGACTCTTAAGGCAGTAAGTGTGGTTTTGAGGGTTAGTCCTTACATCGTTGGCTGGACAAGTTGCCCAAAGAGATCATGGGATACAAACACTTCCCAGATGAAGTATGTTAAGGCTTCAGAGTTCACAGATCTGCCTATCTAGCCCAGAGTTACCAGTCACCCAGGCGTCTCTCACTATTCCCAGTTTCCCAATTAACTCGGACTTATTTGCAACCGTGGTTCAGGTGTAAGGGTGCCAGGTAAAATTCAGGCTGCCCAGTTAAAATGGAATCCAAAATAAACAATGAAATTTTGTTAGGACACACATCCCCCCCCCCATAGTTATACTAAATATGACATATACTAAAAGCCTATCTACTGTTTACCTGAAATTCTTATTTAACTGGGCATTCTGTATTTTCATGTAAAGAACCTGGCAAGCAGGACCACAGAGGGCTCTTTTAGTATCATTGAAGAAACCCAGTCCCCATTCTGTAGCAGTATAGGGATCCCCCGAAGCCAACCTGAGGAAGCACTCAGGCACAGGTGGTTTGTTGAGTGGTGGCCCTGGTAAACACAGTGCAGGAGCAAACAGTGAGACCAGGAAGGGAGGGAAACCAATAAGAGGGAGCCACTGGGACTCAATCCTCCAGGGGGCTTCCCAGCAACCACAGAACATGTCTTAGCATCAGGCCACAGGAGGAGAGAGGAGCTGGGACTGAGTGTTGCCCTGGGGGCAGTCACGCCTCTGCACTTCCTGGTTGCACCTGTGCTTGACTGAGCATGCCCAGGACAGAGAAGCAGAGAGCCTCAGGCACTTGAGGTGGAAAACTGTCAGTGTACTGGAAACTGTCTCCCACAGCTGCGGAGTTGCAACATTACACCTGAGCAGAGAGTAAGACTGGTGTCTAGGGCCTCGGCTTGATTTGCCCGAAATTGACCTCTCAATCTTAGTAGGATGAAAGAAGTTGCTCAGTTGACCTCAGAGGGTTGTTATGAAGATAAAATCAGATGATGTGTGGAAGAGGATGTTAAAAATTGTAAAGCACTACCAAAATGGAACGTATATGAAGCATTATTCAGTTAAGATTGAAAGGGAAAGAAGAGAAGGAGAGAAAGGGAAGGGCAGAAGAAAAGCGGGGGAGGGAAGAAGGAAATAGCCTCATAAAAATAACGCCCCAAGTAACAAAGTTATTTGGTCAAGTTTTTATTGAGTACCTTACTTTGTACCAGGTAATAAGGTAAATAGGTAATAAGGAATCAATAGTGAATCAATCAATCCAAATGCCTGCCCTCACAGAGCTTACATTTGAGTGGGAAAGTGAAATGGATAACAAGATAGAAAAGTGCTACAAAAAGAAATCAGAGAAGGGAGCCGGAGTGGGGAGTGGGCTGTTGGGGGAGAATGACAGGGTTGCTATGTTGAATGGGATGGTCAGCCAGGGGAGGTGTCACAAAGGTGACTTTGAGATCAAACCCGAAGGAGATGAGAGGGCAAGTGAACACCGATCCCTGAAGGAGAGGGTTCCAAACAATGAGATCCTGAGGGCAGAGGTCCTCAGATGGATAGGGACCTAGTCTGTGGCCAGCTTGGCCAGAGCACAGAGAGCCCTGGGGAGGGAGGGAGGAAGGAAAAGACCCGTGGGCTGAAGGGATAGTGAGGGAGGTGTGTACAGACCATATAGAGCTCTACAGGGCATTGTGAAGAATTTGGCTTCCTTTGGGGTAGATGAGCCGTTAGAAGGGAATGCGTGAGCATGACATGGTCCGCCGTGTGTTCTAAAAGGGCATGAGCTTCTGTGTTAACAGGTTTTAAAGGAACAAAGATGGAAGGCAGTCGGTGAATTGGGAGGTTAGGAAAGCGGTGCAGGCAAGAACAGATGCTGGTAGGGCCAGGGCAGTAGGAGTGGGAGGGTGGGACAGGATTCTGGATCTACTACAATAATGGATGGAAAGAAAGAGACAAGTTATGAATGCATCTACAGCCCTTGACCTCAGCAACTGGAGGCAAGGAGCTGCTAACACTGAGCTACAGAAGTCTACGGGAGGAACAATCTTGAGTAAGGGGTTGACGGAGAACGTGACTAAGTTTGAGACGCCGTCAATGTCCAAGTAGAAATACTCAATAGCAACGGGCTGAGTCGGTGTGGGAGTTCTGAATCTGGCAATTCTCGGTGTAAGATTATTTCAAGTCACAAAATGGGTTGAGGACATCTATGTGGAAGGGTGTAGGCAGAGAACAGAAGAAATCCAGTGAGTCTTTGGGTAGCACAAGAAGAGGTCAAGGAGGCCAGACAGAACCAGCAAAAAAGATTCAAACGGGAGTGGCCAGAGAGATGCAGAAAACCCTGGAAGTCAGGTGAAGCATGAGATCATTGTAGAATTGAGGCTCTGTGGACTATCCGGGTGATAACAACTACAAAAGTTCTTTCAAAACTAAAAACTTCTAAGGAGAGCATATCCCAGTGGGTTCTCTGCCTGACACAGGGCTGGCCTTCCTCCCGTTTAGATAAAGCTGCCCCCCGGGGCCCCAGTTGTCTACCTCTTGTGCCTTTTAAGGCCAGCTGTTTGATGAACTGTCCATGTCCATCCATGCCTGGCCTCTACCCTGCCCTGAGCCCCCTCTGCCTTGTGGTATCACATCCCCTAGCATCTAGCCCAATCCTCAATGAAGCACTGTGAGCCCTAGACTATGTGTGTCTGTCCTAGCTCTATTTAGATCACACCTAGTTCTAGACCCATCATCTGTCCCCTTCAACTCAGCAATGTCCAGGGTTTGCACCTGTGACTGCTGCTGCTGTTATACAGAGTCCCGGTGAGACAGTGGGGTAAGCATTGGGCTGCCAACTATAAGGTCAGCGGTTCACACTCATCAGCCCCTCTGCTGGAGAACCATGGGCCTGGCTGCTCCTGAAAACATTCAGTCTCAGAAATCCCGGGGAGCAGTCCTCCTCTGCCCTAAAGGGTGGCTATGAGCCAGAACGGACTCCCGGGCAGTGACGTTGGTTTTGGAGTTAGGTGGTGGTTGTCAGTGGCCCTGAAGTAGCCTCCAAGTCATGGTGACCTTATGTACAAGAGAACAAAACAGCGTCCATGCCTGTACCATCTTCAGAGCACGGGCGTGCTTGAGTCCATAGTGGGGGCTTCTGTGTCCCTCGGTTTCATGGATGAGCTCCCTGCTTTTGTGACCTACTTTGCCAAGCATGATGTCCTTTTCTAGCCATTGGCCCTTTGTGATGACGTGTCCACAGTATGTAAGCCACAGTCTTGCCATCTTTGCTTCCTAATAGGGTTCGGTTATATTTCTTCTAAGATGGATTGTTCATTCTTTTGATAGCCCACTGTAAATTCAATATCTCAAATATAACTGGGCCAACTTCAATTGTTCTATCACCATCCACTATAAAATAGCACTACTTCCTGGCAATCGGCTTGCTTGTGATTTGTGTACTGGGTTAGCCAACAGGCTAGTTCAAGTCTTCTGGAAATTTCCAGCGAGCATACCTTCTTTCCTCCCACTTGGCCAACCCCAAAGTAATCCAGTATTACAAAGACTTGATATGCAGAGCTGACGTGATTATAAAGGAACACACACACACACAGCCACCACCACCACCACCACCACCA
>NW_022103923.1:3004591-3009475 GCF_000313985.2 Echinops telfairi
CCACCACCACCACCACCACCACCACCACCATCCTTTGTAACTAGAGCCATTGCTGAACTACTCAGTTGTCAGCAGTTATTGGGAATCATGACTGAGAGACTGCATGTGTACATCTCGTCTCTTCTTGCTACTCTGAGGCAGCAAGGACCCTTAAAAACCCATTAGAACATCCTCCCCCTCCTACAGAGTAAATAAATGCAGGTCTCTGACGAGGGAGCCGGAAAAGAGAGGCTGTGAAGCATTGGGTGGGTTTTTCCCTTGCCACAGCAACCTCTTCACTCATCAGAGGCTGGCTCAGAGGTTTTAGAGAAAGGCAGGGCAATAACTCATGAGATTAAAACATGCCTGCTTCTCCTCAGACATGTATTCTATATGAAAATGTGGTTTATGGGCATCAGGTCCACAAATCTAAAGCCCAAGCAATTCTACCTATGACCATCAGTCATGGAAGTTACACTCACAGAGAATGAAAATGTACAAGACCACTGTTAGCCCATAACCAGCCACGGCGCGTCCTCCCCCGAGGAACCAGGTTTCCCTGACAACAACTATCCGCCCTGTTTTTACTGGCTGGTACCCAGACTAGTGGCATTGACTCTCAAACAAGAGGATTTATCATGAGACGCTCTCAAGGCCCATCTCTTCTGGTATGTAGAGAGGGGATTAGATTAGGAGTCAGAAAAAAAGGTTCGATTGCCACCTTGGCTGTTTACAACCCATGTGAAACTCGGCCATTCCCCCTCTTTGTCTGTTTTCTCCCCTACCTAGAAGTACCTAAGCAGGCTGTGAACCTCGTTTGCAACAGTTGCTATTAGAACTGTCTTAGTCCAGAATAGCATAGTGGTGAGTGAAGATCTCAGACATCAGATTACTCTTCTATTGCCTCACTCTGTAACCTTGGGCTAGTCATTTGACCTCTCTATACCCTGACCTCCTCCTCTGTCAAATAATAGTACCTGCCTCATACTAGCATTTGGTGAATTAGAAGAGTTAATAATTGTGCAGGACTTACAACAATGCCCGGCAAATGGTAAGTGTTAAATTCTACTTCCTTACATAAAATGCATTCATTCAACATTGATTGAGCGCTTATTAAGGGTGAAATACTTAGACAGGCAGTGAGAATACAAAAATTACGGAAACGTGGTCACCCTTTAGGGAGTTCACATTGGAATGTGGGAAGCAGGCTTATGAGCCATTCATCCAAATAAGTACTGATTCAGGGAAATGCATAAAATATGAGGGCAAAGGGAACATGGACAGTGGTGCCAGAGAGAGACTTCCGAAGGCTTCACAGAAGACATAGCATTTGTGCTGGGTCTCCAAGGAGGGGCTGGATTGGCACTCCCCACAGGCACCACATCTCATCAGAGCCACAGGAGTGTGGAACCACATGAGATTTTGGAATTCAAGTTCTATATGTGACTATCATGTCAGATGGGGCACAGGAACGATAGATCCAGAAACATTGCTCAGACCCGATTTCGAAAGGCCTTGAATTCCAAGTTAATAAGTTTTAATTTTACCCTATCACTTCTTGCCTTAGATCAAGGTGCCTGGAAGCCAACTATGAGCATGATTCTCTTGAAAATGATTTATTAAGTGTTACCAGGAAAATCTAGAAGGGGAGAGGGAATAAAAGGTATCAAGCAAACAAACAAAATAAGTCAAAGTGTGCTACCAAGTTCTATGAGAGACAATTTAGCTCAATCCTTCAGGGTCACTCTGGAGACAGGATACGAGACTCCTCAAGAGTCTCCATGGAAGTAAGAGAATTAGAGACTTGTAGCTACTCACCTATCCGTCACTGTTTATGGGCTCCCCTGGGCACTCCATGGCACAGGGAGTTGTTCAGGCAGCCTGGGGTCATCAGAGGGTCTGAGAGGAGCATCTGCAGAGTTATGAAGAGTCATTGACATTTTAAAACCAGAGAATGACACAGCCTAATCTCTGTCAGAAATCTAGCTGATAATGGCACACACAAGTGGAGAAAAACACGCAGAAAGCCATGGTCATGATCCAGGCAAGAGCTGCTGGTCCAAACAAAGGGTTACACGTAAGGGTGAACTAGAGAGGAGGAAGGGAATTGGAGAAGCATTTATGGCTAGGACCTGATGATCATTTGAATTTGAGGACGAGGTAGCTAGCTTGTGTAGCTATAAAGGACTAAGGGACACAAAATTCATTTGCCAAGAAAGATGGGAGAATAGTGTTGACCATGTTGGATACCTGGACGACACTCAGCTAGAAACACCCAGTAGAGGGGAGAGAGGCTATGGCTGAAGCCATACATTTGGAAGGCATTGACAGGTGGATGCCAGTTGTGGTTCTTGTTAGGTGCAGTGGAGTCAGTTGTGTCCCTTTGTACAACAGAACAAAACCCCACCCAGTCCTGCACAATGCTCACAATTGTTCTTATGTCAGTGCCCATTGTTGCAGCCGCTGTCTCAATCCATGTTGAGAGCCTTCCTCTTTTTCACTGCCCCTCTAGTTTACCAAACACGATGTCCTCCAGGGACTTGTCTCTCCTGACATCATGTCCAAAGTACATGAAATGAAGTCTTGCCATGCTTGCCTCTGAAGAGCATTCTGAGTGTACTTTTCCCAAGATAGATCTGTTTGTTCTTCTGGCAGCCCTATGGTATTTTCAATATTTGTTGCCATAATTCAAATGTATCACTTACTCTTCCATCTTCCTTATCCAATGTCCAACTTTCACATGCATATGAGGTGATTGAAAATACCATGACTTGGGCCAGGAGAACCTTTGTCCTCAAAGTAACATCCTTTATTTTCAAAACCTTAGAGATTTTGTGCAGCAAATATACCCAAGCTAATGCTTCATTGGGTCTCTTGATTGCTGCTTCCATGAGCATTAATTGTGGAGCAAAAAAAAAAAATCCTTGAAAAATTAAATATTTTCCCCATTTATCGTGGTGTTATCTATCAGTCCAGTTGTGAGGATTTTGGTCTTCTTTACGTTGAGTTGTCATCCACACTGAAGGCTGCTATCCTTGATCTTCATCAATAAATGGTTGAAGTCCTCCACCCTTTCAGCAAGCAAGGTTGTTGAATATCTGTATATCTCAGGTTGTTAATAAACCTTCCCTTCAATCCTGATACCACATTCTTCTTCATGTAATCTAGTTTCTCTGATGATTTGCTCAGCATACAGATTGAAAAAGTATGGTGAGAGGATTCAACCCGAACACCTTTCCAGACTTTAAACCATTCAGTTTGTCCTTATTCTGTTAACAGATCTACCTCTTGATCCATGTACAAATTCTGAACATTCTATTGTGTTCTGGAAGTCAATTCTTCTTAAAGTTATCCACAGTTTATTATGGGTCACAGAGTTGAATGCCTTTGCATAATCAATGAATCACACGTAAGCATCTTTCTGGTATTCTCTGCTTTGTGCCAAAATCCATCTGACATCATCAATAATATCCCTTGTTCCTTGTCCTCTTGTGAATCCAACCTGAACTCCTGGAAGTTCCCTGTCAATGTACTGCTGCAACCATTGTTGGGTGATCTTTAGCAAAATTTTACTTGTGTGCAATATCAATGATCTTGTTCTATAGTTGGAGCATTCTGTTGGGGCACCTTGTTTTGGAATGGGGACAAATAATTGATCTCTTCCAACCAGTTGGCCGAGTAACTCTTTTCCAAATTCCCTAGCATTGATGAGTGAGTGCTTCTAGTGCTTTTTCAGCTTGCTGAAACATTTCAATGGATAGTCCATCAATTCCTGGAGCTTTGTGCTTGGCTAATGCTTTCAGTGAAGTTTGAATGTCTTCCTTCAGCACCATTGGTTCTTGTTCATATGCTACTTCCTAAAATGGTGGAATGTCGTCTAGTGCTTTTTTGTACAGTGACCCTGCATAGTCTTTCCCTCTTCTCTTGGTGCTTCCTGTATCATTCAATATTTTGCTTACAGAATCTTTCAAGATTCCAACTGGAGGCTTGAATTTTTCTTGACCTTTTGCAGAGCTGCCTCATCAGTAGGAAGCAGAAAGAAGAGAACACCAAAGAGTGTCAGCTCTTGAGATGAGGAAGTGTTATGGATTGAACTGTATTTTTCCCCTCAAAAAAAATATGTCCCAGCCCACTTAAAACTCACTCATCGAGTTGATGCCGACTCCTAATGACCCTATAGGACAGGGTAGAACTATAGGAAACCCAGTGGGTTTCCAAGACTGTAATTCTTACGAGAGTAAAAAGCCCCATCTTTCTCCCAAGGTGCAGCTGGTGGTGTCAAACTACTGACCTTGAGGATTGCAGCTCAGCTAGTAACCATTGTGAACATGACCTCACTTGGAAATGGGATTTTTGCATGTGTAATTAGTTATACAAGGAGATCATTAGACTAAACCCAAATCCTGTATGACTGATGCCCTCATAGGAAGAACAGAGACACAGATTGATTCAAATTGAAAACTCAAGTGAAGAGAGAGGCAAAGATTGGGGTTGTGCTGTCATCAGCTAAGATTTCCCTGAGGCTACAAGAAACAAAAAAAGCCCCTAGAGCCTTTGTAGTAAGCATGGCCCTGCCAACACCTGGACTTCAGACTTCTAGCCTCCATACCTATGAGAGAAATAAGTGTCCCTTGTGAACCACCCACTTGGTGCTGATTTGTTACCACAGCCCCAGGACACTCATGAAGTGGGGAACGAGGTGAGCGAGTACTAAGGAGTGTACAGCACTAGAAGAGGCATGTAGAAAGCGGCAAGGTAACAGAAGCAGCAAGAGGGAAAGCATGGTCCTTTGGCATTTAATGATACACAGAGGTCAATGGAGGTTAAAGGATGAGCAGAGGTCGTTAGGCTGGACTATATTCCAAAAGCACTGACACACACACACACACACACACACACACACAC
>NW_022103923.1:3009817-3016060 GCF_000313985.2 Echinops telfairi
GCACTGTGACAGCTACCTACAGGGGAGCCAGAAGCCAGTACTCACCACCTGTCAGTGTGTCATACTGCTATAGCTGGCGTATTGCTGGGATGCTGGAAGCTATAGTATTGGTATTTCAAATACCAGCAGGGTCACCCAAGGTGAACAGTTTCAACAGAGCTTCCAGACTAAGAGCAGACTACATAGAAGAAATGGGCTGTCCACTTCCGAGGAATTAGCCACGGAAAACGTTATGAATAACAAAGAATAGACAACCAAAAATTATCAGGTGGCATAGTTAAGGCTGACATCCACGGGCAAATGGCTGAGTGCCCACTGGACATCTATTTCTTTGGGACCACAGACTCATCACATGGGCCATAATTGTCAACTGTCTCCCTCACAGCATTTTATAATAAGAATAATGACCGATTGTTGCTGTATGTACCCAGCATGATATCAACCATCAACTAGGTCACAAAAAAACCAATTGAACCTCTGTGTTTTCACAGGCAGAGAAGCTGAAAAGCTAAAATGAGCTTGTTGCCACAAATGGTGCAATAGAATCCAAACTTCTCATTCCTAATGTCCAGCATCACTGTAGTTTGTTATTATTATTGCTGTAAAACCATCCACCCCAACCTAGAGGCATAAAATATAAGGGGTGGGGAGTGGGAGGTGATCCTGGAGACGGATGGCAAGAAGTAGCTCTTTGAGCTGGAGGAGACCTGCGAGCAGCTCAAGCAGCTGGTGAGGCTGGAGTGCCTGGCTTGCCTGCTTCCTGAGCAGGACCAAGATTCAGGTCAAGGTCTGGTTCCAGAACCAGGTGCTGCTAGTGGCACATGGTGGAGATGTGGTTGGTCAAGAGGAGGCAGCCCTTGGACACGGAGAAGCTGAGATGGGTAGCTCGGACACAGAGGGTGGTGAGGAGTAAATCAGGTTCTGAGACCCCAGCTTGAGCGATGGAAAGATTCTGTGGCTGCTGACGAAGTGCAAAGGTTTCCCTGATTATCTCACATGGCAGCACTGTGGAGGGCATCTTGGGACGACACAGGAAGCCCAGAGCAACCAGGGTAGGGAGTTCGAGCAACTCCCTGCTCTGGAGGGCAGTCAGGACTGTGTATGTGTCAGAGTAAGGGAGTATTGCTCCCTGGGATCCTGGTCATACACAGGTTTATTCCAACAAAACACATGGAAGCATGCCTCTGCCATCAGTTGGCTGCAGGTAAATTCGCTCCATAATACACTTGTCTTAGAGGGAGCCCCAGTGGAGTAGTGGCTACATGTTGGGCTTCGATCTGCAAGGTCAGTAGTTTAAAACCACCAACCGATCCACAGGAGAAAGACAGGGCTTTCTACTCCTGTGAAGTTAGTCTCAGAAACCGACAGGGGCAGTTCTACCCTGTCCCATGAATTGGCATTAACTCAATGGCAGTGAGGGTTTTTTGGTTTTGTTTTGTTTTAATCTTATTAGGTTGTCTGACCAGAAAAACGCTTCTAAGCAAAACTGTGGCTTCTGAAGGGGTCTGCTGGGCCAGTGAAATTCAAAACCGAGAGGGCAGCTCAGAAGGTGATGGTGACTGTTTGGTTTGGGGATCCGAAAGGCATCAGCTGGTTGGATTTTCTCAAGGGACACGGGATGATCAAAGAACGTGTCCAAGCAAGTGATCCAAGTCCCTCAAGGATGCCAAAACCACCCTGTTAGGCATGCTAGGTGGTGTGACTGGAAGTGTATATAACAGAATACCTCAGAGAATAATTACAGACGTCTATAGAGCAGGGGTCAGGGATACACTGCGGCTCTCTCGGTCCATGCATGCGGCTCTGAAGTAAAATGGAAACCTTTTCAAGGACAGTTATTATTCAGATAATGGTGACTGAATTTGTAAAAATATATTTATGGCTCTCAAAGAGTTTTTCAGTTGTTGTGAGGGACAAAGTTGGCTCTTCTATCTCAAAAGTTTGCCTCCCCGGATGTAGACCCAAAAGGAGGCTATGTTTACAGTTTGATATTTTTGTTTAATAACGTGTCTGTGTTTTTAGAGCAATGCTTTTTGACTTACCCACGCATACTTTTACAGAATAAGTTCTGAAGCAGCTGCTTAGACTGGGTGGGCACAGGGATGCTGGGAAGGGTGAGGACCAGGCAAAATCACTACATAATCAATAAATTATTTAATACATCTGTGTCAGGGCTGTGGCTCCAGAGCTACAACTCCGGTGCTGTGCAGCACATTTCTTCCGGTTTGAAACAAAATTGCAGTCAATTATCTTCCTCAACAGTCTCCATTTCCTATGGCTCTGGGGACTGGCAGTACTAAGCTAGCAGATTCTTCCATGGGGTTGCCGTCCGGCAATGGCTGATGATGGTGCCATCTCAACAGCTTCCCCACTGGTGTACCTGCCAATGGCCACTGGTGTTTGCTGGGACTTTATGGGGGATTGTGGTCAGCATCTGCATGTGGCCTCTTCATCACACTTCCTCACAGCAAGGGGACTGGACTCCAAGGGTCTTGTGCAGAGAAAGAGCCAGGTGGGAGCTGTATTACCTCAGAAGTCACATCGTGTCTCACCTGCCATACTTGACTCCTGGAGAGAGCCATACGGCAAGCGTGGGTTCAAGGGAGGAAACGTAGACTCCAACTTTGGAGGCGCAATGACAAGATTCTGGAAGAGCTTGTAGGGAAGAAACGCTCCCTTGAAGGCATTTGTGAGCCACAGTCTGCCCCAGGCCATAAACCTTCAATGGGCAACTCCGTGATAGCCTTGCCCACTCTGGCCCGTGAGTTCCAGTGACTTTCTTTTGAAGGGAGAGAAGGCACATTTGGAAGGCAAACCCTCAGAAGCCTCCAAGTGGCCTGAAAGCTCACCTTGTGAGGCACCTATTGAGAGTTCCTTCTTCCTTCAGGGAGTTAAGCTGGGGGAGAGGATGGTTGCTGGAAGGACAAACGGAATTGATTGACACTCTGAAATTACATCACTCCCTCTCTTTGTTCATTTTTCACTATTGTTCTTGTCCTGTGTTGAATTTCTCTTTCCTTATTCTCCCCTAGGATCTCCCCCTTAGAGATGGGGTTGGGGGGAGGGATTGATTGATTGGTGATGAAATTAGGGAGGTTGCTAGTAATAGAAGGATCACCTTACTCCACCCCCCATAGTTTCCATAGCAACAGGGACCAGTTGGTGGGAGGAATGGGCAGATAAAGGCCACATTGGGAGGTTCGGTGCTTGGTGGAGGTGAAGGCTGATGTGTTTACAGTGGAGAGAGGAAAACAGCCTGTTGGGGTAACGTTATTGGAGATGGCTTTGAGACTAGCCTCTGCTGGTCTCTTGCCCCTCACTCTCCCCTTGGTAGCAGCATGCGTGTGCCCCTACCGCCATTCCCTCATCCCCACTTGGAGCCCTTCTGGCCATTATTGCCTCCTGGCAAAGCTGCCAGCTCATCATCCTGCTTTCTTCCATTTGTACTTCTTTAGCTCCGTGTTGACTTCTAACCAGAGAGAATCAGCAACGTCAAGGCCCCACCCCACAGGGCCACTGCTGAAGGAGACAGCCCAGATCTGTGCTACAATCTGGGTAGGGAATGTCTCTTAGCTCACTCTCCCACCTCTCCCTGACAGGTTTTTCCTGCCACTGCTCCTGGCTGGAGGGGATGGAGCATTCGAGTGATGCCACAGAAGTCACAGCAAAAGAACCGAGGGACTCGGCAAAGACCATTCGTGAGCAGGAATATGCTAGAAGCTCTTGAATGGGAAGCCGCCATTCTGGCAGTGAACATGCTCCTACGGGCCCTCCCAGCCCTAAGGTTCAGCGCAGTCCTACCTGACTGAATGCTCCCCAGGTGAGTTTCTCCTGAAAGTGAAAGAAGGCGTATCCTTCATTAGCTTTGAAGCTACTCCTTACCCCTAGTGGATCCAGATATTGAGGGTCTTCCCTCCCTGATTCCTGAACTCACCTGTGCTGACTGATAGCTGCATGGCCAAGGACACTGACACAACCCTGTATTCTCTACCCGCTCTCTTTAGCCCCCGTTGGTTTCCTTTGGTCTAATTGGGCAACAGAAATCTCTGGGGATGGTTTATTCTAGAGTAAAGTTCATCCAGTTCCCTAAAGGAGGGTACAGAGAAAGGCAAAGTTAAATGGAGTCTCGCCAGCATGCACTGGCACCCCAGGGGGGCTGCATAGGTCTCAACCAAAAGTGGAGGTCTGCTGCCTCACCCCTAGACTGGGAAACCATCATGGGTAGGGCCCAAGTGCTGTTTCTCTCTGGACCTTCAGGGTCTTCTCAGTGCCTGACTCAAAGAGGAACTGAAAAATGCTTGTTCCTTCTTAACAAGTCAGGGGTTTACTATTGTTGTTAGGTTCGGTCCAGTTGGTTCCCACTCATAACAACCCTATGTAAAACAGAACAAAACACCATTCGGTAACATCACCACAATTGTTCTTATGTTTGAGCCCATTACTGCAGCCCCTGTGTCCATCCATCTCATGAGAGCCTTCCTCTTTTCCATTGCCCCTCCACTTTACCAAGCATGACGTCCTTTTCTAGGACCTGGTCTCTCCTGACAACAGGTCTAAGGTATATGTCCAAAGGGTGACAAAGTCTGGCCATCCTTACTTCTGAGGAACATTTGGCCTGTGCTTCTTCCAAGACAAGTTTGTTGGTGCTTCTGGTAGTCCATGGTACTTTCAATGTTTTGGGGTGTTTTTTTTGTTGTTTGTTTTTTGCCAGAACCATATTTGAAATGCATCGATTTTCTTTGGCCTTCCTTATTTAATCTCCAACTTTTACATGCATAGGAAGGGATTGAACTTACTATGCCTTGTGTCAGATGCACCTCAGTTCTCAAAATAACATCCCTGCTTTTCAATACTCTAAAGAGGTCTTGTGACTATTTTCCCAATGCAATGCATTTTGTAAGCTCTTGACTGCTGCTTTCATGAGTGTTGATCACGGATCCAAGGAAGAGGAAATCCTTGACGACCTCAATTCTACATCTAAGCATATACCTCAAAGAATGACAGACTCAAAGAGATAGTGGTATACCAGTTCACTGCAGCACTACCCACCATAGCTGAAAGGTGGATATAACCAAAATGCCCACCCCCCGAAGAATGGATAAACCAAACAAGATCTAAGTCATACCATGGAATATTATTCAGGCTTTAAAAAGGAATGGCGTTTTGGCACATGCTACGCGATGGAGGGACCTTGAAAATCTTCTGAGTGAAACAAGTCAGATTCCACAATGAGAGATTGATATGAAATATGCAGAATCCATAGGCAAATCCATAGAGCCAGCAAGCAGAGTCACGGTTGATAAGGGCTGGGGGACGAAGGCAATGGGGAGTGACTGGTTAATGAGTACTGACTGTGTCTCCATTCGGAGTGATGCAAATGTTCTGGAACTAGATGGTGGTGCTGGTGGCACATCATTTCGAATGTTCAGGCCACTGGATTGTACAGGGCACAAGACCAAATGCTCTGTTTATGTCACTGACAGAAAAGAGGAGGGGTGGGAGTAAGGTTATGTGTCTTTGTAGTCAGAACTCCAGAGCCTCGGAGCTCACTGCTGATTTTATTTAGATGTCTTTCCTCCCACTCCCCCAACAACCTGCCCCCTATTTTAGCATTGACAGTCCTCCACCCAGGCCAACTGGTCTGATCATATATTCGATTTGCATGGAGCCCCTGCCTTCTCCTGTGAGGGAGCCTCAGCGAAGGCACTGACAGGCTCAGAATCTTGGTTTCCTGACCTGTGAGTGTGCTGGAAAGATTAGATGGGATAATAAATAATAACGCTAATCGCAACCAACAATTATAAAGCACTTACGATGGGGCAGACGTTGTTCCCCAGCCATGCTTCAAGCAGGCATACAAGTGCAATGCCCTTGGGGCCTAACAGAAACGCAGATTCGCTTCAGCAGATCTGAAGCAAGCCGTGAGAAGCTGAATTTCTTACAGGGACAACAGTGAGGACCAGGATTCTAAGAAGGATTGAGGCATTCGAATGACAGTGATGGCAAAGACTGTGTATTGAGTATACTGTGGGTGGCCAGAAGAATGAGCAAATCAGTCCTGGAGGAACTCGAGCCAGGGCATTCTTCGAAGAATGTTCCCAGAAGAGAGGATGGCAAAATTTTGTCATGCTGAGCCAGTCAGGGTGCGATGTACCAACAATGAAAATTACAACTTTCCTCTAGTTCCTAAATGTTTCCTCCCCGCTCCCAATACCATGACTTGAATTCGACCTTGCAAGTCTG
>NW_022103923.1:3017104-3020226 GCF_000313985.2 Echinops telfairi
TTCTCCCACAAAAGTCCCTATGGTTATTAATTTGGTCGGAAGTCACTTTAATGGTGACCAAATCCTTCCTCTTCTTGGATTCAACATTATACCCCAGCGCCTCTAATAGCTCCTCTCCCCAAACCAAAACAGGCACAAGGGAGTTGATTCTGACTCATGGTGACCCCATGTGTGCACTCCTTAGGACATTCAAGGCTATGGGCTTTAAGCAGGTTGCCAGGCCTTTCCTCCATGATGTTCCTGGGTGGGTTCCAACTGCCAATGTTTTGCTGAATAGTTGAGTGTGCAACTGTTTGCCCCCCTTCAGGAACTCCAATATCCTTGCAGCGCTCTATTCACAGAGGACTGTCCTCCCAACCAAGGGCTCAGAGCACATATCTTCTCTTCTTTTCATCAAGTTGTCTGGGACTCCCCAGGAGCCGGGTCCCAGGGACATATTTATGTGTAATTATGACCCGGTCATCTACAACATGATCATGATAAATGGAGTAAAAGACTGACGTGATCAGGGCTATCTTCTTGCTGGGATCCACAATGCATGCTCATGCGAGCCCCAGTCAAGAACTCAAGGGACGCATTGCATTGGCTAAATATGCTGTATGAGACATCTTTCAAAAGTGTTCTTTAAAGTGTTGAAGAGCAAGGGTGTTACGTTGAAGATTAAGGTGCACCTGACTAAAGCAATCTTAGTCATAAATATTTTCAATGGCCTTCTGTGCACGTGAAAATTAGACATTGAAAAGGAAGATCAAAGAAGAACCAATGCATTAGAATTGGGATGCTGGTGAATATTGAAAGTACTATGAACTGTCAAAAGAACAAACAATTTTGGGTTAAAAGTACAGCCAGAATGCGCCTGAGAAGCAAGGATGGTGAGACTTCCTCTCACGTACTTTGGACATACTGTTACGGAGAGACCAGTCCCTGGAGGAGGAAGGACATCATGTTTGGTGAAGCAGAGAGGCAGCAAAAATGAGGAAGACCTTCAGCAAATGGATCGACAACAGTGGCTGCAACAAGGGGCTCAAACATAGCAATTGAGAGGATGGTGCAGGACTGGGTGCTGTTTCGTTCTATTGTCCATAGGGTGGCTAGGAGTTGGAACTGACTCAATGGCACCTAACAGCAGAAACAATGTCTACACCACTACTAACAGGACAGGAAGTTGTCCACCCTTCCATTCCCCTCTCATCTCTCAACCCCAGGAGCAGAGATGCCAGCTTCCTTCTAGCTGTATTCCCAGTATCTAGTCCAGAGCTCAGCAACGAAGTACCTAACCAACCTGGAGTACTTGTTACTTAGCTCCATGCCTCATAGGTCTCAGTTCCCCAGTCCCTGAAACAATGACATCAGCGTTGTTTGGTGCCATCAAGTCGATTTCCACTTACACCTGCCTTATACCTTCCTACCTAGAATCCCGCCTTATGAAAATGAGCCAGAAGGATTCTTTCCTACGGTGTCTGCAAACTATGACTCACCACTCTGGAGGCACTGTCAGGTAAGTGTTGAACTGCTCGCTGAAAGGTTGACAGTTCAAACCCACCAGCTGCTTCAATGGAAAATGATGAGGCTGTCTGCTCCAGTAACGTTGTACAACCTTGGAAACCCTACATAGGGTCTCCATGAGTTGGAATTGACTGGACAGCAATGGGTTTGCTATACCTGGAACGATGGTGCCACCAGAGAAGGAAGGAGAGGGAAGTATGAAAAAGAAGCACTGCCCTGCCCTCCCATCTGGCAGCTTTGTGATTTTTTGCAGCAGATGGTCCGAAGGGAACAGGGAATCAAGGGGCGGAGTGCATGGCACAGGTGAGGGCTTTTCGCCATTCTGATCAAGTGGCTCTGTGAGGAAAGGGGGAGGGCAGGCTTGAGCGGGGTCTTGATCAAAGTCCAAGAAAATATTTGGATTTCTAGAATGGGGGAGATTTCCCAAGCCAGGGTAGTACAGGAGCTGACAGCTGTCACCTCCGGCCCTGTGGACCCTGCTCAAACAATCTCCTGGACTGGGTGGGAGGTGGGTGGTGAGACAGAGAGAGTCGTACTTCCTTGGATTGTGTCCCCCTTCCCCGGTCCTCCCCAGGGACAGCCTCCAGAGGTCTTCCTGTACCCATATGTGGGGTTTGGCTCTTCCTGCTTTTGGCTCTGCTCAGTGGCAGGGCATTTGAAGGGTGGTTGTGTGAGTTGTACAGCTGTCATTAGGGTAAATGCGTGATATTTTCCTAAGTTTCTCCTGCAGCTATAGGCTGCATTTCCAAACTCCCTGTCCTCACAGAGGCTCCGCAGAAGGGGCAGTGGCTCTGATTCCGCCTGGCAGTTCCTAGTTGAGCACACGGATGCCCCATTCCAGTCTAGCCATGGGACCAGGGATCAGGGTGCTAGGAAAGGGGCAAATGGGTCCCCCAAAGGAGATGTGTAGTGACCACAAAAGTGACACACTCATGGTCACCTACTAATTGTACACAGTGGTACTTGCCCCTCTCAAGATGGAAGCATACAAATTAGCCTATGCTTCTTCTCTAAAAGCAAGGGCACCTGCTTGTGACATGAGTTTGTGGAAAGTTCTTTCATGGTCCTCAAAGAAGGGTGGCTGACCCAACCCTTCAGTAGCTCATCAATCAGTGAGTATCTCAAGTTGATTTAGAGCAGAGTCCAGAGAGCTAGTGGTGAAAAGGGGTAGGAAGCTGTGGGGGACTGACCAGGGGAAGAATCCGGAGTACTTTGAGCCAGACAGAGTAATGAATGGGAGACAGGATGGATATGGAAGGATACTGGGGAACGAATTTGGATCTGCCTCTTGAAGAATCTCACCATTCTCTCTTCTCAACTAGATTTGTCCACCTGCTTCCAATGCAGCCTAGAGCTGGCTGCTCTGGGCTTCCAAACCACACAAGTGACAATACACACACACACACACACACACACACACAGACACAGAGAGAGGCATGCACACATGCATGTACACTCACATGCACACATACATTCTCAAGAAGCAAAACCTACTGCTGGTGATCCCAACCAATTCAGGTGCACAGCAACCCTAGAGGAAAGAGGAGAACTGCCCCTGTGGGTTTCTGACACTATAAATTTGTCCATTGTCAGACTGCCTCATCTTTCTCCCTCTC
>NW_022103923.1:3020711-3021702 GCF_000313985.2 Echinops telfairi
TGAAGCAGCTAATGGTGTCATTCTCCAAGGGGGAAACAAGTTGTTATAGTGTTAATTACATTGCAGGCGTGTTCCCTCTCCTTTGCCCCCAAGTGCTCCAGGGGAAGTTCCCAGGTAGCAGTCGAGTGGGTGTCCAAGAGAGTGGAATTGGCGGGCTCCACGGATGTCAGGGCTGAGGAGTGGTGGCAAGGCCAAGAATGCTTTCTCTGACTTCATCATGCGTGTGTTGGGGCGGTGGGGGTAGAGGTGGCAGCTAAAACTGCCCAGTGGTCTCGCCATCCTTTTCTCACCTGTACGTGTGGAATTGGTCAGGGCTTGAGTGTGCCTCTTCAATGCTCACGCTGACATTGCTAGATAGGCGACAGCGGGGATGATGTGCAGGGGAAAGGAGGCAAAACCCAACCACTCATCAAGACATCAGCAGAGTGTGGAGCTAAGCCTGTAGTCTCTGAGGTTGGTCTGCTGGGATTTGAGTTCCAGCTCCCCCTTTGATACCCTGGTTGCTCATGGGCCAGATTGCTTCACCTTTCTATGCATTCGTGTTCTCACCAAAGAAGGGAGCTGATGCATTACCAATGGGTCAGTCAATTCCAACTCATAGTGAACCTGTAGGACAGAGTGGAACCATTCTGTAGGCTATCCCATAGGCTGTGATTGGTACTGGAGCAAACTGATGCATCATTCTTATGGGAAGCTGCTGAGGGGTTCGCTGAGCTTGTGGTAAATAGTCAAGGGGTTCTCTATTGCCCCATAAGCATTCCTCTTCAAAGGGTTGCAAAAGCCACTAAAACGCCACTGCTCTTGAGTTCATTCAGACTCATAGCAACTCGGTAGGATAAAGTAGCAACTGTCCCTGCAGATGTCCAACCCTGAAACTCTTTCCGAGAGCAGACAGCCCCATCTTGATCCCGAAGAACAGCTGGTGAATTTGAACCACCGACCTTCTGGTTAGCAGTTCTAATGCTTCATCCACACCACCACCAGTGGGATG
>NW_022103923.1:3023331-3026274 GCF_000313985.2 Echinops telfairi
CAAGACAGATCTTGCTCCTCAACTGAAATTCTTGCAGAGAGAGTGAAAGCACACCTGATTTACCTAGAGTCTTGTTTCCCAAAGTGGGTGATACCATGCACCTGCTGGGCACAGAATGATCCAGGGATCTACAAAGCAGATATCTACATTTTATCCTGGATGGTGCGCTATAGTACAACAATCTTTCATTGCCGGGGGGGCCTGAGTAATTTTTTTTCTGAAAATAGGGAAGTAGGCTGAGTAAGTTTGGGAACCTTTGGTCTAGCGCAGGAGCTGGAAACCTTTTTTTCTGCCAAGAATCATGTGATTTATAGCATCATTCATGTGACCATACAGGTCAAACATTTCATGAACTCACCCCTAAGGTGATGGCTACAAATGCTTCTCTTTGGTGAGGTGTGTGATGTTGGCTGGTATTGATGATTTTGAGGGGCATATACAGCTCTCAGGACAGATGTTGATCTAGGGCAGTGGGTCGTGACCCCTTTGAGGGTCAAATGACACATTCACAGGGGTTGCCAGTTTCACCACAGAATCAAAATTACAGTGATGAAGTAGCAATGAAATAATATTATGGTCAGGGATCACCACAACTGAGGAACTGTATGAAAGGGTGACGGCATTAGGAAGGTTGAGAACCACTGGTCTAGGGAATGGTTGAGATCTCCATGTAGGACACACATGAACTTCATAGGCAGTCAGGCAGTGCAGAACTTGGGTTTCATTGGATAGGAAAAAACTATTGATCATGATTCAAGGACAAACAAATCTGGAAGGAAATGCTATTATGGATGAAAACCAGACAAAAAACAAACTCTTGAAAAGATTTCTGTATGCTAGAGTGATGAGTTGCAATCAAGAAAATTAAATGGTATCTGTTAGGGGTCCAGCAGAAAACAAAACATGCAGAAGGTTCAATTAAAGAGAGTTTAATGAAAAGACTATCTACAGTGGTGGGGATGGGGTGAAGGAAACCAACAAAAGATAGGGAGGCCCCAAGGGGTTAACGAGCAAAAAGCTGTTGCCACGTGTCCTTTGGAATTTTCTGTTCAGCTCTTTGACTTCATCATTTCTTCTAATTGTCTTAGCTACTCTATGATGTAGAGCAATTTTGACTCATAGGAATTGTATACTACTATCCTCTCCAAAAGGCCTTTATTTTCCCACTGCTCCCATATGTGTTAAAAACATGTACTATTTCATCAGAATTTATTATGCTCTAAACCAGTGGTTCTCAACCTTCCTAATACCTTGGCACTTTAATAAAGTTCCTGATGGTTGCAGTGAACATCCAACCCTAAAATTATTTTGTCCCGTCCTGTGCCATAGTGGTTCTTTGCTTGGGCTCATTGTTGCAGGCACTATGCTAATCCATCTTTTGGGAAGCTGCCTCTCTTTACTGTCCTTCTACTGTACCAAGATTTGTGTCTTCCTCTAGGGCAGTGGTTCTCAACCTTCCTGATGCCATGACCCTTTCATACTGTTCCTCATGTAGTGGTGACTGCCTAATCTTAACATTATTTTCGTTGCTACTTCATAACTCTAAATTTGCTACTGTTATGAATGGGCCACTGCTGTGAAAGGGCTGTTCGTCCCCCCAAAGGGGTCCTGACCCACAGGTTGAGAATCGCTGATCTAAACTGAGGAATTTCTCTCAAGGTCTTCAGCACATTGTTAGAAGCACAAGTCCTGTTCTTAACTGTGGTTAGGTGCCGTCCACTGTGTTTGGATTCATAGCTACTCCATGTACAATATACTGAAACGTTGACTGTCCTGTGACATCCTCACAGTGGTTCTTTGCTTGGCTCATTGTTGCAGCCATTGTGATAACCATGTTTTGGGGGGCTGCCTCTCATTTGCTGCCCTTCTACTCTACCAAAATTTGTTTCTTCCTCTAAGCCAATGGTTCTCAACCTTCCTAATGCCGCGACCTTTTCAGACCGTTCCTCATGTAGTGGTGACCACCCAGCGATAAAATTATTTTCATTGCTATTTCATAACTGTAATTTTGCTACTGTTATGAATTGGGCCTCGCCTGTGAAACGGTCGTTCAATGCCCCAAAGGGGTCACGATCCACAGGTTGAGAACCGCTGCTCTAAACTAAGAGGAGTTTCTCTTACAATATAGATCAGCATATTGTTAGAATCACAAGTTCTGTTGTTACTGTGGTCAGGTGCCATCGAGTGGGTTTTGGCTCATAGCAACTCTATGCACAATATAATGAAACGCTGCCCCGTCCTGTGCCCTCCTGACGGGTTCTTTGGCTTGCGCTCACTGTTGTAGGCACTGTGCTCTTCCATCTTGTTGGGAGCTGCCTCTCATTTGCTACCCTTCTACTGTACCAAGATTTGTGTCTTCTTCTAGGGCAGCGGTTCTCAACCTTCCTACTGCCACCACCCTTTCATCCTGTTCCTCATGGAGTGGTGACCACCCAATGATAAAATTATTTTCATTGCTATTTCATAACTATAATTTTGCTAGTGTTATGAATCGGGCCAAACTTGTTAAAGGGTCGTTCGTCCCCCCAAAGTGGTCATGACCCACAGGTTGAGAATCGATGTTCCAAACTAAGAGGAGTTTCTCTCAAGGTCTTCTTCAGCACATTGTTAGAAGCACAAGTCCTGTTGTTGTTGTGGTTAGGTGCTGTCGAGTGGGTTTGACTCATAGCAACTCTATGTACAATATACTGAAACGCCCCGTCCTGGGCCATCCCCACAGTGGTTCTTTGCTTGGGCTCATTGTTGCAGGCACTATGCTAATTCATCTTTTGGGGAGCTGCCTCTCTTTGCTGCCCTTCTACTGTACCAAGATTTGTGTCTTCCTCTAGAGCAGTGGTTCTCAGACTTCCTAATACCACGACCAATTCATCCAGTTCCTCATGTAGTGGTGACCCCCAAATCATAAAATTATTTTCATTGCTCCTTCATAACTCTAATTTTGTG
>NW_022103923.1:3027884-3028786 GCF_000313985.2 Echinops telfairi
CACCGATTTGGATCACTTCTTGTTCCCATGATCCTGGGTTTGTTAACACCACTTTCTTTCCTCCCATCTCCCCCTCTTAATGAGTTTCTCTTAAGGTCTAGTTCAGCACATTGTTAGAAGCACAAGTCCTTTTGTTGTTGTTGTTGATGTTATTAGGTGCTGTCAAGTGGTTTTTGACTCATAGCAAATCTATGCACAATGCAACTCTGCCATCCGGAGAGTGATTCATTTGCTTGCACACATTATTGCAGTTACTGTGCTAATCCATCTTGTTGGGGCTGCCTCTTTTGTGCTGCGCTTCTCCAATATCATGATTTCTGTCTTCTTCTAGGGCAGTGGTTCTCAACCTTCCTACTGCCGCAGCCCTTTCATACCGTTCCTCATGGAGTGGTGAACGCCCAACAATAAAATTATTTCCGTTGCTATTTCATAACTGTAATTTTGCTACTGTTATGAATTGGGCCACCACTGTGAAAGGGTCATTCGATGCACCAAAGGGGTCACGATCCACAGGTTGAGAACCGCTGCTCTAAACTAAGAGGAGTTTCTCTTAAGATCTAGTTCAGCATATTGTTAGATGCAAAGTCCTGTTGTTATTGTTCGTAGGTGCCATTCAGTGGGTTTTCACTCATAGCACCTCTATGCCCAATATAATGAAACACTACCCTGTCCTGTCCCATGCTGACTTTGGTTCTTTGGCTTGTGCTCACTGTTGCAGCCACTGTGCTCTTCCATCTTATTGGGAGCTGCCCCTCTCTGCTGCCGTTCTGCTGTACCAAGATTTGTGTCTTCCTCTAGAGCAGTGATTCTCAAACTTCCTAATGCCACGACCCTTTCATACCGTTCCTCATGTAGTGGTGACCCCCCAACCATAAAATTATTTTCGTTGCTACTTCATAACT
>NW_022103923.1:3032201-3033636 GCF_000313985.2 Echinops telfairi
TATTTTCGTTGCTACTTCATAACTGTAATTTTGCTACCGTCATGAATTGGGTCACCCCTGTGAAAGGGTCATTCGAAGCAAGAAAGGGGTTGCGACCCCCAGGTTGAGAACCACTGCTCTAAACTAAGAGGAGTTTCTCTTAGATCTTCATCATATCGATAGAAGCACAATCCTGTAGTTATTGCTGTTAGGTGCTGTTGGATGGGTTTTGGCTCTTAGCAACTCTATGAGCGGTGTAATAAAACACTGCTCCGGCCTGTGACATCCTCACAGTGGTCCTTTGCTTGTGCTCATTGTTGCAGACACTGTGATAACCATTTGGGGGGGGCTGCCTCTCATTTGCTGTGTTTTTACTCTACCAAGATTTGGGTCTTCCTCTAGGACAGTGGTTCTCAACCTTCCTGATGCCATGACCCTTTCATACTGTTCCTCATGGAGTGGTGACCGCCCAATCTTAACATTACTTTCATTGCTACTTCATAACTCTAATTTTGCTACTGTTATGAACTGGCCACCACTGTGAAAGGGTCGATTGTCCCCCCAAAGGGGTCGCAACCCACAGGTTGAGAATCGCTGCTCTAAACTAAGTGGACTTTCTCTCAAGGTCTTCTTCAGCACATTGTTAGAATCACAAGACCTCTTGTTTTGTGGTCAGGTGCCGTCGAGCAGGTTTTGACTCAGAGCAACTCTGTGCACAATATACTGAAACGCTGCCCCGTCCTGTGCCCTCCTGACAGGGGTGCTTTGGCTTGTGCTCATTGTTGCAGCCACTGTGCTCTTCCGTCTTGTTGGGGCTGACTCTCTTTTGCTGCCCTTCTGCTGTACCAAGATTTGTGTCTTCCTCTAGGACAGTGGTTCTCAAACTTCCAACTGCCACGACCCTTTCATACCATTCCTCATGGAGTGGTAACCACCCAACGATAAAATTATTTTCATTGCTATATCATAACTGTAATTTTGCTATTGTTATGAATCGGGCCACCCTGTGAAAGGGTCGTTCAACGCCCCAATGGGGTCGCGACACACAGGTTGAGAACCACTGCTCTTCACTAGGAGGAGTTTCCCTTAAGACATAGTTAAGCATATTGTTAGACGCACAAGTCCTGTTGTTATTTTTGTTAAGTGCCATCGGTTTTGCCTCATAGCAACTCTGTGCACAACAAAATGAAACGCTGCCCCATCCTGTCCCATCCTGACGGGTTCTTTGGCTTGCGCTCACTGTTGCAGCCACTGTGCTATTCCATCTTGCTGGGAGCTGCCTCTCGTTTGCTGCCCTTCTGCTGTACCAAGATTTGCGTCTTCTTCTAGGGCAGTGGTTCCCAACCTTCCTGATGCCTTGTCCCTTTCATATGATTCCTAATATAGTGGTGACCCTCAGCCATAAAGTTATTTTCATTGCTACTTCATAACTGTAATTTTGCTGCTGTTATGAATC
>NW_022103923.1:3035368-3050074 GCF_000313985.2 Echinops telfairi
GCCATGGGCTTTTCCCACCTGGTTCCCACAGTTCATTTGCTTACCTGTCTTTCCTCCTAATGGAGGGCACATCTTTGAACAAAATCCTAGTCCATCCATTTATTTTGAAACAAAGACCCCCACCAAAGATACACCTCAACAGTGCCTACATCTACAATCAGATGACATTGGCTGTGTTCAAGGTGTCCAGCCCTTCTCGCCGTCATTTTCCAAATGATTTCATCACCATGTATATCAGCTCACTGTACCCTCAGCTTCTCATCTACCTTTGGAAGCTATGGTCAGTTTGATCTCTTGTAGAGAATGCTGTGTAAGCTCACAATACTCCAGGCAGACAAACATTCTCTCCTAATGAAAAGAAATGATTGGCTGCTTTAAAGATGATTTCAGGGGATAGCCTTGTCTTCAGGTTTCAAAAGCAAGCAGCTCCTTCTTCACCACTACACCCTAATATTTAAGGTCAGACTGCTAGGAGGTGTTCCAAGTCTTTGGTCAATAAATAGAGGTTTGAATCAGAATGGGCAATACAATCCCTGCAGGGATGTGGAGTAGGTAGGACACACCATGAGTGGGAGTGCGGAGTGCCTCTTTGGGATTTAAAGTCTTTGCTTATAGATGTTCAGTCTGGACAAAATTACCTGCTCCCTCTGTGGTGTGGGGTGCTCAGTTCCCTCACTGTTTCTTGGAGTGCTTTGAGGACTTGGTGGGCTAGTTGATCTGCAAAGAGCTCAGAGCATGGTTAAGTGTTCAGAAAATGGCCATTGTTGACATCACCACTGCTTGAATAATTCGGGCTGGTGGTCCTCTCTTAGGTCGGCCACCTCAGAGACAGATGCGGAGAGGAGAGCTCCTAATAAGGTCAGTGCTTAGCAAATGTTCCCAGGAAAAACCAGTAGCTGAAGATGGGAGTGGAACTGGGGAGAGAAGGCAGCAAAGCAAAGATCGATCCTTTGCCCCATGGAGGGACAAAAGAGCCCCCCCCCCACTGGGAACAAAGAAGCATGAGTTTTCACACAGATGCCCACACTCATGCACACAGTACAGGTCATAAGCTATCAGTCAAGGGCTGCTCCCACAGGACTGAAATTTCCCAGGCAGGTTTGCGATCTTTGCCCCCAGGGGAAGCAGGCATCAGCACCCTGGGTGTGATGCAGGTGCTGGCTGTTGAGAATGAGTGTACACACCACACAAGTGTGCACGGAAATGGGCACAGAATGGTCTGCTACACTAACACAGAAGGAGGTGGCTGGAGGCCAGGGTTGCCAGGGAAACCCCATTCACCTCCTCCTGAACGGGGCCCCTTACCTATTTCTAGTCAAATGCTCTGGCTAAAGCTCCCAGACAGGCGATCTCAGAGGTGGAGGATCCGGCCCTAAGCCGGCAGCTGGTCCTGTTCCCCCACGTTTGCCCTACTCATTTGGGAGTCTGTTTATCCTTTGAATCCCAGACTCCCCTCCAACAGGACTTGCACAGCAAGTCCTTGGAAATCCCAAGATCCTGCAGAAGTTGCAAAGATCAGATTCAATGAGTAGGAGGCAATACTCCAGGAGCGGACTTCCCTGTTTCATTCATCCATTAAGCTTGGGAAGGAGTCCTGGTGGCGTAGTTGGTTACACCTCGGACTGCTAACCGCAAGATCAGTAGTTTGAAACCACTAGCTGCTCTGTAGGAGAAAGATGGGCTTTTTCACTCCCGTAAAGAGTTAGTCTTGGAAACCCACCGGGGTACTTCTCACCCTGTTCTGTGGGGTCACTATGAGTCAGCATCGACTGCCTGGCAGTGGGTGTGGGTTTGGGTTTTTAAGTTTGAGAGGAGAGGCTACTTCCTCCCCGTTTCCATATGGTTCTGGTAGCAATCAACAGTGTCATCAGGATAGCCCCTAAAATTCTTTGGCATCTTTCCTGCCTTGGGGTGGGGTAACGATGCTGTTTCAGAAGGCCCTACATTGCAGAGAACCCACCAGTGGCTCCACAGGACAGTGATGAGGCTTTTTGCTACAGGGTCCCTAGAGGGCAGTGTAGAACTTCCCCTGTGGGCTTCTGAGACAGTAACTCCTGACAGGAGTTGAGAGCCTTGTCTTTCTCCCATGGAGCAGATGGCGGGTTCTAATAACCTTGTGGTTAGTACTCCAACCTGCAACCCACTCCATCCCCAGTGCTCCGAAGAAAAGGTTGACTAAGCCTGGGATTCCAACCAACTAGAGGGTACACAACCTCATCAGTGCTCCATCCGAATTGCCTAGAGGACTTCTTGAAACCCAGATGGCTTGACCCAACCCCCAAGTTTCTGAGTACCAAAGCCTGGGGTGAAGCCCATGAGCTGGCATGTCTTTAAAGTGTTGGGAACAAGAATGTTACTGAGAGGACTAAGTTGCACCTTACAGAAGCCACGGTGTTTTCAACAGACTCATGCATGTGAAAGATGGACATTGAATAACGAAGACCAAAGAAAAATCGATGCATTTGAATTATGGTGTTGGTGAACATATTAAAAGTAGCCTGGACTGCCAGGAGAGCAGACAAATCTGTCTTGGAAGAAGCATAGGCAAAATGTTCCTTAGAGGCCAGGATAGTGAGACTTCAGCTCACGTACTTGGGACTTGTTTTCAGGAGAAACCAGTCCCTGGAGAAGGTCACCTTGCTTGGTAAAGAAGAGAGACAGCGAAAAAGAGGCAGACCTTTCTACACGATGGCTGAATCAGTGCGCTCAAACATAAGAATAATTGTCAGGCTGGCAGGGGACTGTGCGGTGTGTCTTTCTGCTGTACACAAGGTTGCTCTGAGTTGGCAGGGACACAGTGGTCCCTACGAACAACAACGGAAGGTCTCGGGGGACAGAATGCTGCTGTGAGTGCTTCCCTATGAGAACCACTGAACTAAGTCCAAGGGGCTGGGAGGAAGGTGTGTGGAATGGAGAGAAAAGCCTGAGCAAGGGCTGCGGGCCGGTGATGGAGCAGGAGGTTGGGTGAGAAGGCCCACATGGCTGGAGCCCAGGGTGCCAGGGAAGCACCAGAGGTGAAGGATGAGTCTGAAACGGTGGGCAGGAGCCAGATGGTACACAGCACTACCCAGTTTGAATTTTAGTTCAAGATTAATGGGAAACCACTGAAGGTTTAAAGCAGGTCACGGCTATAAACATATTTGCATGACTGGCTGCTTTGTTTATAAAAAAAAAAAGGGGGAGGCTTGTAAATGAATAGCTGGAGGTCCCTTAGGTGGCCCTAGGTTTCCAACCGCCGTGATGACTTCCTTGTCCACTGTATGGGAGGCAGCTGCCACCATGCAAATTGAGGCTAGCAGATGAGTTCCTAACCATTGCACTATCAGGACTCCTTAAATCAAACTTAGAGGAAATACACGCAGAACGATCCTTTAGGCAGGAGAATGGTGAGACTGTGGCTGGCTGACTTGGGAGCCTTCATCAGGAAGGGCCAATCGCCAAAAATGGAGATCATGTTTGGTAGAGTAGAGGTCAAACACATCAGTCAGGGAAAATGAGGGACCCTCTCAAGGAGCTGGAGTGACACCATGGCCACAACAATGGGGGCAAACACAGCAATGGTCCAGAAGATGGTGCAGGGCAAGGCAACGTGGAATTGTGTTGCATATAAAGAGGTCAGAGATGGAGTCACCTTGCTGGCAATTAGCACTGATCCCTGGGATTTGGGGAGGATAGCTGTACGAAGCATGGGAGAGGTGGACAGATGGCTCTACATGTCACATCTGAGTTTGCTTTGCTTTTTACAAAATGAACACTGGGAGCGAAACAAAAGGGTTTCGGGGGAAACTCGAGGATGGAGCAAGGTGAAGGAGCTAGTGGACCAGGCCAGAGGTCCTGGGTCCACCTTTGACAGTGTTTCTGCCTACATCCTTGCTTGCCTTCTCCCTGTCCTGTTTCTCCCACTTCCTTCCTGAGCTCCCAATAAGACATCTTTCATAAACCTCTCACCCGCTATCCTCACCTCAAGGTCTGCCTTTTGTGGACCTTCACCCCAACCCATTATTTTTGCTGAAGGGCCAACACCAGATTTGAGCCAGAACAGGAGGGGCATATTTGCATGATGTGAATAGACAGTGGGCAACTGGTTGGACATCATCCTCCCCATTTTCCCAGCCCTGTTCACTCTTCAGCCAAACAGTAGATAGGCCTCTGATGGGAGCAATGACATTTGAGAGGCACGCCCACTTTAGAATAATCAACTACTTGAGATCAAAAGGGCAGCATTAACCCAAAGACAAAGGACAGAAGGGTTAGGAAAGGCGGAGAAGTGCAAACAGGAAAAAACTGGAGGAAGTCGGATAAGGGATGTTATGCTGGTTCTATGGCGGGGTTGCAATAAGTGACAAAACACAAAAAGTGTATGGATTATTGAATGGAAAACTGATGATATGCTCTGTAAACCTGCACGCAATTTACAATTAAAAGGCTTTTTTAAGAAAAGGAGGCAAGAGAGAAGGACACAGTTCTTGGGGCAAGGAACCAGCCAGTACTCAAAGGCTTTGCTTGGATGCGCCTCTGCTCAGAGAACTGAAGTCCCAAGCCAGCAGCCCCAGCACCAACCCAAAACCCAACCCACTGACATCAAGTTGACTCTGACTCACAGTGACCCTATAGGACAGGGTAGAACTGCCCCTCTGGGTTGCTGAGACTGTAGCTGTTCATGGGAGCAGAAAGCCTCATCTTTCTCATGGCGGGTGACTAATGGTTTTGTACTGCTGACTTTGTGGTGACCTGCCCAAAGAGTAAGCCACTATGCCACCAGGCTCCTTCCCCAACACAAAAGTGTTCGACATAGGCCTTGTGCCACAAAAACCAGGACATCCAGTGCCCTCTACCCCCACTGTCCAGGGAGCTACTCAGCAAGGAACAAATGCAAAACTCGGTCAGGCTCACGGGTTCCAGGACAAAATCTAGAGAAATGGAGACAGAGAGGGAGACAGCATGAGACAAAGAGGCCAAATGAAACACAGACCTGGAGATAGATAGCCAAAGAGAGCGAGAGAGAAAGAGAGATGGGTGGGGGGGGTGGGGGCGGGGACGACAGAGAGTCACACAGCGAGAGAGCTGGGAAAAGAGCCAGGGAAAAAAAGCAGCAGGGGCAATGAGAGCCAGACAGGGAGAGAAAGCGAGAGCAGGAGACCGAGAGAAGGAAGAGAGCCCACAAGAGAGAAAGAACTAGACAGAACTAGACAGAGAGCTGGAGGAGGGAGAGAGGGCCAGGGATGTCTAAGACATGGAAAGAGTTGAAGCAGAGAGACTCTCAAAGGGATGCACACCGAGAGACAGAGAGAGCGAGCCACCGGAAGACTTGAAAGGCTCAGAGATACCAAAGCAGAGGAGGAAGCGGAAAGGGAAGTAGAGGGAAAGAGAAAAGGGGTGGGGTAGACTGCAGAGGAGATCCAGAAGGCCAGAGGAGAAAATGCCAGAACTAGGGTAGTGACTGAGTCCCCCAGCCCCTCCCGTCAGAGGGCAAGGCGGCATCATCATGGCTCAGCCCAAATTAATGTCAAGGGTCCCAACATCCAAGAAAATCCTCAGGGGCCTGAGCTCTAGTCCTCGGTAGGGCTCACTTCAAGCTTCAAAGGACCCTGAGGCTACCCTGGCCTAAGGTCCTCCCCTACCCCCTGCGGCCGGCTTCCAGTCCCCAACTGAGGGGTTTAAAGAGACCCACCCTCAGTGCTTACACCTTGGGTAAATCCCCACCAAGCACAGTTCCCCTATCAGAAAGCCCCTCTTTAGCGGCAGGGGTTACCCTCCAAGAGGGACCAGCGGGCCATGCCTGTTGTCAGGGGGCTTGTTTTCCCAGGAGCTGTCGTGGTTCAGATGTGCCATGAGCAATTGCCAAGCTGCTCCCCTTCTTCGGGCAAATTCTTCTGCAGGAGTTTTTCAGCGTGCAGAGCGGCGCTGCTGTAAATGCCAGAAATCATGTACATTAAGCCCGGAGTGAAGGCGAGCTTATGAATGGATTTACCTTCAAACAGAGGCCGCCGAGGCGCCCAGCGTGGGGGGCGGCTCTTTATGGATGCCACTCGCTGCTGGCCGAGGCCTTAAGCACCCGCCTTGGCCACGTAATCAATTTCTCTCTTGTCAGCTTGGCTGCAAGCGCTGGCTCCCACCAGGAAAGGCTTTAGCTGCAGCCCCCTCTTGTCAGCCCCGCCACGCCTGCAGTCCCTCCTGCCCTTCCCCAGAGAGGGACCTGTTTCTGATGGCAGGGGGGTGGGCAGGGGAAAATACCCCCACTTCTGCCTCCCCCTCTGCCCCTTACAGGGGAGTAGTCATCCTCCAAGCTGACTCCCATTCTGGGCCAGCCCCCCAGACCCGCTTCCCTTCCTCACAGCCGAGCTCAGCTTCTCTTGCTCTAAGCTTTTATTTGCCCCCCTGCCCCCCATTCTGCTTCTCTGATCTGGCATGGCAGGTCGCAACCCTCGGTCACCTCCGTCTCCCCCTCAGCGCCTCCCATCTCTTGGGAACTCATCCTTCACTGCCAACCTTGTACCCCTGTTCTGGGCAAGCCTCAGGTCTGCTCCCAGTTAGCCGCTGCTTAGCACCCTCCTGCGCCTGCTGGGTGCCCGCGGTGTAATGTGCCAGGCCCCATCTTAGTCAGGAGACCCCTGCAGAGCACTCATATTCTCCCCATGTCCCATCGGTGGCCGGTGCTCTTTTACCAAGAGACCTCTGATCACCAATCCTAACTCACACGCTTTTTGCACAAGATGACGCTGAAGTCCTTTCCAGGAGGAGGTGAGAGCTATATTCCCTTCTCTTCGATCTAAGCAGATTTTTGAACTATAGGGACAGTAGGTGGCTTCTGAGGCCAAGCCGCCACAGACAAGGAAGCTTCTGCTTGGTTCGGTGGAACACTCCGGCTAGAAACCCTGGCGGACGCCATAAGAAGTCTAGCTACCCTGAAACAGTCATGCTGTGAGAAAGCCCAAACTTGTCCCTGGAAAAATACCACATCAAGAGGCCCTGAGACTACATCAACCAAAAACTCACTGCCGTTGAGTCAATTCTGACTTCTAGAACTGCTCCTGTGGGTTTCCAAGACTGAGCGGTTGGCGGGAGTAGAAAGCCTCATCTTTAAGCGGGGCAGCACAATGTGGAACCCCCACTAGGATTCTTCTGGGACTGTCTGTAAATAAGGAAGTGCCTCGCTAAGCCCTGGCCGTTCCAGTTCCCGCCACCTTCTGACGGCAACCACATGCGAGAGCCTGAGCAAAACCACGCAGCTGAGCCTTTCCCTGGATTCCTTACCCTCCAAAACAATGCGAGCTAGTTAAATGACTGCTTTTGGTTGAGGCCAACGAGTTGTGGAAGGGATCTGTTAACACAATGGGAAGCCAGCCCAGGATCCATCTCCACAAAACCTGTTTGCAAAGATCAGGCTGCCCAAATATTCTCCATAAAATAACCCACACTCGTAGAGTCGATTCATTCGGACTGCTCCCTCGGGTTTCCGAGGCTGTAAATTGGGTACAGGAGCAGATTGCCTCACCTTTCTCCTGAGGGGTAAATTGCCAACCTTTCAGTTAGCAATCCAACACTTAACCCACAGCGCCACCAGGTCTCAATCTCATCAATGCCAAAGCCAAGCCACACAATCTAGCTCTTCTTTGGTAGTCACAAAGTACTTGGGCACCATGCACAGTGAGGTGTTTCTATTCTCCTGGCACCATGCCTGGGTATTAGATGGGATGAAGCACTAATGACTCTTGGGTCCTATTTTAGCTTCAGTGATAATACAGAAAACTGGAATATGCACATGACTGAAATTGTTCAGTCACTGAACGCCTCAGAAGTTACAAACAAGCAAATGTTCGAAGGTGGGATCCCTCACCAAAGTAATGGTCCATACGTATATATGCTCCTTCCATCCAACAATTGCAGATGTTTGCTCTGACATCGAGAATTCTGAAGCGGGAGGTTTTGGAGGCTGATACTCTGGGACATGATCTTTCCACCTCCCTTATGTCCCCCACGAGGGGAGGATTTCTCCAGAGTCTGGGCACTGCTGCCTTGCACTGGGGAGGGGCGGCTTACAGTAGGCTTCCCTCTCAGGAAATTCCTCTTCTAACCCTTCTCTCCCTCCAGTCAGCGGACGTGCTCTGAAGGAGAGAGCAACAGTCAAAGACTTAGCACAGAAGTGGCTAAGAGTACTAGTGCTGCCATTTACTGCAACCTGACAGTTACTCCGCTTCTCTGGGCCTCCATTTGCCCATCCGTAAAATGGGGATTGGGGCAGGTCTTTTCTCCTCTGGTAGTGTCAGGGTCAAATGAATTAAGATAATGTAATGTGCTTAGCATAGGGTCTGGCCCTTGCTAAGTATGATGTATGTGCTCACTATTAAGGAGCCCTGGTGGCATAGTGGGTTATGTGTTGGGCTGCTAACCACAAGGTCAGCAGTTTGAAACTACCCACAGCAGGGTGAGAGAAAAATGGGACTTTCTACTGCCATAAAGAGTTACAGTCTCAGAAACCCACAGGGATAGTTCTACCCTGCCCTATAGGGGTGACATTAGTTGGAATCCACCTCATGGTAGTGAGTATTATTGCTATTATCAATAAAAGGAGTCCTGGGGGCTCTGTTGGGTCAATGTCGGGCTGTGAACCTAAGGGTCAGCAGTTTGAACTCACTCGCTGCTGCTCGGGAGAAAGACGAGGCCATCTACTCCCGTAACAGCTTCAGAAAGCCTCCACAGGGTTGCTGTGAGTGGCAGTGCACTTAAGACAGTGAGTAGTAGTATTACTAAAGGCACCCTGGTTAGAGGCAGCGTGTTTGAGTTTGTTTGAAAGTCAAGACAACAACCTTCGAAACTCCATGGGATGTGCTGTCTCATAGTGACTTGTGCTGCATAGGAATCAACTTCACAGCACACAACATTTTTACTGCAATTGCGGCGGCTGTTTGGGGGGCTCTAGGTTAGTGGCACTAACAGATCCTGTTCAAGTTCTCCTCAGCCACCTAACTGTCAGGTGAGCTCTTTGATTTTCCTTGTACTACCCTCCCTTCAGCATCGACTCATCTTCAGAACAGGTTCGTGTTCTCTCTCTCTCTCTCTCTCTCTCTCTCTCTCTCTCTCTCTCTCTCTCTCTCTCTCACACACACACACACACACACACACACACACACACACACACTCACTCACTCAATAATCAGTCCTTGTTTGCCAGAGGCCACACCACAGTCATGTATTAGTGCAGGAGGAACAGGCAGCTTTATCTTCCTCTCCAGGCAGAAGCACGTGTGCAGAAGATGGATGCAGAGCATTAGCCGCCATTGTCAGAGGGAAGCATGACTGGGTAGCCCCCAGAGGAGCGGGCGGCAGCAGGCCCCAGGAGTCTGACCCAGAGAGCCCCGATGCACCCTGGAGACACCTCTACTTCCCTCCTAATCCCAAACCCAGTCTCCAGGTGCTTGCTCAGATCCCAAGCCCCCTCCCTCATTTGGATATCGAATCTGCCGCCAGCTTTCTGTTGTAGCCCCAGCCTCCCAGGGGACAACGAACGTTCCGCCTGTCAGACAGAGGGCCAGGGACTGGAGCGAGTTCTGGCCAATGAAAGATGCACATGGCCTCTCCTTCCAGAAGCACCGGAGCTAGCTGTGCGTGGATTCCTGTCTCGTGGCAAGTGTGATCCAAAGGTGGCCCAGCGGGACCGAGGGCTCTTCCCCAGGTGAGGACAGATTGCAGAGTGGTCTGATCCTCTGAGAGCCGAGCAGCCCCTGACCCTTACACCCTGTGAGCCTTTCACAGCAGGTTGTAGCAGGCCCTCCCTGACTAAGGTTTCTCCAGAAAATCAATTCATATCACCAGAAGGAACAAGTTAGCAACAGAAAGAATCTGTGTCCCTTTTGGGGGTGCATTTAGCAAAATGAAAACGACTACCTTAGGCAGAGATTAACTTTGAGGGGTTTTTTTGTTTTGTTTTTGTAGTCACTTAAACATTGATGGAGTAAGCATTTGTTGAGTGACAACTATATTCTAAAAAAACGCACTGTGCCTGGGGTCCATTCCAATTTATGGTGGCCATATAGGACAGAGTAGAACTGCCCCTGTGGGTTTCTGAGACTATAACTTGTTAGGAGAGTAGAAAGCCTCATTTTTCTCCTGTAGAGTGGCTGGTGGTTTTGAATTGCTGACCAACCATATGTGAGGGACTGCAATTGCCTTGGGACCCTGTCCCAATAGAACTCAAGATCATTCTCCTTCTAGAAAACAACTTTCCATGGGAAAATAACCGTGTCCGAAGCGGTGGGAGCCCTCAGAATGTGCCATGTCAAACTTCCAACAAAGTGCTCATCACTGACCAAGGGCCCCATCTGCTGAGTCTGAAATCCATTAGAGCATTTGTGCCAATGCCATGTCTCCATATGGTCATGCCTCTAGCTGGCCATGCCTCTAACTGACCACGCCTCCATCTAACCCTGGCCCTGGCTGGCTGGGGCCTGCCAATGACTTCCCATCGTGACGCATTACGGCAAGCCTTTCCTGGAAGCCCCAGGCCTGCTCTGACAGCTGATTTGAGTTTGAGGACAACCAGATGGCCTCACTGAGCCTTCCTTAGACTTCACAGCTATCCAAAACACTCCCACCCAACTGCCACTCCCTCGCTCCTTCTCTCTGAGTCAGGCTGGGATGGCGGTCTGACAATTCGCCCAGTCTACCTCCCCGTTTTCTCTCACAAGCATCTGTCCTAATAAAATCCTTGCACATTTAATTGTGTCCTGGCATCTGCTTCTTGCAGGACTTGGACTAGGACAAAAGCATCCTCCCCCTCTTGCCAATGCACTTCCTTTGGGCACCCTTCCCAGATGGGCCCTCCAGTTCTAGCCACTGTAGATCCTTGGCAGACACCTGAGTTGGCTTTTTCATTGTTTTAGATGCCACCAAGTCAGTTTGGCCTCATAGTGACCCTGCGTAGGACAGACGGAAACACTGCCCTGTCCTGGGCTAGCCTCACACTTGTTTGGAGCCCCCATTGCAGCCCCTGGGTCAATCCATCTCCTGCAGGGTCTTCCTCTTTCTTGATGACCTTCTGCTTTACCGAGCGTGAGCTCCTTATCCAGGGACCAGTCTTTCCTGTGGGACAAAGTCTAGCCACCGTGCTGCTAAGGAGCATTCAAGCTGTACTTCCTCTGAGACAGCTGTGTTTGTTCTTCTGGAATTCCGCAGTGCGTTCACTATTCTTCCCCAACACCATAATTTGAATGTGCCCATTGCTTTCCTCATTCAATGTGGCCGGCTTGCACATGCTTAGGAGGTGATTGGAATGACCATGGCTTGGGTCAGGCACACCTTAGTCTTCTAAGTGACCTCTGCTCTTCCATACCTTAAAGAGGTCTTGGGCAGCAGATTGACCCAATGAAATCCATCTGACTTCTTGACTGCCGCCTCCCTGAGCATTGCTTGTGGATCCGGGCAACTTTGAGATTTTCCTCTGTTGATCATGATGTTGCCTATAGGTCCAGGAGTGAGAATTTTTGGTCCTCTGTACTGGGAGCCTTTTTATAACTTTGGTATCTCTCTTGTGTATGCTAAGTTCTTTAAGAATGTCCAACATACTTACAGTAAGTCTTCTCACTTTGAGAGTTCTCAATAGGTGTGATTGACCCATGACAGGAATATTCTTGCCATCAAACTTTTACACTGTATTTAAAGATGGCTCTGTGATTTATTCATATAATTAACTATAGCTATTATACATTATAGGCAGTAGTGGATCAGGGGTAGGCTTCTTGCCTTCCATGCAGGAGACCTGGGTTCAATTCCTAGTTAATGCACCCATCATTGTGCAGATACACCCATGTATCAGTGGAGGTTTGCATGTTGCCATTATGCTGGACAAATTTCATTGGAGCTTCCAGACTAACATGGGTTAGAAAGAAAGACCTGGTTACCTACTTCCAAAAATCAACCAGGGAAAGAGATGGATCACAATGGTCCAATCCATTGTACATGGGGTTCTCCATGAGTCTGGGAAAGCAACTTGCAATAACAATGCACGATGAGCCTATACCACCCAGCTAAGTTTTTAACATGCGTTATCCCCATTAGGGAAAACAAACACCTGGAAAGAAAGAAAATGTCAGAAGAAACTCTCTGAAGCTTAGTCTTGCATGTTGAGTGAGGTTGTTATTCTTGGGGCCACCCAGTCAGCATTGAGTCACAGCCACCTTTTGTACAAGAGAGTGAAGCACTTCCGGGATGCGCTCCATCCTCATAATCGTTGTTATGTTTGGGCACACTGTTGTAGCCTTTGTATCAGTCCATCGAAGCAAGGGCTTCCTCTTTTGCACTGACTCTCCACTTTAACAAACATGATGTCCTTTTCCAGGGACTGGTCTCTCCTTATCACATGTCCAAACTATGAGAAACAATATCCCACCTTCCTTGCTGCCAAGGAGGAATCTGCCTATACTTCTTCCAAAACAGATACATTCAGGCTGGCAGTCCACGGTGCCTTCCATGTTCTTCAACACCACGCTTCAAATGCAGCAATTCTCCTCCAGTTTGCCAGCTGTCACCTGCATATGGAGTGATTGCTCAGATCCGGAGCCCCTCACTCCTCAAAATGATATCTCTACCCTTTAGCATTTTCAATAGGGCTTGCAGAGTAGATTGACTCAATGAAGCACTTTGTTTGGTTTCTGGACGGCTTCTTCCATGAGTGTTGGTTGTGCTTTCAAGTAAAACGAATCTTTGACAACTTCAGTCTTTTCACCCTTTATCATGATGTTGTTTACTGGTCCAGTTGTGAGGATTTTGGTCTTCGTTACATTGAGTTGTGACCCATACTGAGGCTGCAGTTTTTTTTAATCTTCGTCAGCAAGTGCTTCAAGTCCTCTTGGCTTTCAGCAAACAAAGTTGTGTCATCGGCATATTATGCGTTGTTCACAAGTCTTCTTCCAGTCCTGATGCTGCATTTTTATTCATATACTCTAATTTCTCTGATTGTTTGCTCAGTATACAGATGGAATAAGTATGGCTAGAGGATGCCACCCTGGTGCACACCTTTCCTGATTTTAAAGCATGTAACATCCCCTTGCTCTGTTTGAACAACTGCTTCTTGGTCTGTATACAGATACCTCATGAGTAGCTAAAGCAAACAAGAGAATGATGAAGTAAAAGAGTTAAATCAAAATGTTCAAAGAAGACAAAGTATAATGAAAGGAAGAAAACACTCAGCATTTCTCATGCTTAAAGCTGATGAAGTATTGCAATGTTAAGGGATTCGATGGACAAACTAATGAATGAGGCATCAAAAGAATGTGGAAACAATACACAGTTATTGTACCAAGAAAATTTGGATAGTATGCAAACATTTCAAGAAGAGTCTTCAACAAATCTGGAGGTGGGGGGAAATTGAATAAAAAGATAATGGCATTTTCCACACACATTTTGCAGCCCCCTCACATGATCAAGAACTGACAGTATTGAAGGAAGACATCTAAACTGCCGTGAGGGCCCTGGAACAGGGAAAGGGTCCGGGAAGCGGTGGCAGACTAAAGGAGATGTTTCAACAAAAGGAGGCCAAGTTGGAAATGCTCACTGTCTACACCAAGAACCTGGAACACAGTATTTATGTTCCAAAGCCCATTCCAGAGCCAGGTCATCCAACAGAATGCAGACACGGTCAAACGTCCTTAAGATCATGCACAAGGAAGTTGTTGCTGAAGATCGTTAAAAGGTGACTGCTTCAGTACATCGACAGAGAACTGGCAGACAGTCAAACCAGTTTCAGAAGAGGACATGGGACAAGGGATATCATTGCTAATGTCAGATGGATCTGGGCTGAAAAAAGAGAATACCAGAAAGATGTTTACCTGTTATTAGCAATACAAAAATATTTGGCTAATGGGAATCATAACAAATTCTTGGTAATATTACCCCCAAAAAATGGGAATTACAGAATATTTGCTTGTGCTCAGGTGGAACCTGTGCATAGACCAAGAGGCAGCCCAAGGGGGTGCCGCGTGGCTTAAAATCAGGAAACACTCATAAGTGCTATGGTTGTGTCCTCTCACCACACGTGTTCAATCTATATGCTGAGCAAACCATCAAAGAATCTGCACTACAGGAAGATGAATGCAGCATCAGGATCGGAGAAAGGTTCACTAACACCCTGCGATACGCAGATGGCACAGCCTTGCTTGCTGAAATAGAGGAGGGCTTGAAGCACTTGCTGATGAAGATCAGGGACTTCAGCCTTCAGGATTACAACTCAATGGAAAGAAGACCCAATCCTCACAACTGGACCAGTAGGTAACACCGTGATGAATGGACAAAAGGTCGATGTTGTCAAGGATTTTATTTTCCTTGGTCCATAAGCAACACCCACGAAGGCAACCGTGAAGAGATTGAATGGCAGGTTGAATTAGGCGAATCTGCTGCACAAGACTTCCTTCAAGTGTTACAAAGCAAAGTAGTTATTAAGGTGCACCTGACCCAAACTGTGGCATTTTCAATCATCTCATATGCATGCAAAGGCTGGGCAATGCATAAGGGAGACCCCAGAAGATTGGTGCCCTTGATTTATGATGTTGGCAAAGTATAGTGAATAAACAGAGCTGCCAGGAGAAGGAACAATTCTGTCTTGGAAGAAGTGGAGACCCTTAGATGTGAGGCTCTGTGTGCCTCACCTACCTTGGACATGCTATCAGGAAAAGGACATCCTACTTGGCAAAGTTGAGGGGCAGTGGAAAAACA
>NW_022103923.1:3050516-3058611 GCF_000313985.2 Echinops telfairi
CCCCCCTCCCCCCAAGTCATTTCTTTCCTTGGTGTGCCTCAGCTTCTTGGTATTTGAAAAACAAAGCCTCCGGGCTCCCATCCAGGACACATCCCAGACGTCCTTGGACCCTCAGGTTTGCTCCATGCTCTGAAGTGCCCACCTTCAGAAACGGTCTTCAGTCCATCTGAGGACACAGCTCCACACACCAAACAGAATGTCCCAAGCTGCGTGGCCTTGGGACTTCCCACCGGTGACTTGGCATCTGCGAACTTTAATTTCCTTATGTGGAAAGCAAGGTTATTTGTTTATTTTCATCTTTGTGTTTGTTTGAAACTAGCTTGTGTGTCACAAAAGAATTAACGTCACTTCCAATTGTACTTTTCTCCCTTTTATAACCACTCAGCACAGTGTTTAGATCTGAGGGGTAAGGAATCTGGAAATAGGCTTAACTATGATGACTCCTCTCTCTCTCTCTCTCTCTCTCTCTCTCTCGTTTTAAATTTTATTTTGCTTTATTGTTTGGCCCCCCTTTTATTTGTGGCAGATGAATGCATGCAAACACAAACACAGTATATGTAGGTGCCCAGCCCATCTTGTTGCAGCCGTGAGAGGATCCCAGGAACCCCGGTGAATGTGTGTCTGTCTTTATTGTTTCTCCTTTCACCCCACCCCCTTACCTCCCTGGCCCGCCTCTCTCCCTGTCCCTGCTGTCCCCAGTCTCATCGTTTTTACATTGTTTTCCTTGGGTGTGAAAACCATCTTTTTCTTGTGTGCTATTTTATTTTCCCTTTATAATGGGCCACGAAACATTTCTCTTTATGAGAATGACTAACTTTGCTGAGTATACAATCTCCAATGGTGGCTGTGCCATGGAATCTCTGACAGGCTCATCGCGGGCTTGTAAGGATGGGTGCTATTCCACTGTGTGTGTGGACCAGAGATTCCTTATCTGGTCTTCCACAGATGGGGTTTTGATTGTTTCCACCTTTTTGCTCTTATGGAAGGGGCCGTGGTCCACATGAGCGCGCATATAGCTGTTCGCGTTTTTGTTCTTTATTTCAAAGCAGGGCCATGGTGAGGCTACAGGAGCGAGAGTGAAGTGGAAAGGTAAGGTGAATCCTTGCTATTCAAAATGTGGTGCTGGAGCCAACAGCAGAAGCTGCGTGCTCATTCAGGATGGAGACTCACTCCAGGTCACACCCGACCCTCCTGGGATCACGGTCACCTTCCTCTCCCAGATGATCTCTGTGCACATTCAAGTTGGAGAAACCTTGCTGTTTGACTCTTCGATCTTACTCGCTCTACCCTCTTCCTGGTATATACTCCTAAGGAGTCATTTCAGGGCCAGTCCCTCCACTCTTAAAGACATTGCTCTCAATTTGCTGTGCCTTGAAGTCCCCCAGCCCTTTGCCTGTTCACTGGCTCCTCCCAGGTACTCTTTCTCTCGCTCCCTTTCCTCTCTTCGGCTTCCCAAACCCTTGGTCATTCATTGGTCTACACCTCTGAGCTATTCTCAATTTATAGCTACTTCCTAGGGCACAGTAGAACTGCCCCATAGGGTTTCCTAGGCCGCCATCCTCAGTGGCGAGACTTGGCCTCACACCCGTGGGACATGTTGTCAGGAGAGACCAGTGCCTAGAAAAGGCCTCATGCTTGGTAGGCAGAGGGGCAGCGAGAAAGAGGAAGGCTCCCAAGGGGGAGGATGGACACAGTGGCTGCAACAACGGGCTCCAGCACAGGAGCAAGTGTGCGGCGGGCACAGACCCCAGCAGTGTTTTGCTCTGTTGCACACATGTTGTCAGGAGAGACCAGTGCCTAGAAAAGGCCTCATGCTTGGTAGGCAGAGGGGCAGCGAGAAAGAGGAAGGCCCCCAAGGGGGAGGATGGACACAGTGGCTGCAACAACGGGCTCCAAGGTAACAGTGGTGAAGGGGGCTCAAGCCCAGGCAGCGCTGCGTTCCATTGTACAGAGAGTTGGACCTGACTCCACGGCCCCTCCCAGCACTCTGTGCTGGAGCAAATGGCCAGCTCTTTCGCCCACGGAACTGCTGCATGGGTTTCGACTGTGAACGTTTGGGTCAGTTGTGGCAAGCTGAACTGCTGAGCCACCGGCCCACCTGCAAGTCCCTGCTAATCTGTGACGTTGCTTCTACTCATTTGCCAGTCACACAGCACCCCAAATGCCGGCAACTTGATTCTGACTCACAGTGATGGCATTGGACAGAATAGAACTGTCCCGTGGGATTTCCAAGGAGCCCTGGGGGCATAGTGGGTTAGGCGTTGAAGCGTTAACCTCAAGGTCAGCAGTTTGAAACCACCAGATGCTCCACAGAATAAAGAGGAGATTTTTTACTCTGGGAAAGTTCTATAGTCTCAGAAACCCATGGGGCCGGTTCCAGTCCAAGATTTCGATGGCAATGAGGGAGTATAGGATTTCCAAGGGGATAGTCTTTACAGCAGCGGGCCGCCACACATGGGTTTAAATTGCCGCCTTTCCGCTAGCCTTAGCTGAAAGACCGTTCAGGAGGATACAGTTGACAATATAGGTGAACTCCATGGCCAAGGGATGCCGAGGGGCCATGCCAGGAACACATCCAAGGTCCAGCCCATGTGTCTGTCCAGCTCTGGGTCCAGGCCCCACAGGGTGAATTGCCCCCCCTTACATGTGCCTGATGTGTGATCTATTTTCTGCAATTACGGTGATGCCGTCTGTGTAGATGTTCAACAACCATAGCAGTTAATTATTTGTGGGTAAACAAGGGATGCCTCTTTGCCCCCGGGAGAGACTGAAAGGCACCCAGGTGAAAGAACCACAGGATCTTGAGAAAGAGAAAGAGGGAGGAGCGTCATAGGAAAAGCTAGTCCTCCCCAGGGAGGATGCAAGGATGCTAGAGTGCTATGAGCTGAGACCAAAAGCAAGGCCAACCCCCCTGAAGCAAGAGCAGTCTGTCTGCACAAGTCCAAACCAAGATGGAGAGGTGAGGGATGGTCATCAGAGACTGACAGTGGTGCCCCTCTCACAGCGGCCTGAACACCGGCCTCTGCCCTCCTTGGATGTTCATGCTGCCCTGGGTAACTTTGGGTGAGCCCTCCCCAGAACCTATTGTTGGCACAAATATCCAGCCCCCCGGTCTTTACCCTTGGACACCAATCTAAAATGAAATCAGTCGCTATGGAGTCCATGGAATTTCTTGCTGTGATCTTTAAGGAAGTAGGTGGCCATCTTCCATGGCACGACTGGGTGGGTTCAGGCCCCCAACCTAGCGGGTCTCACTGCCATCGAATCGATGCCGACTCATAGGGACCCTATGGGACAGGGTAGACCTGCCCCCTCCCTGTGAGTTTCTGAGACTGAAACTGTTTACTCGTCTTTTTCCTGCAGCTTGGCTGGTGGTTTCGAACTTGGTACCTTGAAGAATGCAGCCTAATAGGTAACCACGACACTACCAGGGCTCCACCTAAAGATTAAGAAACCAAAAAACTAAATCCACTGCCATCAATTCATTTTGACTCGCAGTGATCCTATAGGACAGAAGAGAACTTCTCCCCGGGTTTTCTGAAACTAAGCTTTACAAGGGCTGGCAGGTTTATCTTCCCCCAAGGAGTGCCTGGTGGGTTGCAACTGCTGACCTTTCCATGAGTGGTCCCACGTTTAGCCAACAACCCCATGTTTAGCCAAGCTCCTTATTGGTGAGTCCCAAACGCAAACCAAACTCACTGCCACCCAGTCCATTCTGTCTTAGTGACCCTATAGGACAAGGTAGAACTGCCCCCTATGGGCTTCAGAGACTATAACTCTTTACGGGAGTAGAAAGTTTCATCTTTCTCCCATGGAACTGCTGATAGTTTCAAACTGCTCAATGTGGGGTTAGCAGCCTGACGCAGAACCCACTCTACCACCAGGATGCCTTTTGAGTGTAAACCACTCCCCTCAACTCCCAGCACAGTGGCAGGCACGTAGAAAATGCCCAATAGACCATTGTTCAACTGATGAGTTTCATTAAAGCGGTCAAATCCCCATGATGCTGACAGGACAAAGACATGGCTCTGAGTCCCAATTTTACCATCTCTTATTTATAACCTTAGGAGCCCCCGTGGCATAACGGTTATGCATTGGGCTGCTAACCGTGAGGTCAGTAGTTTTGATCCCACCAGCTGCTCCGAGGGAGAACGATGAGGCTTTCTACTTCCATAAAGAGTTAAAGTCTTGGAAAATCAAAGGGTCAGTTCTACCTTGCCCTATCAGGTCCCTATGAGTCAGCATTGACCCAGTGGCAGTGAGCTTGGTTCAGGTTTTGGTTTGATGACCTTGGTTTTCAGCCTCACTTTACCTTGATTTACTCCTCCATATAATGGGAATAATAACAAGATTGTGATGATGATGAAATAATATATTAATTTTAAAAACTGTAAAGGATGGCAGAGCCCCTTTGTCATCAAGTCAATTCCAACTCCCAGGGTTTCTAGAGGACAGAGGAGAACTATCCCACGCGTTTCAAGGCAACCAACTGTCAAACTGCCACATCTTTTCTCCCTGGAAGTGGCTGGTGGGTTTGAACCACAGATTTTGGGGGGGATAGCAGCTGAGAGCTTTAACCACAGCACCACCAGGACTTTGACATATGTAAGAGGTGGCTTCCAAAAGTTCATGGGAAAACTCCATTACATTTATGAACTTTTGAAAGCCCCGTCCCCTCCCCCATCACTGTAGTCTTGGCAATGGGGTAAGAGGAGGTTTCCACCAGTTGAATCTAAGTCTATGACTCTGAGCGTCACTCTACCAAAACCAAACTCACTGCCATGGAGTTGACACTGTCTCATGGCGACCCTATAGGACATCCTTTATAGGACAGGTTAGAACTGTCCCCTGTGAGTTTCTAAGATGGTAACTCGTTAAGGGGTTCAAAAGCCTCATCTTTCTTCTGGCAAATGGCTGGTTGTTTCAAACTGCTGACCTTGAGGTTAGCAGCCCAACACATAACCACTATGCAACCAGGGTTCCTATGTGGCCTTCTAGTGCCATACCATTAAGCAGCCATCAAAGTGTAAGATCAGGGACAAACTGCCACAAGCCAAGGGTAACCCTAAAGTCAGCCTTTCTTTCTGGGTCGTGCCAGTCTCACTAAGAATGTCATGAGTGGAAGTCAACAGCTGGGGCTGGCTACCTCTACCAAAACCTGCTCAGGTGAGGGATCCAACATAGATCTTGAAGGCAGCCAGGATGCCCTGATGCCAGTCTGGCCTTCTTGTCAGGAAATTTGGGTCTGGGATTGAAACTCTCTAAGGACATAAAAGAGCCCTAGTGGTATAGTGGTTATAAGTTGGGCTGCTAACCTCAAGGTGAGCAGTTCAAAAGTACCAGCCTCTCTGAGGGAGAAAGACAAGGTTTTCTACTCTCAGAAACTCACAGAGGACAGTTTGACCCTGTCCTGTAGGGTCACTATGAATGCGCATTGACCCGATGGCAATGAGTTTGGTTTCTCTGGCTTTAAAGGACTCTGGACCCTGTGAGGGAAGGAGGAGGCCTGGGGATGAGCACTATGCCAGTGACAACTTTTCAGCATCAGCAAGTCATAGTGGACTCTGGTGCAGGCCTGCCTGGATTTTAATCTCACCTCTGCAACGAGTGAACTGTATTACCTAGGTCAATTTCTGAACAAAACCTTTCGGGGCCTTGATTTCCCTATCTGCAGCAAGGGGACAGTAGTCATTCCTACCCAAAGGTTTATGTGGTAAGGACTGAGGTAGCAGAGGTGATGCACTTAACCCAGCACCTGGCATCTAGTGACTGTGCCCAGTGAAGGGTGGTTTCAGGAGGTGGTGAGGACCACTCACAATTCCATCAGTAGTGATCACTTAGAAGGTGCTAGAGAAGCCTGTATGGCAGGAGACACAGGCTCCATGTGAGAGCGGCTTGGTCTAGTTGAAGGTATTGGTCTCCTCTACTTGAAGAGCAAACTCACATTGCCAAGTTGAATGTTGTCATTGTTAGGTGTGGTCAAGTCAGTTCCTACTCATAGCGACCCTATGTGCAATAGAATGAACTACCACCCTGTCCTGGGCCATCCTCACAGTTGTTCTTATATTTGAGTCCATGGTTACAGCCACTGAACCAATCCATCTTGTTGAGGGTCTTCCTCTGTTCTCGCTACACCTCTACCAAGTACGAGGTCCTTTTCCACGGGTCAATTTCTCCCAATAACATGTCCGAAGTATGTGAAACAGAGTCTCGCTATCCTCACTTCTAAGGAGAACTCTGGCTATACTTCTTCCAAGACAGATTTGCGTGTTCCTCTGGCAGTACACATTATTTTCGGTATCCTTCCCCAGACCCATAATTCAAATGTACGGATTCTTCTTTGGTCTCCTTCAGTCAATGTCCAACCACAGAAACCCACAGGGGCAATTTTATTCTGTCCTACAGGTGAGTTATGAATTGAAATGAACTCGATGTCAGTGGGTTTGGTTTGGTTTAAGGAACACAAGAAGTTACAAGGCAGTTGACCTCAGCCCTTGGGTGCATCTAGAGTGACATAGAGTGACAAGATGGCCACCACCAGCTTCAGATTTGCACCTCATCAGTCAAGCAACCATGATGGAAAGAGCTCTCTTGCCCAATGATTCAAGAAAAATCACCAGGGCTGCTAGCCTGTAGCTAGCACTGGCCAGCTTAGACCATGGCCTACCAGCGATCAAGGTTAGCTCCACTTGAACCACACAGACTGAGAGCAAGAGGGGAGAAGGTTGGGAATAGAAACTGACTGGCCAGGAAAACTAGCAAATCTCCCTTTTCTACGAGATAAGGAAGGTAACATTTGCACCCATCCTACCCCACCTCCTGATATTGTTGCGGTTAGGTGCCATCAAGTTGATTCTGTTAGTGACTCCATTGGACAGAGTAGGGCTGCCCCTTAAGGGAGCCCTAGTGGCACTGGGTGCTATGCATTGGATGGCTAAACACAAGGTTGGCAGTTCAAAACCACCAGCAACCCTGAAGGAGAGAGACAAGGCTGTCTGTTCCCATCAAGATTTTCAGTCTCAGAATCCCTATAGGGCAGTGGTTCTCAATCTTCCTGATGTCGTGACCCTTTAATACAGTTCCTCGTGTTGTGGTGCCCGCCCCCAACCATAAGATTATTTTCGTTGCTACTTCATCACTGTGATTTTGCTACTGCTATGAATTGGGAAATCCCTGGGAAAGGGTCGTTTGACCCCCAAAGGAGTCACGACCCACAGGTTGAGAACTGCTGCACTAGAGGGTCACTGAGTTAGAACCAACTCCATGACAGTGGGTTTTGGTTTCGCAATGTCTACCGAGGCAAACTGCAAGGCTCTTTCTCCCATGGAGCTCTTCGGTGGGTTCGAATTCCAGCCTTTCTGATAGCAGACAAGTGCTTAACTGTGATATTGCCAGCGCTCCTTCACCCCCTTCCTACACATGCTGAAATAGTAACCGGCATTTGTGCAAAGCCACAAATTGCAAAGGGCTGGTACCAACGCCATTTAATCTCTTCACTCACTCAAATCAATTCTAGACAGGGGGAAGCTGTCCACGTGAAGGCTTGGAGGTGGGGTGGGCACTCGGCAGGGAATGATTAATCTAGCGGCTGTGTTTAGGAGAGAGCCTGTCAAGGTAGGGGGTGGGGGGCACTGGGCTTTCCAGGCTGAATAGAAGTGGCCTGGCCTCTCTTTGCAGTGAATGGGAAAAGCACCTCCCAAGCACCCCCCACAAGTGGCAAGGCAAGGGGGATAAGGGAGGGTCGGGCCTAGGAATGGGAGGATGACTTGCTGGGATTTGGAAGTGGGCTTTGAAGAAAAATGGGGGAAGGTGAGGCTGAGGGACTCCGGGTGGCTCCGACGGCACTGAGAACTCTGGGATCAGAAGAAGGCTAAATGTGGTTCTAGTACCTGGAATTCCAGCACCTCCAGAGCATCCCGGGGTCAGTGACTGCAGGCTAAGGCCAGAATTGTCCATGAGGGGAGCCTGCTGAGCACCAGGAAGGGACTTAGCTCACCTCCAGGTTGGAAGGTGGGGGCATGGTGGAAGGACTTCAAATACAGAAGCAGAAAGGTTGAGAAATAGGTCTTTGGTAAGGTGACCAGATTTAAAGTGG
>NW_022103923.1:3059293-3089897 GCF_000313985.2 Echinops telfairi
TCAAGCTCAACCCTGTCTCTCTCTCTCTCTCCCCCCCCCCACACACCAACACCACTCTGAGGCACACGTGCCACCACGGGGATGGGGCTGTTTGGCTCACACTGCTGGCTGGAGCATAACACAGCAGAAGCAGCCAGCCACAGAGGGGACCACAGTGACTTCATCCCTGCCCACCCTCTGCCGAGGGCCTGAGCCCTCCGTGGGAGCGTGGATGGATGGGCGCTTCTGTCCTCCCTGCCGGCAGGCCTGGGCAGGCGCCGTCCCCAGATGTCAGCGCTAATGCCTTGATAAACAGGGAGCTCGGTGGAATGTGGCTGTTAATTGGGGCTAGAGCCGCAGCCTTTAGCTCTGGGAGCAATGGTTAATGACGGCCCCCTGGGGGGAGCCACAGCCGGTTGCCGCTGTTCGAGTTCTGTCCTCGCTGCTTCTTAAACAGCAGTTTATCTACAAACTGAAAACGCTTTCCTGGGAATAATTATTCCCGGGGAGCTATGGGCCTGTGATCCGCTTTTACAGCCCAATGCCGGGGCGACCTTGTCGAGGCCAGTGGGCTGGCGACCACTTTGGGGCGGGGAGGGCAGTTTCACTTCTCTCTCTCCTTCCATGTCGCTCCTCGTTTTGTACAGCCACGCTGGCCCATTTGCAGGGGTTTCTCGGGCCTGAACGGGAGGGAGGGGCTGAAGCCGACCGAAGGCGGACCACCGAAGAAGGCCCAAGGAGAGGCCCCGAGAGAACCTCCCAGATCTTGTTTGATGAAACCCCACATAGCCACCCCAGGGGCCTCGGTTTTAGCTACAGGCTGAGGGTGAGCCCCAGACCTCCTGGAGGCTGGAGTGTCAGCAAAATGGGGGTCGTGGTGTCCCAAGGGCCCCTGTGTTCCCAAAAGAGTAGGAGAAGGACAGAGGGAGACATGATAGGGAGCAGGGAGACAGCCACCCAGGAGCCAGGGTATATGGGTCTTCCCTCCTGCAGTTCAGGACAGGCAGAGCCAGCCGCCCAGGCTCTGTAAGGCGGGGAGTGGGGGGAGGGGAGCCCATGCCAAAAGGAGACCCCACGTATGTCCCAGGGTCACCGGGGCCAGACCACGACAGGGCACTCAGGCTGGAAAACATGGCCGCGGGCAGCATCCTCCTTGGATGTGGAGGGCAGTGACACAGGCACTTAAACTCAATGTGTTGGCTACAGGCCAGCCTCCCGGCTTGGCAATTACACACTGTCTACCTCCGCCTCTCCCTGCTGCCCCGTCACCTCCCTGTCAGGCAGCTTTAATGCCGCTCGCCTCTTCCTGTCAGCAAATGTTTGTGTGTGGCGTTGCTGGGCGACAGTTAAACAGGGCCTGTATTTTCCTGGCACCTGGGCTTTCCCTCTGAGGGCTTTGTGGGCCTTCTGTGTCAACGGCGTGGCAGCCACAGGCTGGGGAGGCACCGGCATGCATGGGGATCCAGGAGAAAGGATGGCTCTAGTCAGGTCCGCTGGGAAGAACAGGAGAGGCCCGACACCTATCCCTGGGGAGCTGTTTGATAGGCCCCTCCACAGTCACATTGGGGGAGATTGTACTCCATTTGCCCAATGCTGAAAAGGCAGGAACCGCAACTCCACCCACAGGCGAGGTCACCCGTGGCACCCTACCCATAGGAAACCAGACAGCAGGTCAGATCCCCGGACACTTTGTAAACACCGTGCCTTAAAGGAGACAACCCAAGGTGGAGGGGACAACTAGAGCCCTAAGCCAGCCTGTGCTGACCCTACAGCTCTGTGGGTTTTGCTGTCTTTGTCTGTAACCAAACTCACTGCCATCAAGCCAACGCCATCTCACAATGACCCTCTGTAATGCCTCATGGAGACACCTGTGGGTTTCTGAGATGGGTCCTTCTTTACAGGAGGAGAAAGCCCCATCTTCCTGGTTTCAAACTGCTGAGCTAGAGGTTAGCAGCCCAACAGGTAACCACTATGCACCAGGCTCCTTATCTGTACCAAGGGGCCCTGATGGCAAAGCCAAGAGAGCTTCTTTCTTGCCATGCCTGTGCTCCAAGGAGCCAGGTTAGAGGTGCCAGATGTGGGAAAGGAGCCACAAGCTAAAATGGGGACAACATGGTGGGTTAAGCAAGTCAGGGACCCAGAAAGGACCCACCAGGGACAGGGGTGCCAAGTACTGCAAATGGTTATTACTGGAGGTCAAGGTACCTTGAGAGAGCAGTGCTTGGAGGGCAAATAATACAAAGGGCAGGTTAAGACAGCAGGCCTGAGCTAAGAAAGAAGCAAAATGATGGAGTTCCAAGTTCCATTCAAAAGAGGGGAAAATGTAGAAAAGAATGTCAATTCTCTTAGGATCCAGACTTTCTGGAGCGATTTAAACTGAACGAACCCTGAAACCACTGCCTGAAGATCATCTTTAACCCTAGACCCATACACCAAATATGTGCCCAGAAACCACCTTGAACCCTAACAGCATCAAGTTTAACTGAGAAAGAAGACCTGCCATGAGCCTTGGCTCGTGGCAAAAACGGACTCTACAGGATCAAGAAAGAGCCCTACCTACCAGTGTAGCGGTTACCTGTTGGGCTGCGATCTGAACGGCCAGCAGTTGGAAACCACAACCCCTCGGAGGGAGAAAGACAGGACTTTCTACTCCTGTAAACAGTGACAGTCTTGGAAACTGACCTGGGCAGTTCTACCCTGTCTTATAGGGTTGCTATGAGTCTTGATGGAACCAAAGGGTTAAAAGTCAAGTGGAAAGGTTAGATAGAAATCATAGGGGGAGGTGAGCTTATGCCAATTACATCCCCAAAATGTAATCAATGTCGCTGTATTTGTACATGTAGAAATTGCTGAATTGGAATCAGGACTTTGGACCAATATCAGACTGGCTCAATCATGGCCAATGAAGTGAAATAAAACCATCTGAATGTTTGAAATTTGAATGAAGCAGAACAAGAACAGGAAGAATGATGGGTAGAAGTCTTGGAATGGGGAAAGGTCAAAGAGGTGTAGTGTAGTCTTTCAGGAGCCTGATAGAGAAGACTAGATTATCACCATGACTATGGAGAGCAACACGCATTCAGAGTGGTGTGTGTGGCCACCATCTTTGAGTTGGGCACCATTGTTTCTGACTTGGCTGTTCAAGAAGTATGGTTGCTAGGTAATGTGCACGCTACCCTCATTTTCTAAGAAGGAGATTAAGTTCCTATTAGAACATTGACTCATAATTTTTCCCATTCTGGTTACTTCAATTCACCCACGTTTTACCAATTTGAGTTTGTTCCAGTTTTGCCTCATCAGCCACGATCGAATCAGAAAAAGCCAGTTCAAAACCCTACTTTTGCTGTGTATACTTTCCACAACAATTTAAAAAACAAAACAAAAATTGGGTTTCCGGTCAGACAGACTTTAGTCTACATTCTTGCTCTGTCATGTCCCAAGTGTGGGGCCACAGACAAGTTGCTTAAGCTGCCTGAGCCTCCTCTTTCAAATGCACTTAGGAAGTAAAGCGCTTACCTCACAGGGCTGCAGAGAGGGTGACAGGAGGTCAGGCATATGGGAGACACAGTGAATGAGACCCTCAGCCTTTCTTTTCCATTCAGGACATACATGGGGAATTCACGTACTCCGGACAGGGTAGACATGCGGGGAGAGGGGGGCATGGTTAAAGCAGGAAGTGAGTACTCAGGGCTGGGCCAGGCTGGACAAGAGTGTCTCCACGATTCCTGTGACTCCACATGACAGAAACAGTACTTGAAGTGAAGTATGTGACAAAGGGAATTAGCTGTTCGATGAGGACCTCAAAACCAATTGCTGTGGTGTCAACGCTGACTCGTGGTGGTGTCATGTGTGCCAGAAGAGCGTCGTCTCCATGATTGTGACAAATCACCCACCTGAAGTCTATTCTGACATGGGGCTGCCATGAGGGATTTCAGGGTGGACATGAACCATCAACCTTTTAGTTTGTTATTGGGTGTTTTAACTATAATCCGGAAACAGATATGCCAGTATCCCACCCATAATCTCTTGACACTCTTGCCTGCCCACCAAAGGTGGCTTGTGAACACCAGGGCTTGTCTTCTGGCCACAGGAGCCCCTTGGCTTGTGTGCAGGGTGGGCCAGAAGTCCTGACACACACACCCCCCTGGAGAAATCCTCAATTATTGCCCTCTCTCCCTTTCAGATGGTCACTGGAAAAGCAAGTACCCCCCACACTCCCAGAGTTCCTCAGTTGGACTGAGCCTTAGTTACTCACAATGATATTTGACTGGATAACACGGCCTCTGTTGGCTTCCTTCCTTCCCTTCCCTGGGAGTTTCCTGAGATCCCTTCACAACTAAGCTACTTGCAATCACATGCTTGTTTCAGGGTCAGCTTCTGGACAACCCAAGCCAAATATTGAAGCTTCAGGCCTGGCTAGTTCCAGGTGCTTGACAAACATTCTCAGGGATTTCTCAAGCATGTTCTTTCTTCCTCTTATCTCCATCTCAGATGCAGATAAGATACAGTCCAAGTACATACAGAATGATCACAATAGTCTTTCAGCCCAGAGGTGGGCACTGGGTCTCTTTGAAAACACAAACTAGAAGGAAAAAAAAAAAAGCAATGGGTAGGGGAGACAGAAATGAGTGGGTTAAGCTGATGCAATGAATGTATGAATCTCTCCCCTTCATACCTGGTCTCTTGACACGCAGTGGGTTACAGGTACGCATTAGTGAGGGAACAGCAACAGGTATGCTCAGAAGTAGATAGTTCCCCAAACCCACAGAGGCAGTTCTACCTTGCCTTATATGGTTGCTGTGAGTCAGAATCAACTAAATGGCAGTGAGTTCTAATCTAAGGTTGGGGGAAAGGCCCAGTGATCCGCTTCCAGGAATCAGCTAATGAAAACCCTATGCATTATAGCAGTTTGTCACGGGGATAGCGTAGGACCACGTAAGCTTTCATGCTGCGGTGACAACAGACCACACTCACTGCCACTATGTCCCTAAGACAGGGTAGAATTGATTCTGTGAGTTTCCAAGACTACAATTCTTAACGGGAATAGAAAGCCGCATCTTTCTCCTGTGAAGTTTCTGGTGGGTTCGATCTGCTGATCTTGCTTGTGGTTAACAGCCCACTAAGGAACATATGATGCCCCAGAGCTCCTTAACAACCTACACATGTGCAAAAGACAAGACAAAGCCAGAGAGCAAGTTAGGATCAACGAGAGAAGCAGGGCCAGGGGCCTCTGTTTCCACGGTCTACATTTTTTTTCCGAAGGACTACCTTTGCTGTGACAATGTTCAACCATTGTGGAAAGCCAGATGGTGCTACCTCAAACAACTGGGACTAACAACCCCATCCTACCCAGCAACCTGTGGCTGGGTGTAGACCCAGTAAGTGCCTTAACACAAACAGACACGTGCGATTGCATGTTCATCGTCACACACTGTTCACCAACACAAGAAGATGAAAACCGCCCAAAGGCCCATCAGTAGAAGAATGGATAAGCAAAATTGCATGGATACACCTAATGGAGTGCTGCACATCGCTAAATCCTAATGAAGCGGAAGCGCCTCGTGGCATGATGGACCTGCAGCACATTCTGCGGAGTGAAGGTAGTCACAAGAGGATAAATATTGGTGGAGATTACTGTTCTAAAGAAAAAAGGCAAGACAAAGCTTTTCTTTATAAACGAAACAGAATCTGATGGCATTAAAACTGGGGGAGGTGGGGGCAAGGCAGGCATCTCTGACCTCTGTCTGGCTTTACTATTACCATGAGACAGGCAAGCATCAGACATGCCTCCACCCTCTGTCTCTCTCTACTCTCAGACACCAACAGCTCCTCCCCTGACACTACTTCTATGCCAGACTCCATACTTTGTTGCAATGGCCACAGAGAACCCACAGACCAAACTCACCATACTGGGGCTTTATTGGAGAGCAGTGGATCGGTTACCATGAGCCAGGGTCAGTACATATAAGGAGACAGCCATTGGTCCACAGCATCCTCTCTCCTCAGCCAGCAGTCAAGTCTCTCTGGCTCTCAGCCTCTCAGCCACATGATCCCTTGGCCTCTGTCTCTGTGGGCCAAGAAGCCAGCCCACTGCTCTGCCTTACAGTCTCATAGTTTCAGTGCTGCTGCTCCTCCTCCGTCCGGTTTCCTTGCCTCCGCCTCTGGTCCCTCTGGTCTTGGCCTCCGCCCCTGCAGATAGATATCGCAAGGGTGCTTCCTCCATTGGTTCTGGGATTTCTCTTCCTGGTGAGAGGGATCATTCTTATAGCCAAGGGAACAGCAAATAAAATGGACCGACCCCCTCTATTAGCGTTATGCACAGCCCACTTGGCACATTCCCACCCAATGGTTTGATGAGAGTTATAGAGTTATGTGCCGAAGAGTCATCTTAAGAAATGGTTACCAAGGGGGGAGAAGGAAAGGAATGGAAGACGAAGCCGCAGGCTAGACAGTTGACAGGCATGAACTTGGGTGAAGGGGGAAATAGTCATCCACCTGAGGAAGAAGAGAATTCAAAGGCAGGCAGGGAAAGCTGTTGGGGGTTTGAGAAGTTGTTGAAGACAAAACGGATGGTCTGAAATGTAAGCATCCCTCTCCTTTATAATAAGTAATTAAAAGTAAAGAAGATGATCACCTTTGTCATTAACAAAAATAAGAAGAAAGAAAAACTAACTGTTCTTCAATTGGAGCTAGAATTAAGTGTGAGCCCCAAATCCATTCATAGACCTATTAGTTATATGTGTCTTTGATTCACTTTAGAGACATCATTGTCATTTTATATTAGAGAACATTATCAATCATCCTCCTGGCAGGGTCCCCACATGGATTAAGCCTCTGGTGCCGCCCCTCTGACCACAGAGCAGGGATGTGGATAGCCTCGCTGTCATGCAGAGTGCAGTGCAGGGTTTTGTCTGCATTTTGTTTTCTGTAGATGAGCGAACACCAGGATGGGGAGAGCTATAGAGACAGTGCCTCCATTGATGGCTTCAGTGGGGGTGCTGGAGCAGGGGGGGTGTTGGAGGAGGTGAGACTGATATGGCAAAGAGTACAAGAAAGAAGTATGCTCAAATTGACCGTGGTGATGATTATATAACACTTTAATTGAATTTTTGAATTGTACGATATGTGAAATAGATGCCAATAAAACTCTTTTGCAAATAAATAACTTAAAGTGAAGAAAGAAATTATAGAACTGCAATGCAGCACCACTGAGGGGTAAGGTGCTCAAGGAAACCCTTAGGGAACACTAGGTCCTTGAAAAATCAAAAGTACTCACTGCTGGCCCTGCTTCATACTCACTCTCAGGAGGAGAGCACTAAAGATACCGCATAAATTGTGGGAAGGAAATCAGATGGGGCCCAGCTACAACCAAGAATAGCATCTAGGGTCTTAAAGGCTTGTCTTAAAATAAGTAGCCATCTAAGTGAGGTGTTAACTAAGTCCACACTATAGAAACACACCAGCCTGTGTGACCCCAAGCTTGTAAAAAAAAATAAAATCAAAGCCTAGAGGAAGGAACAGGATTAGAACTTAAATCCTGAGTACCTGGTTTGCAGAAGGCTATGGATGACGGTCAAAGCCCAAACTCCAGTTGCCTGGTCTGCACGTGGATTGAGCCTCCAGTGAATCCCCTCTGTCCATAGACCAGGGATGAGAATATCCTTGTCTGGCAGACAGAGTACACTGGAAAGTGGATTCTTGCAGACATAATTAGGATAAAAAACACCTAATGATTTGCTCTTCCTTTTGACCCATTTTAAATTTGTTCTAGTTTTTAATATTTCCTGCTTTTTTAAAATACTTTTATTGGAGGCGCTTACATCTCATCACAATCCAGACACTCCTCCAGTGTGTCGAGCACATCTGTACATATGCCACCATTTTCAAAGCATTCTCTTCCCACTTGAGCCCCTGATATCAGCTCCCCAGTGCTTCCCCCTCCCTTCCTCGCCCTCCCTCACAAACCGTTGATAAGCTATAGATTATTTTTTCCATATCTTACATCGTCCTCCATTGCCCCTCACCCACTTTTCCATTATGCGTCCCCCTGGGAGGGGGTTCTATTGATCCTTCTGATCGATTTCCCCTTTCTCCCCCCACCCTCCCCTAATCCTCCTGGTATCTCTACTCTTCCCTGTTGGTACTGAGGGGGTTATCTATGCTGGATTCCCTGTGTTGCGGGCTCTTATCTGTAGCAGTGTGCATGCTCTGGTCTAACCCAATTTGTTATTGAAGTCTTCCTATGTTTTATTTTGTTATTGTTTTGGATTTTGTTTCTTTCTCTCCGTGTGTTTGCTTCTGTATATACAATCCAAAATCGGTAAATCTATAAAGGCAGTAACTGAATTAATAGTTTCTTAGAAGTGTGGCAGGGGAGGTTGGGAGGCAATGGGAAACTAATACCAATGAGCACAAGAAAGACCATCTTCTCCAATTGGTTGTGGTGATGATTGTACAACTCTTTCAATGCCATTGAATGATTGAGCTGTATGATATGTCAATTATATTTCAATAAAACAGTTTTTTAAAAATCACTTCCATCCAGTCCCTGGGGGGCAGTGCAGACAGTTAGTGGTCTGCACTCAGCCAGTAGTAGCATGGTGGAAGAAAGAACTGACTGCAGCCCACAGCCAAGAAAACCCTGAGGATCAGTTCTCTAAAAGGTATGCGGTCACCAGGAGCTGGAGCAGACTTGATGGCAATGGGGTCAGAGAGGTTTCAGACTCCCATAGTTGCACACGTTCAAGAGGGAAGACCGATATAGAATCTTGTATTATGAAATACCCCCAGTGGGTAATCACACACGCTAATATTTCTTATGCAGAAACATATGAATAGTCATGCAAAGTGGGATAAATAAGGACTATCAAAAGCCTCATATCAGTTCACGCCAGGTTTTGCTTGCCAAATGCATTTGTGCCAAACTTGTAGAAAAAACGTGTTTTGATTGGATAAGCAATGGTGAAGCGGGAGGAAGCAAATGGAAGTTGTGAACACCAGAGCCTGGGGGCTCCGGGGTGGAAAGATGGGGTAATTAAGCCTACATAGACTTAATAGTACAGCATACCCCAAGGGATTCAGAAATCCAGGTCCTACCCAGAGCACTGGACTGGAAGGGCCCATTCAAACCCTGGGACTCCCAGTGGCTCTTACTTCCTGGTAAAGTACCCATGCCACCTCAGAGCAGCTCTCGGTGTCCCAACCTAAAATGTTACCTATCAAGTGATCCCCAAGGGATATGGTAGAAATGCAGATTCTGGTTCAGTAGGGCTAGGGTGGGACTGGAGAGTCAGCAGGTCTAAGCAGCACCCAGGTGACACCAGTATTGTCTGGGGACAATACTTGAGCAGCGAGGCTCTAAAATTATTTCTATTCAAACCAAAGCGGGGCCCTTGAAACTGTTACCCATCATCTGTGGTGGCCACGGCAAACTTGTCAACGTGTCCTATAAATCAGTAGGTCCCTTTGATCTGCTGCCAGCACAGAGAGCATGAGTGAGCAGGACTTGGGGAAGGCAATGGAATCTAAACAAGAAAGATGATAGTCCTTTGAGAAGCATGAAGAAGCCCCGAGAGAGGGTGAAGCCAGGACCAGAGTGCAGATAGAGGCTGTGTGTGAGGAGGGAGGGCAGCAGACACCTGTGCATGGCTACTGCACACAGCAGATGAGGGGGCTCACACGGCAGTCAGCAGACAGGGCATTCTATACCACACAAGCACCTTGTCCTACAGGGTCACTATCGGATGATTCTGCACCTAGAGTTCTAAGATAACTGCTCCCCTGTCTGTCAGTGTGTGCACTGTGATGTTTGGGCACGTTGCTATGATGCTGGGAGCTGCACTATCTTTCAAAATACCAGCAGTGTCATCTACCCAGAGTGAGCAGGCTGAAGTGGAGCTTCCAGATGAAAACCGACTAAGCAGAAAAGCCTAGAGATCTGCTTCCCACAATGAGCCTTCTAGATCCAGGGGGGCGGGGGCGCCCACTCCTCAGGTCATATTCAACCCATGAAATCAGGATCAGTTAACATCGCAGGCCCCGCCATGGAGAAGTGATTCTAGCCATCATATTTACCAAAAACCAAACTCACTGCCATCGAGTCAATGTGGACTCCTGGCGACAGGGTAGAATTTCCCCTGTGGGTTTCTGAGACTGCAACTCTTGATGGGAGTAGAACGCCTCCTCTTTCTCCTGAGGACCACCTGGTGGTTTCGAACTGCTGACCTTGCAGATTGCAGCCCAATGTGTAATTAAATCTTTGACCAGTATGGCCCACAAATGATGTTATAAATATCTAAATGGCCCTTGGTAGAATAAAGGTTCCCCACCATGTTCTAACTGGAAAAACAAAAAACCCACTGCCACTGAGACAATATGCTGACTCGTAGCAACCCACCCTATGAGACGGACTAGAACTGTTCCATGGGGTTTCTGAGGGTGTAAATCTGTATGGGAGCAGACAGTCACCCTCTTTCTCCTGAGGAGCAGTTGGTAGGTTTGAACCACCAACCTTGTGGTTAGCAATACAATGCTGAACTCACTGCACCACCAGGGTGCCTTCTAGATTGAAAGGCACTCCAAATGCACAAGGGACTCAAGCATACCCACATTTGTGCAATGGGAAGAACGCGAGGCAGCGTTTCCGTCTTCATCCTTTCTTCCTCCGGCTACTTCCAGATGTGATGGCTGGAGTGCTAGCCGCCTTCTGAGACCACGAGGATGAGGAAAGTTGTCTGGGGGTGGGCAATCAGTGAGCTAGAAGAAGGCTGGGTCCTTGACGATCTTCTCAAGCCTTCTCCAGATGCCTTCTGGGCCAGAGAGGGAAAACTGTCTGTCTTGTTAAGCCCATTGTTAATTCGGATGGTTTTTCCTGTTGTTTACTGCCAAGTCTAATGCAGAGAGGTTCCCTTTGCCTGTAGGCAGTGAGACCCCAAATCTCTCACCTGTGTGGTGCACATGAGCCCTCTCTGAGCTGTGTTCCCTGAACCAGGACACACAGGAGGAGGACACTGAGGAGACTCTAGGCCAAGAATATGCAGATTCAAAAGGCAGACTCAGGGATGTGGGAATGCAAAATCAACCAGGATTTTTCCCCTTGCTAGGCCTTCACCCCTGAGACGTGACTTCAAGCGCTTCCCAACAAGAGATGGGTGCTCTGGTAGTATAGTGGTTACATGCTGGGCTGTAATCCACATGGTTAGCAGTTCGAAACCACCAGCAGCTCCTCTGGAGAAAGCCTGGGCTATCTATTCTTGTAAACAGTTACAATCTCAGAAGCCCACACGGGGTCGCTATGAGTTAGCATTGACTTGATGGCAAGGAGTTTGTTCTTTTGAACAAGAGATGGAGTCTATTTCTCTAGCCATTGGACCAGGGCTGGTGACATGACTTGCATTGGTCAAAGAGATGGTAGAGAAGCGTGCCACAAACAGAGATCTGACAAGTATTTGAGTGTTGGGTCTTGCTCTCTTGTTGATCTTAGAATTCTGCGAGGTTCATGTGAATAGTTTGAGGCTGGCATTCTGGAAGATGAGAGGCCATGGGGAAAGAAGCCCAAGCCAGCCCACCTAACCTACCAGCTAACTGTCGACAGATGCCTGAGTGAGTCTCTCAGAAATTTGCCAAGCAGGCCCAGACCAGAACCACTTGACTAAGCCACAGACTAGCCAAAAATAACAACTCGTGGGAGCATCAGTCAAGAGACGCATTGCATTTGGGTGAATCTCCTATACAAAACCTCTTTGAAGTGTTGAAAGGCAAGGATGTTACTTTGAAGACTAAGGTATGACTGACTCAAGCCATGGCATTTTCCACTGTCTCATATGCATGTGAAAGTTGGACATTGAATAAGGGCTGAAGAAAAATCAATACCGATGAGCTATGGTGCTTGGTGAAGAATATTGACAGTCCCATGGACTGCCAAAAGAACAAACAGTTCTCTCATGGAAGAAGCACAGCCAGAATGCTCCCTAGAGGCATGGATGGCCAGATTTCATCTCAGGCACTTTGGACATGCTCTCAGGAGAAACTAGTCCCTATAGGGGGACATCGTGCTTGGTGAAGTAGGAGTTGTTATTGATAGGTGCCATCGAGTCAGTTCCGACTTACGGCGACCTTATGCACAATAGAATGCAGCACTGCTGGTCCTCTGCCATCCTCACAATTGTTCCAATGCTTGAACCCATTGTTGTAGCCACTCTATCACTCCATCCTCTGGAGGGCCTTCCCTTCTTCACTGCCCCCCTATTTTACCAAACGTGTCCTTTTCCAGATGTCTCTCCTGATAACATGTCCAAAGTATGTCAGATGAAGCCTCGCCACCCACACCTCTAAGGAGCACTCTGACCATACTTCTACCAGGATGGATGCGTGCGTCCTTTTAGGAGTCCGTGGGACTTTCCGTGTTCTTCTCCAGCACCACAATGCAGATGCCTCCTTTCTTCTTGTGTCTTCCTTATTCATCAGCAAGAGCTTCAAGACTTTCAGCAAGCAATGTTGTGTCACCTGCATATCAGATGGTTAAATCCCCTCCAATCCTAATGCCCCATTCTCCTTCATGTAAGCCAACTTCTCTGATAATTTGCTCACCATACAGATTGAACATGTATAGTGAGAGGATACACCTCGTTCTTGACTTTCAACCATGCGGTTTCCTTGTTCCATTCACACAACTGCCTCTTGGTCACGTGGAGGGGGCAGCAACAAGGAGGAAGGCCCTCAACACGATGGATTGACACAGTGGCTGCCACAGAGGGCTCAAAAGGAAGAACCGCTGTGAGGATGGCACGGGACTGGGTAGGGTTTCATTCTGTTGTGTGCAGGGTCACTATGAGTTGGAACCAACCCGACAGCACCTAACAACAATGACAACAACAGGCCTTGAGTTAATTTGTTAGATAGCGAAACAGACTGATACAGGGGGCTTGGCTCCTTGTCTTAGTTACCGGACACAAATACCACCTATGGGTGGCTTTAAAGGACAGAAATTTGTTTCCTCACAGTTCTGGGAGCTAGAAAACCAAGCCAGAGTAGCAGCTGCGTCTATTCTCTCCTTGTCAGGCGCCTCCAGTGTTCCTTGGCTTCTTGCATGCCTTGGCTCGTAGACGGTCCTCACGTGGCAGGTCTTCCCCCGGGTCTCCCTGTCTCTGGGTCAGTTCTGTTCTTTTTATAACTTAGAAATGATTAGGTTATGGACCCACCCTGCTGTGGCTGGGTCTCATTAACTTAACACAATCCAACTCCTTTTTGCAAAGAAGATCACATCCACTGGTACAAGGGCCAAGAATTCAATATATATGGAAGGGGGTGGGGAAAGGCAATTGAATCCACAATAATCTGGAAAGGTCAAGTTCCCACCTCCTGACCCAGGAGCGCTGGTCACTTAGCAGCTCTGCCTTGTCCTATAGGGTCGCTGTGAGTCACCATCAACTCGACGGGAGTGAAGCTTTTGGTTTGGCTTTGCTTTTACCCAGGAATGACAGCAGGAAAGGAAGCAAAATGGGTCCAGAAAATACAGGACATCTCAGCTGTAGCTCAGCACCATGATTTCTCTTTTGCCCCTGGCCCGGCCCGTTTCTGCTAGTGCTTGTCTCCTCCAGGGAGCACGGGCAGGAGTCCCAGCCAAGCTCTTCATTTCTGGGCAGTGGACAGGAAGTGGGAGTAGCAGGTGGTCAGGGGAAGAGAGTCATATCAGCATCACTTGCCCGCGGCATCAAGAAAGCTCCGCTCCAGGGGACAAGCCGAAGGAGGGCGGGTGGAGGCAGGTGGTGCTGCTCCTGGGGCTAGTTTATGCCTTTAAAACATGCAGATGTACGGAGAGACGGAACACAGCTTTTCTATTATAAGTATGTGCTTAGCATATTTATGTAAGAGTTTTCAGCACATGCACTGAATCGACTGACTGCATTAGGGAAGGAGGTGGTCTTTGCTGTTTTTGACATCCTTGGGCTGGCTTCAGCCTTGGTACAGGTGGTCAAAAGGCACAAAGGGGACTCTGACTTCTGGCAGGGGGAGACCTGGGCCTGGGAAACTGGTCGATAAGCCATACCTGGCTTCCTCTCCCCTGTTCTGGCTGGGACTGTATTGGCACATGAGAGGCACGTGAGCAAGGTTCCTCTCAGAAGCCAACCCCCCTCAAGACACTGAGGGTACTGTTTACCAGGAGCCACCCCAGCAAGATGGGGGTACGGCTGCCTGGTGAGGGAGGAGCTGACCTCGTGGGGCAGCAGGATGAGCGTGGAACCTATGAGGTGGAAGGTGCAGTGGGCAGGAAAGGCTGACCTTTCTCTGGCCTTGGCCCTCCCCCACGGCCCTCCCCCACGTCTCTCACTAGCCCCTTCCTTTGTCCTCTTGACTTGTTTTCCTTTTTCTTTCCCTCCCTCTCCTTCACTCTGCCTCCACACCAGCTTTTTTGTCTCCTCTTAATTGGCCATGCTATAGAACTAGAATTCTTTTTATTATCGACTCTATTTATTGAATCCGATTTTATGGTCCTTGCTCTTAATTTTTAAAGTGGGTGAGCTGAACGGTGTTTGTGATGATTACACATTGGACTGCTAACTGCAAGGTCAGCAGTTCCAAACCACCCACTGCTCCAGGAGAGACAGACTGGGCTTTCTACTCCCATACAGAGTTATAATCTCAGAAACCCACACGAGCAGCTCTACCCTGCCCTATAGGGCCGCTCTCCCTTTGGGCATATGATGGCATGACTCACTCCCCTCTTGTTTTGAGGTTGCTCTGGGTCATGTGACTTCATCTAGGCAATGAATTGGGAGCTCTTCTGGGTGGAGGTTTATTGTGTGTGTGTGTGTGTGTGTGTGTGTGTTTCCGTTTTCTTTGTGTGTTGTGTGTGTGGGTGTGGGTGTGTGTTTCCATTTTCTTTGTGTGTTTTGTTTTGCCATTTTGTTTTCCTGCTGCTAGGGTGAAAGGAGACACTTAGCGGGAGGGAACCACTTCCTCAGTTTAGGTTTCTGAGTGACGATGGGGGAGGGAGGATTGCCAGCTGGCCCCCATCAGGCATGAAGCATGAGTGGGGAATCGACTTTTTAAATATCAACCCCCAGGTGGTTACTGCAGCAAATTTTACTTCTCCTGACTAATGCCATCATTGTAATCTGTCTCGACTGCCAGGGAAGGAGCCTGGCTTGTGCAAGTCATTTGTAATCAGCTGCTAACACACATTTTGGATGGTTTAAACCCATATTGCAGAGGAAAATCGGCACCAAACCCAAACAAAATCACCCCCATAGCAAACATGAGTTAGGGGCTAACTAGGTGGCGGCTCATAAAAGCCACACCTCCTAGCTTGAATGCTTGCACTAAGGAGACCATTTGCTGTCATCTGAACATTATTACATGGTCTTAGGCTTTGGGGGATCAGGGTCCTTTTGAGAATCTGATGAAACAATGAGTCTCCCCTCCCCTCAAAGAATGGGCATGTGATATTGTGCATCTCATTGCAAGTGTGTGTTTGAACACCCAGTCCAGGGCAAGAACTCCTTCTCTGGTTTCCAAACCGATATACATCTCTGCTGGGAAACTTCAGCCCAAGGTTCTAGATGGGAAGAGTTCCTTTGTCCCTCTCCCTCCTCATCTCTGAACACTCAGGACAAGAAGGTCGCATTTCACCCACTGGAGTCTTGGCAATCATTAGAATGGTGCATTGAGTTTCCCCTGGAGCTTCCTAGAGTGGGAATTAACACGGATTTGGGCATTTCTGGGGTCATACCTCAGAAACTTCCCTCAATCTCACTGCCATCGAGCCAATTCTGACGCATGGTGACCCTATAGAACAGGGCAGAACTGCCCCAGGGGGTTTCCAAGACTATCTCGACGGGAGTAGAAAGCCTCACCTTTCTCCCTCAGAGTGGCTGGTGATTCAGAACTGCTGACTTCATGATCAGGGGCTCATTGCATAACCACTATGCCTCCAGGGCTCCTTCAGAAATGCTCCTGGCAGGTTAAAATGAAAATAGGGGATACGTCATTAATTAAATTATACCCTCATCCCCACTTCTACCCCTCCCCACACCAAAAAAAAAGAAGACATATTAAAGTCCTACCCCTTAGTATTTATGAACATGACCTTGTTTGGACTCAAGATCTTTGACGATGTTATCAGTTAACATGAGGTCATACTGAAGTAGGGCGACAAAGCACTTGACCATGACTCCAGATGCTCATCCTTTTGGATTTCTTTGTCCCAAGAACATTTCCCTAATCTAATCCATCAAGCCAGTTGCCACAAAATAAATTTCAACTCCTGGCAACCTCGCATATTTGGAGACAGAATTGCACTCCATAAGGTTCTCAATGACCTCTCCTGATATGAGTCCTTGGGAATCAGATCCCAAAGGTTAAGAAGCCCACCCAGAAGCACCTCAGAAGATAGACTCCCAACACATAAGATGGCCACGAGTTAGAATCCATTCAGTGGCAACTAAGAAACACTAGAAGCTAACAGAAGTGGGTTGCTAGGCTTTTTCTGGGGCACCACTGGGTGGATTCAGGCAACCAGCCTCTTGGTTGGTGACCCAGCAGAAACCATTGGCATCACTCAGGGACCTATCTGTGACACCAGGTGTCCTATATCTGAAGGAAGGAGTTCTCTTTTCACCAGCACGCACCATGAGGCTTTGGTCTTTCTGACGGGCCATTTCCTCATTGCTGCGGCCCAAACTCCCAGCCTTGCTGATGGAGAACTGGGAATATATTTCTCCCAAGCCATCTGTGTTCAAAATGGGGACCAGTGGCCTCAGTCAAATGAGGAGACTCTAGCTGGACACTAGAAAGGGGTGGACATCAAATGGAGGCCACCAGGCATGTGATGGGAGAGAGGATGTTTGTGTTTAGGGGCTTTCTCAGGTCTGTTTTCGCTCCCACCATAACTTCATTCAGGTCCTTGGTCTCTGTATGGCTTTACCCAGCCTCCAGGTACATTACTGCAAGACTCACTCATCTTTTCCATTGTCTCGCTGCCTCGAAGGTAGCTGAACCCAAAGCAGTGTTCAGAAGGCAGCAATTGTATTGGATGAAATCTCACAAAGATATGAGTGACTGGGTACCTCTGTATCGTCTCAAACAAACCTCACCACCATGGAGTCGATTCTGACTCATAGTGACCCTATAGGACAGGGTAGCACTGCCCCTGTGGGTTTCGGAGACTGTCCCTCTTCACGGGAGTAGAAAGCTTCATCTTCTTTTTCCACAGAGCCTCTGGTGGTTTTGAACTATAGACTTTGCAGTTAGCAGCCCAATGAGTTATCACTAAGCCACCAGGACTCTTTCGTCCTCTCAGTAGCATTCCTATTTGTTCGAGCCACGTTTCATAAATCCAGTTGGCCACCTACCTCTTCTGCCATATATCAAAGAGAAAGAAATTCTCTCAGGAGCAGTGAAGGGGATGGCTTCCTGGAGTCGGCCTTCTGTCATCAACTCCCCCAAGCACAGTTCTCGATTATTAGAGCTTCTTTCCACTGGCCCACGCTGTCTCTCCAAGCGGTGTGTGTGTGTGAGCATGTGTGCGTGTTTCAAATTAAATCTTAAGGTCACTATATTGGGGTCTGTGTGCGAGGGGGAGGGCTGTGGGGTTTGGGGCATTGCAGGCAGACAGGAAGAACAGCGGCTGTTGGCAGCCAAGGGCCATTGATAAGTCCAGGGTCTGCTAAGGACGCCTTCTCCATGCCAACTCCAAACAGAATCTCCTGTCACAAGTGAATGCTATTGTCTGTGAAGCAATCTGGCATCTCAGGGAATGGGAAACCCATATTTGAGGGAGTGGGCGGTTGGGGTGGGAAGGATAGATTTTTCATCCCTGAAAAAAAAAATCACTAGCAGGATATAAAATTAGTCACAGTGCCTGGATACTGGGAATAGAAATCAAATTCACATGGTGTCTGATTTTACCCAAAACAAACAAACCACCACCAAAAAAAAACCCCAGCTCTCTAAGGCCCGCTGCTATGTCCAGAGGTCTGCCCGACAAGACTGCTCGCTGTCCACTCTCATCAGGGTGGGGCGCATCGGTGTCTCCCTTAAGGAAGCTGGGCATCGGCATCTCTCTCGGCAGTCTGGAGCTTTGTCTGCAAAATGGGGAGGCGGGGGAGGGGAGAGGAGATAATTCGAGGGATCGAATCATCACTCCTCTTGGAATCTCATTTTAGATTTTCATCCTGTGTCTTGAAGCCAAACGAGACGGGAGCAGAAATGTCTAGCTGCGGCTGCAGCGCGGGGGTTTGCACGCACTAAAAAAAGGCCCTGCTTCCGAAGCGTTTTTCCATGCACGAATCAAATGATTCCAGCTGGGTTTTACCAACACGTAGGCAATCAAAACCTACTTTAACTTGCTATTTTATTCTTTATTTACTAGCGCTATAAATACTAGGATGGGTGTGCTTGGCTATTGGGGGCGTGCGGCGAGCAGGAAGCGCACAGCTGTCTGCAGCCCTGGGTCACGTGCAGGTCTGGGGCGCGAGCGGGGCCTGCGTGGCTCCGTCTGTGCGGAGCGCGTCTCCTGCCTGCTCCAACGTTTGGATTTACCGGCGGTGCGTCCACCGTTCGGCCTCAAGCCTTCCACTTGGCATCACTGCATGAAGTCCGCCCGCCACCTGCCTTTTCTTCTGAGGGGACAGATCCGCGTCTTCACAAAGGACACAGACACCTGGTAAAGAAAGAAACACACATGACTATTCAGATACTGGCGAGCGGCAGACAGGCGCCAAAGGCGGCTGATGGTGGCCCAGGCTGGTGCTTCCAGAAGTGGCATCAGGGAGCCGGAGAGGGAGCTTCAGAGAAGGGGGTGGCCTCCAGCTCGGATAGCTGATGATTTAATGAATTATACTTGCACCCTGGGCCCCAGAGGCTAAACCCGGATGAAGGGGTGAAGTGGCAGGGAGGCAGGTTCTGGCCCAGCATCCCAGCGAATTTGATAGAGAGCAGAGTGCCTTCCAGATGCATGGTCTCTGCCTTTGTGTTGGTTTTGGCCTTTCGAGCAGAGGATGCCCTTTGAGGAGGGTCCCTTAGGGAGGGCTCCAAGCTCTGAGAAAGGGAAGATTGGGGGACTGTAGATGTCTTTTCCAGAGTCCCTGGGTGGTGCAAATGATTCATGCCCTTGACTGCTAACCATCGGGCTGGCGGTTGGAGTCCACGCAGAGACGCACAGAAAGGACTGGTGGTCTAAAAACCAACCTCGTTACCATCCAGTCGAATATGACAGATAGGGACCCTACAGCACAATGTCGAACTGCCCCGGTGGGTTTCTGAGCTGATAACTGTATGGGAGTAGAACATCACATCTTTCTCCCTCCTTCGGCTGGTGCATTCGAAAGGCTGACCATGTGGCTAGCAGCCCAGCGTGTAAGCCACTCTGCCACCAGATCTCCCCAGAGATCTACTGCAAGAAAAGCAGCCCATTCGAAACCCTGTGGAGCACAGGTCTACTCTAACACACACAATCACGGTGTCTCACAATTAACTCAACAGCAACTGATTTCATGTCTTCTCCAACTCAGGAATCCCACAACCTCTGCTTCAGGAACTTTCAAAGGAGGTCTGGGGGCTCTCAAGCTCGCTGCTACTTTTCTTAAAAGGATGGCAGTCCCTTCCCTCCAGGGGGGCCAGAGAACCCCCACAGCACCACAGCAGAAGTATAGTTGTTGTTCAGGAAGAAGAATACAAGGCTAGGCAGAAAGGAGCTCCCCTGAAACACAGATGGAGTTCCTGGGTGGTACAAATAGTGCACTCATCTCCTAAACAAAATATTTGGGGTACCGGCTCACTCAGAGGCACCTCAGAAGAAAGGCCTGGTGATCTACTTCCAATGAACTCCCTCACAAGCACAGTTCTCTTCCGACACACGCAGGATTGCCCTGAGTTTGAAGTCAACTCGACAGCAACTGGTTCTGGCAGGATGGACCAGCGGGAGGCAAGAAGAGATGAGGGAGCTTCAGTAAGTACATGGACACACTCCATTCTCTTTGTCTTCCATTTCCCCACAAACACTTTTGAAACCCTGTTGTATAAGCAAGCTGAAGCCACATGAGGAAGAAAGGGGTGTCTTTCCAGATATAATCCATTTAAAATAAGGCCATATTGAATTATGTATGATCCCCAATCCAGTGATTGGTGTCCTTTATAAGAAGAAGGTAAATTTGGATGCACACACACAGAGAATGTTCCATGAGAACAGAGGCAGAAACGGGAGTGAAGGCAAGCAAAGTCAAGGATTGCTGGCAACCACTAGAAGCTAGAAGCGATGAGGAAATGTCTTCCTTTACAGCCTTCGGCGTGAACATGGCCCTAGGGACCCTTGATTTTGGACTTCCAACCTCCACAACTGACAGAATTCATTTCTGTTGTTTCAAGCTACCCAGTTCGTGGTACTTTGTTACAGCAGATATAGGCAACGAACAGAGCCAGCCTGGTTGTACCCATTCAGGCCTGTGGGCCTCTGTCTATCACCTCTCCCCCACTACAGGGACTTTTGATTGGTCTGGATTGCAGTGTATTAAGCATTATTACATGAGGGGCAGACTGCATCATCACCTTGGGGTGGGGGTGGGGGGTAAGATCAAATGGCTCAACCACAGAGACAAAATGCCTCTTCTCTCGTTAGCTCTCAGAAAGCTGCCTCCTTGAACCCATGCCCACGCCCATGCCCACGCCCATGCCCACCCCCAAACCTTCAAACCTTGGTATAGCCCTGCCATCTGGACCAGGCCTATCTGACTTGAAGGTGCCACCCTTGGGCTTGGGAAAAGTTGGCAATCCTACATCCAAGGATACTATACCCCATGAAGATCTGGGGGAGACAGTATAAATTGTAGGTCATATACTCCCTGCCTGAGCTTTACGACATGGTAAGAAAAGAAAGCCTGGCTTCATAACCCATGCTTAAACTTGGAAAGATTTTATGTTAATAAATACATTTCGTTCGGGTTGGGGCAAAATTCAAAAAGTCGTCCTCATCAACTAAAACCTAGGGCATATCTATCCAATGTTCCACAATCTCCAGCATGTCATAATTACATCGTTGTGTTAGGCCAGGTTGTCTAGAGAAACAAATCCAGTGACACTCAAATATGTCTAAAGAAAAGATTTATATCAAGTAGCAATCTATATCAAGAAGGCATCCCTGCCCAGTCCACGTCAAGTTCCCAATACAAGGCTCATGTAGCTACCGGCCAGGGATGTCGAAAGGTGAAGCAGGATGCAGGAAGGTCACGGGCTGGTGGGTGCAGTCTTGAGAATCCAAGGTTGGTGGAAACGTGGCAGGATTGGGTGGCCCACATGGGTCCACCCCTGGAGGTAGAGAGTTCCAGCAGGCAGGAAGGTGGAGGAGCAGAGACAGAGACAGACAGAAGTTTCTAGTTTCACTGCTTGTGAGAAGGCCACACCCCCAAGGATGTATTATCAGGCGGTGACCTGATAGACAAGTTGGATTCCACTGCTACATCTTCAAGTTGACATAAAAATCGAATTGCCTCGATCATCATAGGGATAGAGAGGGTATATTGTATGTATATTCCATGTGATCTACATTATACAACATTGAGGTCAGGACTTAGTTAACCTGAAATCATTTATTGTCACTGTCTAGAGGGGGCTTCAAAAAGTTCATGGAAAGCTTCCCTTCTGTTTTAATTTCATTTTTCCACCAGCTTTTTGAAGGCCTTCCTTTTATTTTGTGGGGCTGTTATAGTGCTACCATGAGGAAAGGAATGTATTTCTTACACCCAAGTCTCAATCACAAGTGAGAAAAAGAGTTCTCCCTTTTGGCTCATTTTAAAGTTGTTCTAGTTTCTATTATTTTTTGCTTTCTTTTCAACTGTGGTGTATCTCTGTTTTAGTTTGTTATTGTTGTTCGGTTTCTTGTTGTGTTTTTTGCTTTTGTATGTTTTCCTTTATATGAAATCTAGGACAGGTAAATCTATAGAGACAGTAACTGGAGGAATAGTTTCTTGGGGATGTGGCAGGGGAGAAGGGGGAAAGAAAAGAAGAAAGAAGAAAGGGTTCTAGAATTTAATTGTGGTGATGCTTGCACCACTCCTTTTAATATGTTGAAATCATTGAATTATGTGATAGGTGACTTAGATGTCAATAAAACAATTTTTAAGAGACAAACAGAAGTCATTGAAAAGGAGTGTGCATGAATACATTTTTTTTAATGGGGAAAAGAAAGTGCCGTGGGTTACAAAGATAATGGAAGTGGGCACACCTGTTGATGGAGATTCTTCTTATGTAATTCTTAGGCAGTGTGTTCCAATGCCTAAGCTGACGTATCCTAAGACGTCATTAGGAAACAAGAAAAAGGGTTGCGAACCAGCCTCTAGTTCATGCCCTCACAGCATCTGCCCCATCCCTGTCAGAAGTTAACGTTGCAAACCAAAAGACTGTAAAGCTGGCTCAGTTCATTAGCTCTTCATCTGCTTCCTAGGACACCGTCCTAACCAGGGCATTCCCGCTTTTTTCTCCCCAGCCTCATCCATCTTCTGGGGAACGCTTAACTCGATCAGCAAGTTTGGAAGGTGCCACTTCCCTTTTTATAGGCTTTCATGTAACCACTGCCTGGAAGCTGATGCCTAACGTTCCTAGCCATCTGGCTCCTCCTTATCCGAAAGCCCCTCCCACCAACCCATCCCCTTCCCGCCCACACCATCTACCAGCTGCCATCAAGATCACCCGAAGGCACGGCCCCCCTGACTCCTGACCACGCCACATGTGTCAGAGTAGATCTACGTCCACGGGATTTTCAATGACTGAGATTGATATCGCCAGACCTTTCTTCCTAGGTGTGGGCTGTTGTTATGTATTGTCAAGTGGCTGTTGTTGCCATGTGTTCTGACCCCTAATGACCCCGTCAGAACAGAAGAAAACCCCCCACACCCTGTACCACTCTCACAACTCTGCCTACAGCTACATCCACTGTTGTAGACACTGTGTCAGTTCATCTCCGCGAGGGTGTTCTGGTTTTTGCACTGCCCCTCAACTTGACCAAAGTGCCCCTCGACTTTGTCTTTCTCCAGGGACTGGTCTCTCCTGACAACGTGTCCAACGTAGCTAAGACCAAGTCTTGCCATGCTTGCCACTGAGGAGCACTCTGGCCATACTTCTTCCCAAACAAATCCGTTTGTCCTCTGAACAGTCCATGGTACTTTCACTCTCCTTGGCCAGCAACACAATTCAAGGCATTGACTAATCCCCAGTCTTCCTTAGTCAATGTTCAACTTTCATGTGCATATGAGGCAATGGAAAGGACCCTGGGCTGGGTCAGGTGCATCTTAGTACTTAAAGCAACAACTTTGCATTTCAATACTCCAAAGAGGTCCTGCGCAGCAGATTTGTCCCGAATGTCCAATCTTTTAGTTAACAGCTGAGGACAGTTAACCATTTATCCCAGTGAAGAGTCTTCCACCCCTGCCCAAGGGCTTATGAGAAAGCTTCGCCTTCTGTCCTTTTGTGCAGTTGAGGTCTTCCTGGCCTCCCAGGTCGCCCAGCTCAGGAGTTAGGGATGTCCAGGCAGCGTCTCCGAAGTCTAATGTTCATGAGGACTTCTAGGTCCCTTGAAAGACTGCTTCAAGGTCTTGGAGTATGTAACCACGCTGACCTGGGGCGTCTCCTGTGTCCCTGTGAGAAGAGATCAGTGCCAAGACTTGGCCCAGCCTCTCGGAGTAGAGCAAGGGCTCCCAGAGGGCAGGGTTCTCGCCCTCACCCACACAAGAGTGGGGAGGAGAAGAGCAACAGTCAGGCAGACCATGTGCTGGAGCCCAGTACTGGGGTGGTTAGCTCAGGGACTCAGCCCCTGGAAAAACCGTCTAGTCTAAATTATGCTGTTGGGGAGTCTCGGGGGAGTTTTGTAATCACACGATTTCGAGGTAATTCTTTGAGAGGTGTAGGTGGGGGTGGGGGTATTCTTGAGCCTCAGAGGCAATGAAACAGCTGCCTCTGAGAAGCCCCTGAGAAACACCCAGACAGCTGTGGGCAGCCTGGAGCAGCAGGCAGAAAGCCGAGTTGCGGGTTGGGGGGACTAAGTTGGAGCAAAGATAACAATTAAACAAGCACTTTAACGCAAAGGAAGCAGTCTGTGGGCCCCTGAAAGTGTCACCTAATCCCTGGGACTCACTTTGAGACCCTCTAGCCTCACCAGCGATGCCCCAGTGGGAATGCCCTGTCCTCCCTTGTCCTGTCTTCCAACTGGAAGACCTCCAGACCCCTTCCCCTGCTCCTGGCATAGTATCATGGCCCCCCATCAGGCAGTCCTGCCCCCTGAAGCTGGAAATCACCCCACATGGCTATTCCCTCCCTGATAGCTCACTGGGGTCTCTTGTGGCCTGTGCCAGCTCTTTATTAAAAGAAGTGAGATCCTCATCTCTGTTGTCCTCTGGATTGATCTACTCAGTGCTTCAGATCTTCTGGAACGAACTTTTCTCAGCCTGGGTACAGACACGACTCCCCTTTATTTCATGGCCTGCAACTTGGGGCCAGATCCACTGCTCCCACACAGAGGCTTGGCTCCCATGCCCAGCATATTGGTTGCACAGTGTGGGAGGGCAACAGCCCAGCAGAGAGAGTCATCCCCACCTGCGTGCTCCTGCTGCTCACTTGTCCTACATCTCAGTTATAAGTCCACCGTGCATCTTACTCTGCCTCTCTTGTCGCAATCTGGGCTCCTCAGGCTGGGACCCTGTTTTATCTGCCGGGGTCTCTCCAGAATGTCATATGGGGCCAGATACCTACCACTTTGTGGTTTAAAACAGCAACAAAACCCTAACCAAAAGAGTTCACGGAAATTGAGTCAACTCCAACTTGTGGCTACCCTTATGCGTCCCGAGTAGAACTATGCTCCGTAGAGTTTGCAACGGCTGGTCTGCGGGAAGAGAAGCAGTTCTTCAGGCCCTGGTGGTGTAGTGGTTACACACTGGGCTGCTAGCCACAAGGTCAGCAGTTGGAAACCAGCAGCAGTTCCGTGGAAGAAAGAAAGGGCTTTCTACTCCCGTAAAGAGTTACCATGGGAGAAACACACAGAGGCTATTCTAGTCTGTCCTACCGGGCCACAATGAGTCAGCATGGACTCGATGGCCATGAGTGTGTTTGGGGTTTGGAGTTCATCAGTCCTTTTGTCAAAGACACCTCTGGCCAACAGTGATATGGCCCAACCTTTCAATGAAGGGTTGAGTACACTGCCCATTTGTATCACACAGCTAGTGGGGAACACAGTTTGCCCACCATTCTATCTCTGCTCCTTGCCTCTGACACTGTCTTCCTGATTGCAGACAGAGCATTTCCCCAGCCTTGAAGTTGACCATGTGAATTCCTTTGGCCAATGGAATGCTAGTGAAAGTGACAGTGCCCCAATCCAAAGGGCAGTTTTGAGCTCCCGCCAACTCCCGGAAGCTTCTGTCCTTCTCTAGGAGAAGAGCATGGCCCAGGGGTCACTGTTCCTTTAGCCTGGCTCCCACAATGCATTCATGTGAGGCACTCCTGAACCCAACTGAAAGCCCGCCCTCTTGCCTAGCAGACCTGGGAGTCGTAAGTATTTGCCTTTGTCCTTCCCTGAGATTCGGGGGTTGCTTGTTCCATCCATAGCATGAGCACCAGGCGGGAGGGGGAGCGGGGGTTGTGGCAGGGAGACGGCTAGACTGACTAAGACACGGTTTCAATGTACACTTTTGAGAGAGAAAACAACAACACAACTCATTGCTGTAGAGTCAAGGCCAACTCATAGAGACCCTATAAGACGAGAATTGCCCCTATGGTTTTCTGAGACCCTAACTCCTTACAGGCATAGAAAGCCCAGTCTTTTCTCCCACAGAGTGGCTGATGGTTTCCAACTGCTGATTCGGTGGTTAGCAACCCAACGCATAACTCATCTTGCCGCCAGGGCTCTTTGAAGGATAAGGTGGCGCAGAACTGAGGAGTGAGAGCAACACTTCCCCACAAGAGCCTGAAGATAGTGCTAACACTTAATCACTGGGTTACTTAGTAGCTAAGGTTGGCAGTTCAAACCCACGCAGAGGTTCCTCTGAAGACAGCTCTGGCCCGGTGATCTGCTTCCAAAGGGTCACAGCTGTAACCCCACCACCACCACCACCACCATGAAGTTGTGCTCCTTTGCACGCACAGAGTCCCCATGAGGCAGAGTTGATTGCATGGCAACCAACGGCACAACATGATAGTTCGCACCCAGTCTGTGATTCTCAAAGTGTGGTCCTCACGTTGGCAGTGTCTGCATCACCTGGGAATGCTAATGCATGGTCCTCTCCCACACGCTACTGAATTAGAAACTCTGGGGGTGGATGCCAACACCCTGCATTGCCACCAGCTCTCAGGTGATCCTGGTCTGTACTGAAATGTGAGGGCCACAGCACTAGCTGCTGAAATAGAACTGCTTCCTTCAACAACATGTTGTAGTTGTTATCTGCTCTAGAGTCAGCCCCTGACTCACGAGAATCCCACTCACAATGGTACCGAATGCTACCTTGTCCCGCATCATCTTTATGACCCCAGCATCCGGCAGGTTTCCATAGTAGATATGTATTGGGCTGCTAATCACAAGGTCAGCAATTCTAAACCATCAGCCATTCCATGGGAGAAAGATGGGGCTTTCTCCTCCCATAAAGAGTTAGTTTCAGAAACTTACAGGAACAGTCTACCCTGTCCTATAGGGTCGTATGCGTCAGAATCGACTCAATGGCAGTGAATTTGATATTTATTTTCCTAAGTAGATTGTTAGGCCTTTATCCTTAGGCCATTGTAACCTAAATGCACCACCGAAACTTGTTCAGCATCCTAGTGACACACAGGCCCCCACTAACAGACTGCACCTGCGCTGGCTGTACATGGGCTTGGAATCAAACCAGGGTGTCCCACATGGCAGACGAGGATTCTACCATGAAGCCACCAGCGGCACTGTATCCTTAGGAACCATTTATTTCTTGAAATGCAGACACTCCAGAATGTTCAATGATGGAGACCATCATCCTATTTCATCTAGCGTGCCCTAAGACATTCTATCCATGCCCAGAATGTGCTGGTATCGTGGGTCTCGACTCCCGGCTCCAGGTTAACATGCCTTGTAAGCTTTCCAGTAATCCTGATACCGAGACCACCTCCAGCTCAATTAAAGCTGAATCCCACGGATGAGATGCAAGCATTTATGAAAGCTTTCCCAGGGTGACTCCAACATGCAGCCAAGGTTGGGAAGGCTCTTTATTTTATTAAGGGCTGGGCCTGGAGCTGGCTCTCCTAGGAATCCTGGTGGCATTGTGGTTATGTGTTGGGCTGCTAACAGCAATATCAGCAGTTCAAAACCACCAGCTACTCCATGAGTGAAAGGTGGGGCTTTCTACTCCTGTAAAGAGTTGCAGTCTCAGAAACCTATGGGGGCAGTGCTCCCCTGTCCTATAGGGTCTCTATAAGTCAGCATTGACTTGATGGCAGTGAGTTTGGTTTGTTTGGTTTTTGAGGTGGGTGGGAGGCTGGCTCTGTCCTGCCCCCCGCTCTCACTCTTGGGCCTGGCTCCCCAGCCCCAGCATTAGGGTCCGAGGAGGGAGTCCCGTGGCCTGTCCTTCAGTGCACTGACAGTAACAGTGAAGCAACTGGGATGGACCAGATAGATCTTGGAGGAGCTCAGTACCTGGCCGGTGAGGGCATGGAGTAACCATGCTTAGTCAGTCCTTCTCCCTGTCTCCCCGGGGGGCATATAGAGGCCTTGCCACATGCCAAGTGTGTTAGGCTAGGTTGCCTAGCAAAACAAAACCAATGACACTCGTATATGTAGAAGAAAGGGCTTCATATCAAGAAATACTCATAGCACGAAGGCAGCCCAGCCCAGTCCCACTCAGGTTCATCAGTCCGGTGCAAGCCGGGCGCTCTCCAGACTCATGGAACTTCAGGCTGATGACGCAGAGGTAAGCAGAATGGAGGAAGATCACAGACCTATGGGTGCAGAGTCTCATGGCTCTAAGGTCCGTGGCACCATAGCAGGGTGCCAACAGCTCTCCAGGTTACGCAGCCCACATGCCCCTGGGGGCGGTAGGGAGGGGAGGGGGCAGGCACAGAGTCCCAGCAGCAGGAAGGAGAAGGGGTATACAGAGAGAGGTCCTCAGTACCTCTCATTAAAAAAAAGGGGGGACCACAGCCAAGGATGTGTCATTAGGCCTTGACCCGATTGATAGGTTGGACTCTGCCCCTACCGTTAACCAGGAGTGTCTACTTGACAACAATCCTTAACCATCACACCAGGTAAGCACTTGTGAGTCTGAGCTGGTGTCAAAACTGGGCCAAACAGCCACCGAAGGCAAGGGCCTATGACAGGTAGAAGGGGCCCCCACCGAGCTTGTGCTCTGGAACACCACTGACAGTCGGAGGTTCCCGGCCAGTTTGCTGCTGCCCAGGTTCCTCTCTGAAGGCTGACTGGCTGGCTGGCAACCACCATCTGCAGCCATGTGGGAAGAAGTCTGGGACCTTCATTTCACTATCTCCCTCTTCCAATGTGAAGGAAGGCTGTTCTCCCTGCGAGTCTGCCCCATTGTCTTTCCCCTCCCTCCCTCTTCACAACCCATTGAAAGGCACTTCTCTACCACTGAAGGACCCCTCCCTTGTTCGCTGTCTGAGAGGGAGCACCTCAGAAGCATGCTGGGACATGAGGACTCGGGCAGGTGATGTCCAAAGGACATGTTTTCAGAAGAACCAGGCAAGGGAGTGAGGAAACGGGACTGGGTACAGAGGGAAGCCAATTGAATGTACACTTCCAATCTAGGTCCCCCGAGGATGGCTTCAGTTGGAGCCTGTAGCAGAGCTTGGGAATGTAGGGTACTGACTTGTCTATGCCCAAGGCACCTGCCTCCCACCATGATTGGCCATTGACTAAAATCCACCCTGGGATGAGGTGACTCACATTCTCACTGCCACCTAGTTGATTCTGACTCATAGCAGTCCTGTACGGCAGACTCGAGCTGCTCTTATGGGTTTCTGAGCCTGTAACTCTGTATGGGAGTAGAAAGTCTCCTCTTTCTCCCTTGGCGGAGCTGGAAGTTTTGAACTGCTGACCTTGCGGTTAGCAGCCCAACGAGTAGCCCACTATGCCACCCGGGGCTCCCGAGGTAAGGTTGCCAGACTTAGCCAATGAAAAATACAAGGTCACCAGTTAAATTTGAATTTAAGATAAAGAATGAGTAATTTTTTAAAAAAATATTTCTTTTAAGTATACTGAGTGTAACTATTGTTATTGTTGTTAGGGCCCTTTGAGTCCATTCCAACTCATAGCAACCGTGAGTACGACAGAAGGAAATACTGCCCAGTCTTGCCCATCCTCACAACCTTTGTTAGGTTTGAACCCATGGTGGCAGCCACCGTGTTGATCCACCTTGTCAAGGATCTTCCTCTTCGCTGCCCCTCTACTGTCCCCAGCCTGAGTTTCTCCTCCAGGGACTCATCTCTCCTGACAACATGTCCAACGCATGTGAAACTAAGGCTCACCATCCTCACCTCTGAGGAGCACAAAGTCTGGCTGTAGTTCCTCCAACACAGATTTGTGTGTTCTGCGAGCAGTCCACCCTGATTTCCTTCGTCTTCACCAGCCCAGGAGATACTTTGGGCTTTACTTATGCTAAAAGGTTGTCTTTGAGGTTGTCTGAAATTCTAACTAAACTGGCCATCCTAGACTTTATCCGGCAACCCTAGTCCCGGGGGATCCAATAGATACCAAGAGGATTCACCTGCTCAGAGAAGGGCCCGTTTGGGGCTGCTGCTGAGCGCTCCGCTCCAGTGGGACCATAGGATTGTCCTGGGCCACCACTCACAGCACTTGGCTCTCTTGGCCGCTGGGCCTTGGTTGGAGCCAGAGTTGTTCTGGGGAAACTGACATGGCCCCCTCTCCTGTGTCACTAGATCTGTGAGGCTCACCCAGAGCTGCTTGGAGACCAAGGTACTAATGTCCTTCTGACAGCCCTGAGCTAGTCCACCACTTGGTCCCACTAAGCTAAGGTGACCAGACGTCCCGCTTTTGGCGGGACAGTCCCAATTTTTAACAAATTTTCCCGTGTCCCGCAGTGTTTTCAAAAAGTCCTGATTTGGGGAAAGAATGCACGACAAGCTAGGGTAGACGGTCTTTGGCTGCCATGTGGCTATTTCGCCAGGATATGAGTTTTATCAATGGTGTCCCGCTTTTGTCCCACTTTACCAATGTTAAAATCTGGTCGCCTTACTCTAAGCCTTTCCTTAAGCACGTGGCCCTCCTTTCACCAGTCTTTAAGTCATGAGAAGAGCCCACCAGCCCCTCTGGAAGGTGGCCCTGAAAATAAGTTGGGATTGATTGATTGTGGTTATAACCAGCAGGCCCCACTAAGGAGGCCCCTCTCCCTCCCTCCCCCCACTGCCATGCTTAATAGAAAATATACAAACAGCAGGCAAGGATCAGAGCCAAGATTGCGGTCTTGACTTTCATTTTTGATCTGCTTCCTTGAAATCCCACATATTCCGAAGACAATAAAAATGAATATGATCTTGCTTCCTGGTTCGTTCCCTCCTAGGATCCTGAGACTCTTGGGGGAGGGGCCCAAGAGGTAGGTGCAAAGAATGTGGCTTGCTTGAACCCTTTGTGGGAGGCAGAAGGCAGAAGGAGGCC
>NW_022103923.1:3090374-3095532 GCF_000313985.2 Echinops telfairi
AATGTCAATAGTTTACTTGGGGGAACTTGATACAATGGTAGGGTGGAGAGGAAATGAAACACAGAAGGGAAGGTAGCCAATAAAGCATGCATCACTGAGCAATGATGGGCAGCTGGGCCTTAATCCCCCCAGGGCACTCTGGGAAAGTGGATAGCAGTCGTCCTCAAAATATCTGTAGTGGACTGTTCCTTTGTTTTTTGACTTCCAAATTCTTATGAACTGGTACATAGTGTTTTCCTGATACATTGGAATATACATTAGAAAGAATTCCTTAAAATGTGCATAAAAATAAAGACATCCAAAGGACAAGCAGTTTTTTATTAATAGATTTAAGAGACATTGAATTACTCTCTCAAATTACTTGATGATGTTGATTGAGGAATGATCAAATCCTTGATGAAGATAAAAGATTGCAGTTTTCAATATAGATTAACATATACTGTAAAGAAAACCCAAATCCTCACACCTGGACTAATAGGTAATGGAGATAATTGGAGAGAAGATTGAAGTTGTTAAGGATTTCATCTTCCTTGGATCCACAATCAATGTTCATGGAAGCAACAATCAAGAGGTCAAACAACCCATTGAACTGGGTAAATCAACTGCACAAGACCTCTTCAGTGTTGAAGGGCAAGGATGTTACTTTGAGGACTAAGGTGCACCTGACCCAAGCCATGGTATTTTCAATTGCTTCATACATGTGTGCAAATTGGACATTGAGTAAGGAAGACCAAAGAATTTGAATGATGGTGCTGATGAAGAATATTGACCATGGGCTTCCAAAAGAACAAACAAATCTGTCTTGGAAGAAGTACAGCCAGAATGCTCCTTAAAAGCAAAGATGGCGAGACCTTGTCTCACGTACCTTGGACATGTTGTCAGGAGAGACCAGTCTCTGGAGAAGGACATCGTTCTTGATAAAGTAGAGGGACAGCGGAAAAATGAGGAAGACCCTTGATGAGATGGATTGGCACAATGACTGCAACAATGGGTTCAAACATGACAATGACTGTGAGGAGGGTGCAGGACCAGGCAGTGTTTAGATATGTTGTACATAGGATTGCTACGAGTTGGAATCCTCTCTAGGACACCTAACAATAGCAACATTATCAGCCGTTGTCATGGAGTTCACCTGGATTCATGCCAACTCCATGTTGTCAGAGTCGAACTGTGATTTTGGGTTTGCAATGGCTGGAATTTTTTTTTTTTTGGAAGTGGACCTCCAAGGCATTTCTGGATAAACCCGAACTTCCAACCTGTTGATTAGCAGCTGAGCGCATTAACCATTGCATCACAAAGTAACTCTCAGATTACTACTGAAGCTCTGAAATGCTTGTTTTCACTTTTTGCATTTCTCACAAAGCAATAGTAAATAGTTTCTAGTCTCAGAAGGAGAAACATGAGGCTTTGTACTCCCATAAAGAGTTACCATCTCAGAAACTCACAGGGGCAGTTCTATGTTTTATCAGGTTTCTACTGGAAAACCACACTTTGAACATGTGTCTCAGAGTTAGCCCACCTGCGGTGTGAAGGTGAAAGGGAGAGGAAACTGGGGTATTTATCTACCAATGCATCAATTGCCACTTGCAGGAGTGGCAGGAGGCAGGAGGGGAAGGTTGTCACCAGTTCTCTCTTCCTCTTTATACTAAGGTGACCAGACGTCCCGCTTTTTAACAATTTTTCCCCGCCCCGTGGCGTTTTCAAAAAGTCCCGATTTTGGGAAAGAAAGTGCGACAAGCTAGGGTAGACGGTTTTCGGCTGCCATGTGGCTATGTCACCAGGATATGAATTTTATCAATGGTGTCCCGCTTTACCAATGTTAAAATCTGGTCACCTTATTTTATACAGATACAGAAAAGCCCTTGGACAGGGAGATGTAAATGCTGGCAAAACAGTGAATCATTTAATAGGGCTCTTCTAACCGTCGACTTTGTTTTTCTCACCGAGCAACCTTCCTTTTCCTGGTGGGTATAGGTAAGAAGGTGGGGGGTAGGGAACATACTGATAGGATGATATGATTCAGCTGTGAGTGGTTGTTAACATAATTCATTGTGATTGCCATCCTGCTGGGTATAAAATCAGCCATCTCATAAAGTCATTTCATTCCTAGCCAGAGAGAAGAGCCAAGAGTGGAACATGTCTTTTGGACCCCGAGATCCCGGGATATGATCCAGGAGACAGCTGTGACATCACAGGAGTGGCAGAACCAGGAGCCAGAGCTTGGACATAGTGGTGGAATTCCCAACCTACCTCCATTAAAACTGAGGACTTTGTGGCAGGAGGCTAGTCTGTGAGGTGCAATGCCTCTGGGCACTCAATTGGGCAAGCTAGGTTTGCTGCTCCACAAAGCTGGAGCTAGCTGCCTTCAGGCTTGAGGCTCATAGCAGAGTGCCATGCCCTTTGGGCATTTCTTGGCAGTCTTACAAAAGCTGTGTAATATTGCCATGCAGGGCAGAGGCCGCTCAAGTGGTTGAAGGCCAGAGAGCTATCTGCCTGAGGGTACAGCAGAGAAGAAACTGCCCTGACTGACCAACTGTATCCTGAGCATTTCTCACCTGAATTGTAACCTGTTCACTTCCTCAATAAGCCCTATAGTCATGAGCATTGTCTGTGAGTTCTATACGGTACGGCAATGATCAAACCCAGCCACAGAAATAGAGTACTGAGTAAGAGATGAAGGTTGGTGTTGAAATAAGAGTCAAAAAGAATAATGCTATGACTGAACGATGAAATTGTGTGATGTCTGGATTATGTCCGAATGTGTTGTTATTTCTAATTAAATAAAAAGGAATGGAGGGTGGAGGCATGTCTGACCTCTGCCTTATAGCATTCAGCAGTACAAGGAGCCTCAGAACTTGAGAAGGTGAGGTGTGGTTGCCCACACCATTACCTCAAGTACCAAGGAGTGTGCCCAGATGCTGAGGGATATGGGGAGGGCAGCCACGGCATCCTGCATTCACATGGCAGGAAGGGGCCGCAGGCTTCGTTTCACCAACCTCAGCTCCTGCAGGAGAGAAAGAGACTGGTACCTGAGCAAGTCATCTTCCAGTATAGTGCTCAAGCATTATTGAGTAACAATGCTATCAGGACTAGGGGAGAAGGCAGGCCACTCCCCCGTTGTCTTCCTTGGCAGTCTTCTAGGTGTCTGCTTACCTCCTCCCTGGCACCAAAGGGAAAATTGCCAACCGGGAGACAGGTGATATCAGCCATGGCTCGGCCAACGCACACCACCCCCACACACACCCCAGGGTAAAATCTTGCTAAACTCTCATCTGCCCATTAATCTGCCAGAGAGCGGGAGAAAGGTCCATGGATTTAGTGCAAAGCCAGGGCTATAGCACAGCGCTCCTGGCCTGAACCTGTCGCATTACCCTCTGGGGCTCTGTTTCCTCATCCATAAAATGGAGATGCTAACCTATGGCCTACTTACCTCTCAGAGCTGTTGTCAGGATCAAGTGAGATGAGCTATGTGAAAAAGTTTGGAAAAGTTTAAAGTCCTCTCCAAGTGTCAACTGCGAGGAGCCATTAATTATCTGGAGATGAGTTTCCCAGAACCCTCAGCTCTCAGAACATAGACCCCCCAGCTTTCTGCTTAAATTCACTACATGATCTTGGCTTGGATCCTGGAGATATATATAAATTCCCTATAAAGCACTTTTGGAGGGAACTGGCAATATTGAATAAGGTTTGTCAAGGAGATTATAATGAGGCACCCTGGTGGCATAGTGATTACACTTTGGGCTGCGAACTGTGAGGTCAGCAGTTTGAAACCACAAGCTGCTCCACAGGAGAAAGATGGGGCTTTCTACTCCCCTAAAGATGTACAGTTTCAGAAGCCCACAGGGGCAGTTCTGCCCTATCCTATAGGGTCTCTGTGAAGTAGCATCGACTCCATGGCAGTGAGTTTGGTTTGGAGTAGATTATATTGGTGTCACATTTGCTCTATTTGATAATTACCTGTGGCGATATAGAAACCCTGGTCCCTGTTTCTAAGAGGTGCATGCAGAAGTATTTAGCATTAAAATGTTTACTGTTACGGATGAACCATTTCAGAATAAAAATAATAGTAGCAACCCTAATTCTAGCAATGAGAACGTGTGCATATATATTTAGGTAGACATATATGTGTATGTTAAGAGAGAGATCGCACCCTGGAGGTGATTTAGTTAAGTGCAGGATGACTAACTGCAAGGTCAGCCGTTCAAATCCACCACCCACGCTAGAAAGATGTGGCTGTCTGTGTCAAAAGGATTTACAGCCTTGGAAACCCTATGGGGAAAGGTCTTCTCTGTTCTAGAGGGTCGCTGTGGCTGGGCATCAATACGATGGCACTGGGTTTGGTTTTATGTTACCAAATTCAGTATCATAAACTCCTATTCGAGTCTATACATGTTATCAAGATTTACCAAATCATTTAGGAGTTCACAATATTAGTGGTATAATTTTCATAACCTTGATTCCAAAATTTTATAAAAAATACATAAGACTTCCTTTCCCAAAAAAGAAGTCTCACTGAGACAAAGTCATACAAACTATCACACTAATGCTGGAAACAGCACTTCCTCTTCCCTCATCCAGAGCTTATTCATATTCAACACAGACTTCCCACACACTTGGTTATCTGCCTTTTAGAAATAAGAAGGTAGGCAGAGGTAATGGCAGGCACAAGGAGGATAGAGAAAATGATGGTTGACATCTGGACAGCAAGAGAAGGGACACACTCCAGAAAACCCTAGCAAGGAGCCGTGGCAGGGCCAGGGCTAAGGCGTTGGCTGATCACCGAAAGGCTGACAGTTCAAACTCATTCATCAGCTCTGTGGGAGAATGATCTGCTGCCATGAATTACAGCCTAGATAACTCTGAGTTGGTTCCGTCACATGAGGTGAGTCGGAGTCACAATCCACTCAGGGACACAGACCAACTGCCAAGATCTTCAGCTCACAGAAAAAGAGTGTGAGATAGGGATTTATCCAAGGACTTGAGGTAGCAGTGGCGTACAAGTTCCATGAAGCCTCATATCTCTCCGCTCTGCTCTGTTCTGGGTGGAGCACACATCCTTACGTACAAAGGTTGGGGTGAGTGGTGATTCAATGTCTCGGTTCGGGAAGGCGGGCAAACACGGCCCTCGAAACTCATCGAAAATGTTGCATTGCTATTT
>NW_022103923.1:3095712-3098311 GCF_000313985.2 Echinops telfairi
ACGTCCCTCCTTTGCACGGAGTATATGGAGGCGCTTCTCGCTATGCCCTGTCCCGGGTAGGACTAAGGGAGGGCATGATGCTCAGTGCTGGGGCAACCATTTGATAATCATGAGGAGAGAGGTTGAAGATAATATTCTGAAGATGGTGATAGGAGAGGAAGAAGCTCCATTTCTAATGGCATGTCTAAAAAAAACTAAGCAAACCCCACAAGCAGACTTCTTGCTGGGAACTTCTCATCTGTGACCCACTTTTAATTTGCTCTTCTATTATTCGCAGTTGAAAGCATCCTGATACTACACCGGGAAAGCATCTGCTTCCTGGAAACATCTACTACTCGGCAGTGCCTTACTGTGGCGAGGAGAGGACAATGACAGAAAAGAATGGAGTGGCAGGTGAGAGTGGAGGCTCTTGAAGGGGAAGTGGTGCTACTTGGAGTTATCATAGAGCCAGGTCAGCCTAATGGGCATTCTAATACACTCAGTGGTTTTTATAAGACTTCCATTCCACTGTAAGTGTGTTTGCTACAGTATTGCTGTAAGTAGTATTTGTCAATGTCTATCAATACCTTTGAGAGTGAGGCCACCGTTCAGGGAAAAAGAGAAAAACTACACGTTTCTGGTTCTGGAGTGACTATTGTTGCTTTTACTTGCAGTTAAGGTGACTCTAGCTCATGGTAACCCCGTGTACAACGGCAGAATGTTGCCTGGTCCTACTCCAGGTTTGAGCCCATGACTGCTGTCCTGGTGCACGTGGAAGGCCTTTCAATCCAGGCAGGTCATGTTCCAGTGTTATCCTGGAAAATATCCTGTCGTGTAGGGTGGTCCTGGGCTGGTTTTCAAAAACAGATCTCCAGGCCTTTCTTCCTTTCTAGTCTGTCTTAGTCTAGAAACTCTTCTAAAACCTGCCCACCACATGTGACCCAGGATCATAGCAACAATCAGGCCACCAGAGTCCACGAAATTGACACTGGTGGTAGATCCATCTTACAGAAATGGCTAGAAACAGCTGTGATGGTCAATTATGCCTTCTAAGTTGTTGCTTTTGGTTTGTTTCTTAGAAAAGACTCCAAATTTTTCAGGATGCAAGGGGAGGAAGAGGGGCCTTTCTACTCCCGTAAAGAATTAGAGTCTCAGAAACACACAGGCAGAACTGCCCTGTCCTAGAGGTTTGCTATGTGTTGGAATTGACTCCGTGGCACTTGAGGCTTTGTTTGTTTCTCTGTTTCGTTTACATTTGCGCTATTTCTAGATCGGGGCTAGTGTGAACTAAGCTGCTCTGGATCTTGTAGCTACAAGCGGGAAGGCTGGATCATTATGTAAGTGTAGGGCCTAGGTTCCCCAAACCAGCCGATCATTGGAATCATGGGGACTTGGTGAAACTCCAGATTCCTGGGCTCCTCCCCCTTGAGATTCTGATTCATTAGGTTGCCAGTGGAGTGCAGGGAGCTGCAGCTTCACCAGACTCCCAGGTGTTCCAATGATCCGCCAGGTCTGGGAGTGTAGGGCGGAGGGTTAGCATTAGGAGATATTGCTGAGCAGCCTTCCAAAGAGATTGAATCAATTTATATTCCCACCCGCAATGTAGAGGACCAATACCTCAGCACAGGTCTTTCTTTATCTAATAGTGAAAGAGAGACAAATCAGAGGGAACACCCTACTAGGCAGAACTGATTTTTAGTGCAGGTGGTACTACTAAGGGAAGTTGGAGGTAAATATTCCTAAGAAACCCCTCTCAGTTTTCTATTTCAGGGGTCCTGGGCTGGGCAGGAAGGAACCCTGGTCATATAATGGTTACACATTGGGCTGTGATCTGCAAGGTCAGCAATTTGAAACCACCAACTACTCGATGGGAGAAAGATGAGGCTCTCTATTCCTGTAAAGAGTTGTAGTCTGAGAAGCCCACAGGGGCAGTTCTACCCTGTCCTATTGGATCATCATGCATTGGAATTGACTCGATGGTGGTGAGTTTGGTTTGGGAGCTGGACCAGACTGATGGGACAGGTAGCACAGTGGTTATTCATTGGGCTTCTAACTGCAAGGTCAGTCGTTTGAAATCACCACTGACTCCAAGAGAGGAAGATGGGACTTTCTGTTCCTGTAAGGAGGTATAGTCTTAGAAACTCACAGGGGCAGTTCCACCGTGTCCTACCAGGTCGTTATAAGGGTCGGCATGGATTCAATGACATGGAGAAGATAGGGTGCATAAAAGAAGATGGCTCAACAATAAGGTTTATAATGTTCAAATGTCAAGTTCAAGGAAAAACCTTTCTGGAGCCCAAACCCAAACCCAAACCCATTGCTGTTGAGTCAGTACTGAGTCATAGCGCCCCTATAGGATTTTCTAAGGTCTTCTAAGACTGTCACTCTAGTCCAAGAGCATCCCTCTTCTCCATGTTTCCTGGACAACTCCGAGTGAGGCTGGATAATAATGCTGCCCTTGGGTTAGTGTTGGCTATTATAGACACAGTAAAGGAGTAGTGTCTCTAGAGGGGTACAGGAGATGATGAGCTCATCAAGTGACACTGTCAGAGGGATGTGACACCAAAATAACTCTCTAGACCATTTTTGTAGTTGTAATAGCAAAACACGTGGTTCATAC
>NW_022103923.1:3099798-3114310 GCF_000313985.2 Echinops telfairi
CGAATCAATAAGATGGTCTCCGAGATCCTAGGATCTTGAAATCCCAGAAGAGATCCACAGAGGCAGACAGATTAAAGAAATCATAGCTGTGGAAACTTTGTTCCATAGTCGACTCATTTTTCTTCTCAGACAGGGCGAGACTAAGTCACACGACCTCTTCAAAAGTGAAGCTCATGACACCTGGGGAGTCCAGGTCAGATAAACCCCTCAGGAACAGAATCGGGAGTAATGATACCAGAAGGGTAGGGGAAGGGGGAACTGATTGCAATGATCGACACATAACCACCCCCACCCCAGGGGGATGAACCACAGAAACGTGGGTGAAGGGAGACACTGGTCAGTGTAAGATATGAAAATAATAATAATTTATAATTTATCAAGGGGTCACGAGGATGGAAGAGGAGCTGATACCAAGGGCTCAAATAGAAAGTAAATGTTTAGAAAATGATGATGGCAACATATGTACAAATGTGCTTGATTCAATTGATGTATGGATTGTTCTATGAGCTGTAAGAGCCCCCAATAAAATGATCTCTAAATTAAAAAAAAAAATGAAATCGCATTCATTTCCTTATATGGTATATCACCAAAGGTGTGGTTAGGTTGGTTCATCTAGGACTTACTGTTTTTCTCCCCTTTCCCAGCCTGGGAGGGCAGAGAGGAAGCGGCCAGTATTTTTGACACTAAATCCTCTCACGTGCACACACATGCTCTCTCACTCTTGCGCTCGCTCTCGCTCACTCTGCTCGCTCGCTCTCCTCCCCAACACGCATTCATGGAATTTATGTGGTATCAGCAAAATAAGCAATGCATGCTAGGATTTCTGTTTTAGCTTTCTAATGGGAAGAATTTGAAATAGATACAAAAATAGATAGCTTTCTATAATAAACCTCCAAGTATCATGTCCCCAGCCCCAACAATGAGCAATTTGTGATTCACCTTTTTTCGTAACCTCACTCACTTTTCCTCCTCACGTATTATTTTCAAGCAAGTCCCAGACACATTATCATTGCATCCATGAAAACTGAAGGCAGTGTCGCTAAAGACAAGGAGGACTCGCTACCAAACAAACAGCCACAAAACTATGATCATGTCCCCAAATTTGCCCAAATACAAGTCCTTAACTCTATCACATATTACAATCAGGGTTCTAAAGGTCTCTGTGTCATAATTCTCTAAATTGCTGGAACCTAGATCCAAAGAAGCTTGGGATTTTAAAAAAATCATCTTTGCTCATATTCATTCCTCTTCTCATGGCCACCTCTCTGGGGATGGTGACATCACCCTTCTAAAATTTCTGCCCCAAAAGTGCACCTCACTCACTTTGCTGATACCACATAAATTCCATGAATACATGATGGAAGGATGGGGAGGGGCTTAGCGCACATGCCTAATTGTAGCCCATCATACTGCTATGTACTGGGGCTCAAACTGTCGACACATCACAAATTCACAGACTTCTCCGCAGGGGGTGGGGGGCCGGTCCCCTTTTGATTGCAACTGCTCATAGAACATTGTGTTCCCGGGTCGGCTCTGCTTTGCGAATTCAGCATCCTTTTTGCCAGCACCGGGAGGGCTGGGGGACAGATTCGTGTCTAGAAAGGACTCTCTCGGCCTCCAAAGCGACTGTCAGTTCCATCAGCCCTCCTAAACGTCTTGCCTTATCCAGACCTGCTGCTCCACCAGATCACTGATCAGCCCTTCACATCCAGTCGACTTCTGGAATGTCCTGCCAAAGCCACTGACATGACTGTGAAAGCCCTGGCAACCAGCTTGGAGTGTGGATGTGTTGAGGAAAGGGAGGCCACATCAGGGGAGTTTCCCATGCTGCAGAACCCCCAGCAGATCTGCGGCAATAACACTACCTCCCTTCCGAAAAAAAAAAAAGCAAAGCTTCAACCTCACTACCATTGAGGCGATTCTGACTCCCTCTAGGACTGGGTAGAACTGCCCCTCTGGGTTTCCAAGACTGGAACCCTTTCTGGGAGTAGATAGCCTCATCTTACTCCCCTGGCATGGCTGGTGGTTTCAAACTGTTGACCTTGTGATTTGTAGTCCATCATGTAACTACTATACCAGCAGAGCTCCTCACCTGTGTCCCTGTTGTTGTTGTTGTTGTTGTTGTTGTTGTTAGGTGCCATCAAGTCAGTTCCACCCCATAGTGACCCTATGTACAGCAGAAGTAAACACTATCCAGTCCTGCGCCATCCTCACAATTGTTCTTAGTTCTGAGCTCCTTGTAGCCACCATTGTGTCCATCCATCTTTGTCGCTGCCTCTCTGGTTTACCAAGCACGGTGTCCTCTTCCCAGGACCGGTCTCTCCTGATCACTTGTCCAGAGTCTGTGAGAACAAGTCTTGCCACGCTTGCCTCTATGGAGCATTCCGGTCACTTCTTCCAAGACAGATCTGTTTGTCCTTAAGTGAACATACGATAGTATTTCAGACAACTGCCCCAGTTCGCCCTCAGAAGCCCTCCCACAACAGAACAACCAACGCAAGTCTTGTTCCTCAAAGCATGATCCGTGGACGGGCAGCACTGGCTGCTGGCTGGGAGCTGGCTGAAAAGGCAGCCTCTCAGATCCTGAGCCCAAAGCTACAGAATCCAAACGTGGTGCATGTGAACCAGATCCCCAGGGCATCTCGGGTGCCCGTTGACGTCTGAGACGCGTGAGAACAAGCGCAAGTTCCTGAGGAACGAATGTCAGGGCTGAGTCCTTGAGTGGGTGCCGACGTATCTGACAGGAGTTTCAGATGCGCTTTCTCTGAGAAAGGTGAAGGTGGAGCCAGGGAGACCTGGCAGCCCTGTAAGCAGGACTAAGGTTCTCCGAATAGAAAATGAGGTTCTACTCCACTCCTCCTCAAGGGCACAGTTCCCACCGCCTCTCCCGCCATCCCCCAGTGCGCTCGGAGATCTCTGCTCATGGCAAACTCGCTTTTAAATGAGAGTCAATGGACCAGGTCGTGAATCTGTCAGACACAGGCATGTCTGGGGCTCGAGACTGTTGTAATTAAAATCACCCGAGTTGACTAAATTGGCCGAAAAGGAACCCGGCCCACATGACTGGCGTTCAAAGGGGGAGCAGAATATCTCCTAATTTGTTAATTAAAAATATGAATACATTCCACACGGAATGGCTGCGCGATAAATTCTATTCAGATTCCCTTAGAAAACAAATAAGCTTTGGGCTTTGATTAGAGAGAGGTACCCGGTTTCCCCCAAACCTATGTGGATTTGGTTCGGGTTTTTTTTTTTTTTTTCTTCCTCAAGAACAAAATTAGACCTGGCAAAGACCTTGCAGAGAAGTAAAATTCCTGGGGAGATTTCTCTGGTAAATCAATCTGGTAATTAGAAAAACACGCCAATAGATTAGATCTGCTCTCTACTTCTTCATCATCCTGATTAGACTGGTTCAAAGAACGTATATTTCCAGAGAGAGATATAAGGCATTCCCAGCCTCCTCCTAAATTCACTCACCATGGAGACCTGACAAGTTGACGGCAGGAGGAAGGGAAGAGGCAGAAGAAAAGAAAAAAGAAAAGCTGATTTGTGAGGTAGAAGGTGGCAGAAGCCGCACTTGTTTCCTGCTAAGCCTGGCCCTGCCACTAACCAGCTATGGGACTAGGAACCAGAGCCTGAGTTTCTCGCCTGCCTCATCTGCTGGCTAAGGCATCTCCTGGCACAGAGATTCTGCCCCGCTTCCGGTCCTGGGGGTCCCTGGGGCTGGCTCTCAAGTGATCCAGGAAGAAGCACCTCTGCACCATGCCAAGAACTGCCCGCTGGGGCCTGCAGCCGGCCGACCTGCTCCAAGGCACTTTCGAGATGGTGTGTAGCCTGAGGCTGGATTTGCAAGCTGCTCTCCAGAGAAGTGGGGTTAATCTCCTCTGCCTCCTCTGAGCCTGGGCTTTCTAGAAGCCCAACGTTTTCTCCAGCAAATGGCCCGCGCCTCCTCCTTCAATTGCTGGAGTCTCTGTTTCATTCGACCCACTGGCCAGCCCATACACATGTGTCTTCAGGGGTGTAGCGGCCGTCTTGGGGACTTGCCCACTGTGGAAATGTGGACTGACCAGAGGCAACACGTTCCTATATAGGGGCGCCTTGGGCTTGTGCTGTTGGCTCCCCATACGTAGCCCACAGAGGCTTTTATAATGGCACTGCCTCTCACCAAGCTCTCAACAATGAGAAACGGCAGCGGGCCTTTGATCTCACCCCAGGGCCCTGGCCCTGGGCCAAACCCACCCTCCCACATGGGATGCAGCCGCCACCCGCAGCCCCTTGCCTGCAAGGGCCTTCGGAGCAGTAGGTCACCGTCTGCAGGGAATGCTGTTGCTTTTTTTTCTTCCCCTCAAATAGCGGCAGCTCAGGGCTGTGTCGAGATATATTTATTTTACAGACTCACTGGTGTTCTTTCAAGGTGTGGGAGCTGTTGGCTGGGCCTTGATTAGAATGAATAATTATTGGATGACTGTGGAGAACAGGTCTTCAGGAAAGGCTTTGTCTCCATGCTGGCTCTGCTCCCCCAAAGAAAGAAGTGGAGGGAGGTGAAGCACCCCCCGGGAGTCGGGTTGACTGGGTTCAAACTGCAGTTTTACCACTTTCCAGCAATGTCACCTGGGGCACGCACGTCATGTCACAGACGCTGCCAGGACGCTGCTGCTATGTCCTCAACACACGCTCGTTCCCAAGTCAAGGGGCAGCTACTTATTACCCTCAAGATCCTGCCTACCTTCTGCATGAGGGCCGTCTTGGGTTGCAGGTGTGAGTTCCTCTTTTCTCAGGGTGCGGTGAAGGTGCCAGGGAAATGGAGACTCCTAGGAATAGTCTTCGACCCATGAGGTCAGGTGCTAGGAAATTAATACCACCTCTGCGGTGGCTGCCGAGGTCCAAAGTCAGTTGAGTGAATCCAGTCAGTAGCCCACTGGCAGTTCCTGGGGTCAGCAGGCCATGCAACCGGAGATTAAGGAACTGATGCAAGATCCAGCTGGGCAGAAGGCAAAGGGTCAAAGAGGATTCAACCCTGCTCTGTCTCTCTCTGATCCAAAAAGGCTTATGATACCAAGAAGGTGTCAACAGGCTGCAACACGGTAGATAGGTTGGGCCCTGCCCCTACCTTTACCCAAGAGTGTCTAGTTGACATACTCCCTAGCCACCTCAGTAAGTAAGAAGCACAGAAGTTGGTAGCTTCAGGCATGAATGGATCAAGGTGTTCCGATGACAGCATGAGCACTCATTTTCTCTGTCTCCATTGCTTGACTCTGCCTTCCTGAGTCGGCCTGATGGTCCGGAGGGCATCTCTAAAGTGATGGCAAAGATGCTCCACTGGAGACTCCAGGCTTACCCCCTACTGCCTTAGAAATTGCAGAGGAAAACAGAGCTACTCTTTCCAAACAGTTCCAGGCAAAGTCCCAGAATTAACCTTCACAGGTCAGGTCGATGTCACATGCCTATCTTTTGCAAACAAATCATGGTGTGGCTAGTGGTTGGCCTCTGCTGATGGGTCAAACCTGGGTCTTACACTTACCCCTGGAGGTAAGGTGGCATCTGCTGTGACCTAACTCCATGCACTGAAATAGGAGAGGGGTCATGTCTCAATGGATAACCAAGTGTTCTTCCCAAATAAAATGGAAGCAGTTGCTGGAAAGGCAAAACAAACAAAAACCCTAACACCCAGCAAGACCATAGAATAGAGTTCAACAAAACCAGCCGTCAGGTATCTGGGGGACAATTAACTGGGCTTCTCGACTTCCCTTCTATGTCCTCTGTCAGGCTGCTGCCGGTTGACCATTTTGGTGCTCAGCGTCTTCTTACAGGGAAGCTCAAATCAGTAGTCTGATTAGTTAGTAATCTTGATACCAAGGGCTATGCCCCACACACCAAATTCACTGACATCGAGTCACCCCTGACTCATAGCACCCCTCCCTGTAGGGCAAGGTAGAACTGACCCTCTGAGTTTCTGAGACTGTAACTCCTTCCTGGAGTAGAAAGCCCGGTCTCTCTCCGAGCTAGCCAGCTGTTGGTTTCCAAATGCTGACCTTGCTGGTAGCAGCCGAACTCGTAACCATGGACACCACAGAGCTCTATAACTGCCCCCTCCTCCCCCGCACCAAAAAAAACCCCCCAAAGCCCACCAGTCAATTCTGACTCAGCCACCCTTCGGGACAGTCGACCTGTCCCACAGGGTTTCAAGGACTGTCCATCTTTTCAAAAGTAGCCTGCCACATCTTTCTCCCATGGAGTGGCTGCTGGGGTCCAACTACCAACCTTTAGCTCCCACTGGCTTCTGAAGTGCTATGCGTAGAAGGTAAAGGACTTGTTCCAAGAAAATGTGCACAATTGCCTTCTACTCATGATTATTGTCATCATCGAGTGATTGTGTGTGTGTGATCTAGGCATTTCTAGGACTAGCCATCATCAAAAATGTATTATTTTCCAAGGTTACTCCTGGGCCTCTTTCTAGTGCTGAAGGAGGACAGAATGAAGCCGGAGGAAATGAGGCCTGGCTGAGGTGTGGGGGAAATGCCCACTGACAACACAGTGGGAAACCCTTGGCCACCAGCTCTGTGCTCTGCTGCTCTCGGTGCACAGCTCAATGGGAAACATCTGGAAGACAAGGGCATGGAGCCTTTCTTTGGGGGATCCTGGACCAGTGCCCTCCTGGAACAGAAAAGGAGAGAAGGTGCCTCTTCCATCTTCAGAGGAGAACTAGAACCACAGAAGGTATGCGTTCATCAGCAAGGAGGGCAGGGTACCATTAGCAAAAAGCTGGGGCTGGCTGATTCTAGGCAGAAGAGCTAGACCGTGGTTCTCCCAGGGAACTCTCGAGCTGGGGTGGCCCTTCAGAGTTGTCTCCCCCTGGATTGCAACTCTGAAGTCTTTACCCTTACACACATTCCTCATTGGTCATTGGATGGGGACTGCCCCAAGAAGGGGTATGATCTAGTTCCCATTGTTGAGGTCATCCCAGAAGTTGCTCATCCCTCCCCAAAGCTTGGCCAACAAGCCTTTCACTGAAGGATATGTGGGAGATGCTATTATTCATTCCAGGACGTTCCCCTCAGATGTTATACAATAACAAGAGCATGACTTGACAGCACATACTTCTATACTGCGGCTGTCTCCTATAACATGTGGGGTTGGGGATGAGTGTCATGGAGTCAATTCCTATCCAACTCAGAGCAACCCTGGGTGACAGAGGAGAACGGTCCCATTGGGTTCTCCTGGCTGCAATCTCTACAAGAGATTACAGGAGCGGGTCCTTAGGTTGTTCGCCCCTGGAGCTGTTGGGTAGGTTGTGCCACTAGGACTCTAGGATCAAGTTATCGCAGAATGTCCTTAAACATGGGTTTTTATGTCTACTGTATTTGAAGAAGGAGCCCTGGTGGTATAGTGGGTTGCTCACTAGGCACTTAACAGAGAGATTAGCGGTTTGAAACCACCAGCCACTCCTTAGGAGAAAGATGAGGTATTTTTTTTCTCCCATAAAGAATTACAGTCTCAGAAATCCACAGAGGCCGTTACCTTTGTTTTATGGGGTCACTAAGAGTCAGAATCGACTCAATAACAGCGAGTATAGTGTTTGGGGTTTGGGGTTTCAAGAAGTACAAAGGAGTCCCTTTGGTGCCCTTTGGGGCTGAGAGTCACCACTGATGCATGACGTCCCATCAGACCAAATGGAATCAGACTTTTGTGATTAAACATAAAAAGAAGGAAGTTGCCAGTGCATAAAGCAATGTTTGTGATGGAAAGATCTGGGCCCCCACGGAGCGATGCAAGCTCTGTTGTCTCAAAATGAGGGTGAGTCAACGCCTTGAGGTTGGAGGGATGAAAGAAAGGTGTCTGAGCCCGGAGGAAAAACAGAAAGGTGAGTGGCTGGGGAGGGGGCTTGAGGTCCCAAGGGTTGGGAGGGAGCCCGTTCCAGCTGGTTTCAGGGTTCATTTAAGAGCCAGAAGGCTCATGGACTTGGGAAGTGGGAAGTGGGCCCCACAAAGGCTAAGACAGTGACTGGATGAAGAGCCAGCTACCACTAACTGGTCATGCTGGAGTATAAAGACCCCGCCTCCTACTCAGTCTTCAAAGCAATACAAGCAGCTTGCTCCTGACAAGAGGTGCTGGCAAGACTTGGCTTTGGATACTTTGGACCCCTCAGGAAATACCAACCACTACAAAAGGAAATCATGTCGAGTTAAGCAGAGGGCAAACAACAACAAGGGAAAACCTCCAGGAGTTGAATCTCTACAAGAGCCACCACAATGCACTCAAGCATACCCACGGCCATGAACCTGGTGCAGGATGAGCCTGCGTTTCTCCTGTGGGTAAGGTTGCCATGAGGCAGAGCCAACTTGATGGCAACTAATATCCGCAAACCAAAAACACTCTCTACCTGCCATGGAGGCCATTCTGACACCTAGCGACCCTATTGGGCAGAGTAGAAGTGCCTTGGTGGTTTCCAAGATGGTAACTCGGGGACGGGAACAGAAAGCCCACTCCCCACTGAACTCCCTGCTGGCAAATCTCCAGTCAGTATCTGCCTTCTGGGCAACACAACCACAGACAACCCTCAGGGAGAAATATTCACCAGGCTCCTTAGAGACTAGACAAAGGTCACCTTTTCCCTAAAACATGGCAGCAGTCATGGTTCCATGGTAGAGTTGGCTCCTTCCAGACAGGTTTGATTCGTGGCCAAGGCACCTCATGTTTAGGCACCATCTGCCTTGTCCATGGGGGCTTGTGTGCTGCTGTGATACTGAAGAGGTTTCAGCAGAGCTTCCCAGCTAAGACAGGTAAGGAAGGAAGGTCTGCACTAGGATCTACTTCTGAAACCCTATGGCCCACAAGGGTTGGTCAAGGGGATGGTGCAGGAACAGGCTAGTATTTAGTTCTGTGAGGTCGCCAGGAGTCTGGGGCAACGGAGCAGCAGCTAACACCCAAACCCATCCAAACAAAACCCATTGCCACCAAGTCAATTCTGACTCATCGTGACACTAGTGCTGCTGCCACAGGGTTGCCAAGGCTACAAACCCTTACAGGAGCAGATGGCTTTACCTTTGACCTTGCACCACCAGGGTTCCTTGGCAACTGCTACTACCACCAACCCAAACCAAACTCCCTGCCGTCCAATCGATTCTGACTCACAGCAACCCTATAGGACAGGGCAGCATTGCCCCCTGTTTCTGAGACGGGAACTCTTGATAGGAGGAGAAAGGCTCCGCTTTCTCCTTTGCAATGACTGGTGGTTTTGAACTCCTAACCTTGCAGTTAGAAGCCCAATGCATGACCACTATGCCACCAGAGCTCCTTACCTAAGTCAGTCACCATCTCAGAAGCCCTCAGTGTCATCCCTTGGTCTGCATGGCGTGACACTGCGTGGCATCAGACGTAGGCTCTAGGTCCAGACTAACAGAGTTCTTGTCAACAGGACTGGAGCTGCAGCCGAAGATCAAGGCCACGTGACACTCCCTCCCTCACGCCCCGCTGCTGTCTGTGCTGCAACTGTGCATGCGTGCGTGTGCATTTGTGTGGTTGGAGTGAATAAATGTTTGAATCAGTGTGTCAGTTATAATTAGAGCGACTCTCCCTTCATCGCGAAACGATTCCTTCATGCTTAATGCCTGGAATGGCATTTTCCACTGTGAAATCCCTATTCTTCAAGGCCCAGTGCCAGAGCTGGCTTCGTGATGCACGTCCCCCATCCACTCCCACCCCTTCCCCCAGACAGGCCCGAACCTTCACTTGGCTGCATCCTGGGACTTGTTACCCACCTTTGTGAGCAGGCACTCCCCAGCCTTAATATCCAGGGGCCCATTTCAATCTCCTGCAAGGTGGAGCCATGGCCAGTTCAATTGTTCAATGCTGGCGCCACAAAAGGCTCTCCAGACAGGATGAATTCATGGAAAATCAGGGTGCGAGAGAAGCTAGCCACGCTGGCCACGCCATCAGCATGGCCCCTTCACCTGGTCTTAGGGGTCCTTCACTTGGGAGCCCTATGGAGCTGAAAGAGCACTCTTCTTACACCTCCCTCCCTCCTCTCCCCCCTCCATGCAGCTGGCTAGAGACACCACCCCCAAATGATCTGACTTTCCTGGCACCTCAGAAAGAGCTGCTCTCTACCTCACTCCAGCAAGAAGAAGGGGGGGGGCAGACCTTCATCCCAGCTCCCCTCTCCTCTACCTCATGGTCCTGGGTGAGGTGGCCTTGGACCTATGGAGTCATGTGTTATTTCAGCTCATCGGCTTATCAACTCAGTTTGCAGTACTTTATTGGGGGGGTGGGGGTGTTGGGATCCCGGTAGCCCAGGGGTTCAGCCCTCAAGTGCTACTTGAAAGTGTGCCATTTGGAAGCACCAGCCACTCCGAGGGAGAAAGTGGTGGCAGTCTGCTTCTGTAAAGATTCAAGCTTTGGACCCCCCGTGGAGCCCACTCTTCTCTGTCCCATAGAGTGGCCACAGAGTCCAAATGAACCCCACAGCAATGGGCTGGGTTTCTTAGAGTGGAGCTTGGGGAGAGGGCAAGCCCAAAGCTGAAAATGCACTGCCATCAACTTGATTCTCACTCTAGGGCAGAGTGAAATTGCCCTTGTGGCTTTCTGAGACTGTAACTCTTTACAGGAGTAGAAAGCCTCGTTTTCTTTCAGCTGAGCATCTGGTGGTTTCAAACTGCTGACCTTAAAGTTAGCAACCTAACTTGGAATCCACTACATCACCAGGGGAAACCACCAGAAGTCATTTAAAATAAATCCAAGCAGATGGGGCTCACCTAGCAAAAGGCACTGCCCCTGCCCCCACCACAGTGCCCTGCCCACCCTGGCAGCCTAAGAAAAAGCCTATGGGAAGGAACTCCAGCCAGAGACAGGAAGCAGGGCCAGCTCACCCAGTGAATCTTCCCTTGCACAGAGCAGTTGAGGCAGCAGAAGAGGTCCCATGTGGGAGGGACTTTTCAGACCTCAGCGTCTGCTTCGTTCATTCATTCATTGCCATCGAGTCAATTCCAACTCATAGCAACTTGAGAGGACAGGGTAAGAAATGCCCCTGTGGGTTTCTGAGACTGTAAATCTTTACAGGAGTAGAAAGCCTCATCTTTCTTTCCTCGGGAGAAGATGGTATGCTTGAACTACTGACCTTGAGGCTAGCAACCCAACGCATAACCTATTACACTACCAGGGGTCCTCCGGCATCTACTTAGGGAACCTTGTGTTTTCAATACCCTTCTGTAATATCTCTCCCCGAGAATGAAAGGACCATTGGCTTCTAGCCTGGGGCTTACACATTGGGCTGCTAACCATAAGGTCAGAGGAGAGACAGAAGGAGAGACCAAGAGGAGAGACAAGGGAACCAGAAAGGCTGAGAGGAGAGACCAAGGGAGACAGCGAAAGCTTTTTGCACCCATCAGACATTGTTAGGGGCTCGGAAACCCACAGAGACAGTTCTACCCTATGAGTCAGAAGTGACTCCATGACAGCGAGTTCAGTTTGGTTCGGTAGGAGCGAAGCTCCTGGGAAGATGGGGGATGGGGAGGGCTGTGGGGGAGGGAAGATGGTGGAGATCTACCTCCGGCACAGGCCCAACAGCCTTCTGAGGGCCACCCACCTCCCTGGGGAGAAGGTAAAGCTCCCAGGGCACCCTGAGAACTCTCAAAGCATGGGCTTGTTGGTGCTGGCCCAGCCTCACACGAGCGTGCAGGCGAAGGCTGCCTCAGCCTCGCTCTGTGATTGTTGCCCAGATCCAGCCAATTCCAATAAGCCCATTCCCATTTGAACTGGAGGCAATCAAGATGGAAAATACCTTGTTCTTTGGCGCAGGTCCAAACTGTCACCATTTGGCACCCTGACATGCCGATGTTCCCATCAGCTGTTCAACGTCAGGCAAAGGGGGCCTCCCCCAGCCAACAAATCAAGAGATTTCATTAACCAGCAAAGCCTCCCGGAAAGGCCTCGCCCCTCCCCCCAGCCCCATCTCCCCTGCCGCCCCCTCCCTTCTGCTACGCAAACAGGCATGCAGCCACTAGATTGAATTCAGATCTTGTAGATGAAGAAATTCAGATACGACAGCGGCGCCTCACCAGACCCCGAGCGAGGGCCGAGCCCTGCACGGCAGCTGTGCAGCCTCGGTAATAACCACTCGTAATATCTGACAGAAAGAGCCCACGCTGGTCACATCCGATCCTGCCACATGAAAAGAAGCATTACACCGGCCTCTCGGGGGCCGGGGCGCGGGGAGAGTCTCCGCACAAATCAGAACCGTTTTCCACGAAGCAGCTATTCAAGGGCTGCAAAATCAACAGGGGCCGCTTTCCTGACATCCTGGGAGATGCTATTATTCTCCTGGCGGCACTGCTCACAGAAAGCGGCAAGGCCAGCTTAACCTGAATTCGCTGAGCCTTTGGCATTTCTGAGCTCAGAGGCCTTGGGTGGGCAGGATGGGAGCAGGGGAGCCCTGCTGGGTGTACGAATGAGCTATGAGGCTCCATGAGTGGGGGTGGAGGTGACATTTAAATTATTTAACAACCAGTGTAGCCTGGCCTTTGACCTTTCCAAATGAGCACTGGCCTTAGCCCTGGGGTGGGGGCCCCCGGGTGCCTCTAGTTTAAGGTGACCAGATTTTAACATTGGTAAAGCAGGACACCATTGATAAAACTCATATCCTGGCAAAATAGTCACATGGCAGCCAGAAAACCGTATACCCTAGCTTGTCGTGCATTCTTTCCAAAAATCGGGACTTTTTGGAAATGCCACGGGACGCGGGAAAAATTGTGAAAAAGCGGGACGTCTGGTCACCTTACTCTAGCTGTGTCTAGGGCAGCCAGGGGTTACCTGGGACAACAGAAGCAGGACGTTGTGCCCACTCTGGTCCGGCAGCTCCTCTTGTGCTTGCTCATAGCACCCCATCTCTCTGTGTTCAGTATAGCCCTAAGCCATCGTCTTCTGCAGGCTGCAATGATTGGGTCTGCCAAGATCCACACCCATCTATAGCAGAAATGTGCAACTCGGTGGAGCACCCATTGCCTTTACGGGTAGCCAGGTTTTACATTTGGAGCGTCCCTGAATACCTCCTTAAAGAGTCCTGGTGGCATGTGCTTACACGATGGGCTGCTAACCGTAAGGTCAGCAGTTCAGACCATCAGAGAAAGATGAGGCTTTCTACTCCCAGAGTTACATCTCAGAAACCCACAGGAGCAGATCTATCCTGTCCGGCAGGGTCAGTATAAGTCAAAATCAACTCCATGGCAGTGAATTTGAGTTAAATCTGTGAGGGATAAGTGAGTCACAGGTGCAGTTTCCGCCGGGCACGTGGAAGAGTTGCGTTCGAGATGAGCTTCTAGCCTGAGACCAGGAAGAAATGTCTGGCAGTTGGCTTCCACAAAGCAGCCCACAGACACCCAGTGGCTCAGGATGGCCTGATCTGAAACCCCTCCTGAGGACGGCGAGAGCCTGGACAGTGTTCTGGTCCATTCTGTTGTGCATGGGGTCTCCAGAAGCCGGGACTGACAAAAGGGCAGCTAAAAAACAACAGCCACCCCAGCTACCTGTGACAGATACACTGGGGTACATGGTCCTGCAAATGCCAGTGCACCCCACCCCCCACCCCTGCACCTGACCGACTTCTTGTCTTTCACATCTCTTTGTTGTCAGGAGCATGGTCCTGGCCACAAAGACTTCCCAGGGAAAACAATGTTGCTTCTCTGTTCCCCATCTAAGCCCTGACCTCCTCCACAACCCAAAGTGGCCTGGCTCTGTCTCACATACCCATGGAGGTTTGAGGGGCCACATGTCCTTGGGGACATTGGATCAACAAAATCCTTGCCCCTGGCCTCTGCCATAGGGAACTTGATGACATGTCTCAGCATAGTGTGGGGACCTCCTCTTAGTGGTGACCTCATTACAAACACAGCAGCAACTGAGATGGGAGAAAGTTGTCTACCAGGACACCCAGTGTAGTGACAGAAATCTCGGGAACTGGGGTGGCAAGACACCAAGTGTACACAATTCCCCTCGCGTCTCTCAGACTGAGTTTCCCCATTGGCAAAATCAGAGCACCGAAGCACTCTAGGCCTGAGTTTGCTCATCCAGGAATAGGACCGATAGGCCTCCTGCCTCTCCCACAGGGTTAGGGGAGGATCAAACAGCTTGTGGAAAGGAAGTCTGTCAGCTGTAAACAGTGATACCCCCAATGAGCCCCTAAATAGCCAAAGTGCTAGACAACTAAAATGCCAGGGGAGTGAGTATCTGGAAGCTTTGGTTTGGACCTGCCTCTGCCAAGTCTGCCTTGAGCCAGGCCCACTGGGCCTGCCAGGCCTGTGGGGAGCAGAATGTGCCTGAGTTTCCTTGGGCCTGGCATTGCTGGGGTGCAATTTCCCCGAGGTAAAAACAGCCCCAGTGCTCTGACAGGGACCCGCTGCAAAACAGCAGCGTCCCCTCAGCATTTCTATAAAAAGATTGTTCAGGCTCCAGGGGTTGGCTGGCAGGCTGGGTTGCGTGTGTGTGTGTGTGTGTGTGTGTGTGTGTGTGTGTGTGTGTGTGT
>NW_022103923.1:3114418-3122388 GCF_000313985.2 Echinops telfairi
GTGTGTGTGTGTGTGTGTGTGTGTGTGTGTGTGTGTAAGAGAGAGACTGCTGTGCATTGAAGAATAGGCTGGGCAAAGAGATGTCTGCCGGTCTGATCTGTCACTCAGAGCTGCCAACACAATGGGCCTCTGGGTGGGCTCAGAGAGCCCTCCCCCCGCCGCTCGCCTGCCCATGACACAGATAAGGACCTGGAGGACTGCTCTGAGCTGCCGCGTGTGCCCTGGGCCAGCCGGCAGCGAGGCCAGCCTGGTGTGAGTGGCAGGAAAGATAAACCGCAGCCGCACGGGCATTGAATGCCCTGACACAAAGGCCACCTCTCCCCGAGTCCCTCTGAGGCCCAGATGGTTGGGGAAGCCCCTTCCTGCCTCACAAAGAGGATCGCCACATGTCCTTTTCTTTTTAAATGGAATTTTTAAAAAAGCATTTTAAGCCATTGCTCACAAAGGACCTGAATGGAAAAAAATCCAAAAAACCCTTATAAAAAAGAAGAGGGGGGAACCCCAAAACCCCAGCCTCTCCTGGCTCAGCTTAGCAGCCCGGCATTTCTTCCGACTGTCAGACTTAGCAGATTGCTTTCTGGAAAGGATCCAATTGGCACGGCCTGCCACAGTGCAAATAAAAATGTAAAATTGTGCTCCTGGTTGTGCTCAAAGAGCTTTGCTCTCTCTGCTTGTTCAACATGCCATCGTAGAATTAGTCTCTTGTCTCTCATTGTATCGGAAACGAATACACACACACACACACACACTTCCCCACCCCACATGAGGGGTCCTCACCCCAGCTGGGGATTTGGGTAATCAGGGGCGGCTGGAGCACTACTCCACACCTCCAGCTAGATTCCCCACCTGGGCTCCATCACACAGAATCACCTACTAATTAGGAGAGAGGAAAAGACACGCTCCTGAAGAGAATAAACACTTCGCTGCTGCCTGCCTGCCTGCCTGCCTCCCTCCCTCCCTGCCTGCCTGCCTCCCCCCTCCCCACCGGCTGCCTCGCTCCCTCCCTCCATAATGAGATAAGTGTTTGGGGGATGAGGGAGCCAGCGAGGAGAACGCCGCTGATGTTCTTCACACACAAGATTTGACATCCGTCAGGCCCGTGACACACGCTCTGTTTGGCTGGCGTCCCCCTGGTGAAGTGAGCGGAAAAAATAGCCACAGGACTTGTCTGCGTTTGACAAGCTGCCCCGGCGTGTGATGAACTTGTATAACGCAGACAGCACGAGGTTTAGGAGATCTTAGGCCCAGGAGCCAGGAGCCCTGGGTTCAAATTCCAAGACACAAAGCAGGCACGGCACTAGGCTCAGACTAGGTGTGTTCTGTGCCGCTTCTCTCTGTCCCGATGCCATGCTTACACTAGATCCTGGGTCCAGGACATAGGCAATGATTGGCCAAAGCACTGTCTTGAGTAGCAGGTAGCATTCTTGCCCCCCATTCTTCACCCCTCTCTGCAATTTTGCAGCGTCTCTTGTTGAAGGGCCAAAGTGGAATTCCCGCCCCCTTGATTTTGGGTTTGGCCATATAACCTACTTTGGCCAACCGAACAAGGCAGAGTGGCAAAGTGCCCTTCATCCCCAGCTCAGGCGATGGCAAGTTTCACTCACCTGCCTCCTCCTTGCAACCACACACCTGGGGAGCAGACCCGGGTGCTTTGGGTCCCTGACGCTACTCCCCATGGTGGCTGCCTATATTCTGCCCTTTGGAGAAGAATCGTAGAGCGTCCGCTGCAGCAAGTCTGAAAGATGGTGTTTGAGTCCCATCCCTGCCACCTTGGGTGACCATCTTCAGTCACGGTGACCCTATGTGTGTGTCAGAGTGGAACTATGCTCCACAGGGCTTTCCATGGCTGGATTTTCGGAAGCAGATTGCTGGACCTTTCTTCAGAGGACCTTCTGGGGAGACTCGAACCTCCAATCTGCTGTTTAGCTGCAGGCCCTGTTAATCATACATACCACCCAGGGACTCCACAGGAGCACTCAAAGACCCAAAGCCCAAACTCACCAACATTGAGTCCCTTCTGACTCCTAGTGACCCTATAAGATAGGGGCCCCTGCGGGTTTCCAAGAGTGTAACTCTTTATGGGAGTAGAAAGCCTCATCTTCCTTTTCTCAGGAGAGGATGGTACGCTTGAACTACTGGCCTTGCAGTTAGCAACCCAACACATAAGCCACTAGGCCACCAGGGCTCTGCCAGCAGGGGCATTAGTACCAAATTAGTCATTCACTCATCAAACACATATTGATTAAGCACCAATTAATTATGTGCTAGGAGCTATGGCTTTCAGAGACTATAACTCTTTATGGGAGTAGAGAGCCTCCTCATTCTCCCTTGGAGCAGCTGGTGGTTTCAAACTGCTGACCTTGTGGTTAGCAGCTCAATGTGTAACCCTCTACACCACCCTGGCTCCAAACTAGGAAAAGGGGTTAAGAATTCTGCAGGGGAACTTCAGGTGCCCACGATCCATGGGATGTATCAGCATCTGAGTTATGTCAGTGACTGAGGTAAAAAAGAGAAAAATAGAATGCAGGCAGGCTACAATATTAAAGGAATACATCAAAATGCAAATGATGGCCTCCTCATTTCAGGAACAGTAAAATATGTGAAGAAAAGGTAGGTCATACACCCAGGGACAAGGGCGCTCTAATTGTGCTGGATCGTCCAGATACTACCCAGTGAGCATATACTGATATTGAACCCGAGTTTGGGTTCAAAGCTCAGAAATATTGGAAAGAGCTCCCAGAACCCTTTTGTTCTCACTGGAGGATGTCACGGGTGGGTCTCTTCAAGTGTTCTGCACAGGAACCTTCCCACAGGCCATCATTCAGGAAGGTGGGGATCATTGCTTAAGCTAGTCCCAAACTAGGACTTCAAATCCCTTCCAACCTGACACTTCAAGTGGCTCATGGCAAGACTGGGCTTGGGGAAAAGGGATGAGGCTTGGGACATTTCAGGCTCAGAACAGCAGCCCCTACCCCGGGAAGTTCAAATGACCCACAGCGGTGTTGGGAGGGGGCAACACACCAGTCCAATTGAGCTGTATGCAAAAGAATTCAAACCTGAGGGCACTGGGTGAGGAGAGCCCCAGGGGACGAGAGCCAGGTCTTCTGTTCCTGGGGAAAGGCAGACCCAACCCTGGAGAAAGATGCTCTGCTAGGTAAGGTAGAGGGGCAGCATGAAAAAGGAAGGCCCTCAATGAGACAGACGGACACGTGGCTGCAACAGTGGGCTCGGGCATAGCAACACTTGTGAGGCTGGCGCGGGACGGGGCAGTGGTTCGTTCTGTTGGGCACGGGGTCTCTATGGGCCCAAATGGACTCGATAGCAACTAACAAGAACCCTGGAGAGGGGGCCTCGCCTCAGCTCAAACCCCAGAGGGCCAAGAAGGTGGATCGATCCAGGAGCTCAAAGATGGAGTCAAAAAGAGGCACTAGCACCCCGAAGGCCTGGGTAAGGGTGGAGCTGTAAAGCTATCCTCACCAGGCTCCTCAATGCCCAGATGGAAGCTCACAAAGAGATTTCCAGGAGACTTGGGAGCTGGTGAGGAAATTTAAAAAAAAATTTTTTTTAACCAAAAAGACTTATTCCAACCCTATAGAGCAGAAGAAAACTGCCCCCTGCGGGTTTCCCAGACAGTAACGCTTGTGGGAATAGAAAGCCTCATCTTTCTCCCACCAAGAGGCTGATGGTTTCCAACGGCCAACCTTGCAGTTAGCAGTCTAATTTTTAACCCACTACACCACCAGGGCACCTAGGTGGGCTCCTGCTGATGACAGAATAAGAGACTCAGGGTTGAGCCTGGAGGTCGAGCACATCTGTCTTCACAGCTAGGCAGCTCTAGCTCCTGGCCTTTTCTATTATTCATCCAAATTGTTCAGCCCCCGCAAGGTTTTCTCCAGAAAACTCCCGTAGGTGGGGGTGGGGGAGAAGCAACAACTCAGATATACCGAGGACTGTTAGGTCATTGAATACTCATGAAGACAGGTGCTCTAGTTATTAGACTCTTGACATACCTTCAAGAAGAGTTAGTAGATGACTCTATTTCCACAACCCCCACTGAGTCCCACCCACCAACCCAGCTCCCCCAGACTCTCCAGTAGGACCCCACAGAGCTCTCCACAAACCAACAAGTAAATGGATAATGTCCACAAAACAGGGACCAACCAGTGTCCACTCTGATTGGTCAGGGATCATACCTGACTGGTTTAGTGATCATACCATCTGGGTACATGGGAAATGCCAAGTGGGATACCCTGTGCAGTTAGAGCCTTAATTCTCTGCCTGGCAATCCCAGCAGCTGCTGCCTGGCAAGACACATGCATTTCCCCACCACCAATTGGAGTAGGATGGTGTCTCCATAGATGCTAAAAACAATGCAACACTTACATGGAGTCGATGCCAATGCAGAACGACCCTCTAGGGCTGGGTGCAACTTCCTCTGTGAGTTTCTGAGACTGGAACTCTTTACGGGAGTAGAAAATCCTGTCCTTCTTCCCTTAGAGCAGCTGGTGATCTCAAACTGCTGACCTTGGGGTTAGCAGCGCAACTCAACCACTACCGACCAGGGCTCCTATTCTGGCGGTCGAAGGCCCTGGAAATCATCAATCCCAGCTAATATGACATGCCTCACCAAAGAGAAGCAGTTCCAGCCATCACATTAGGAGTGAGTTCATTAAATGTTTGACCAGTAGGGCCTCCAAATGTTGTAAATATCCAAATGGCAGAAAAAAAGGTTCCCAAGCGTGTTAAAGAAACCCAACTTCCCCAGCCAATCTAGAGTGACCAGGGACTTCCTGCTCTCTTCTCCTGGAGCCTCTCCCTACACTTTAGTCTCAGCCCCTACTGTTGCTGTTGTCTGACCTACATGGGACTTAATTCTCTAACTCTCACCTGGACAAACCTGTCAGCTGGTGTTTCTGCATCGCATGGCTTGCTTAGCTTTTTCTACAGCACCCGATCAAATTCAGAAGCAGGACACTCAAAGTACTCAAGCCATGACTGTCAAGGCCCTCCTTTTACCTGCATGCACCTGGGATGCCTTCCCTGAGTTGAGCAATTCCAGCCAGCCTGCCTGTCATCATCTCACCTAGCCTTACCTGCTGCCCTGCTTCACAGGGGCTTCTGGGAGAATCTCTTCAACTCCGTGGGGGCGGGAGAACCCTTCAGCACTGGCCAACTGGGGTGTTTCCCTTCACTTCTGCCACTCCCTGCCCACCCACCTCCCTCCCAAGCAAGGCATCGATTGGATGGCCCCGGTCATCTGGCACATACCACATGGTGAGAAGAATGTGCCAGGGAAGGAGGCTCAGCTCAAGGCAGCTAAGCATCTGGACCTCCTTCAGTGGGTCACGGCTGGGGCAAGTCCGCTGTCAGGGGACATAGCCTTGTAAGTCAGTGCCTTCTCACCTTCTCAAAGCCAGGTGCCCACTGCTCTCACTCTCCCCTGTCCACATCTGGTTTCCTGAACAGGGAGCCCATGGGCAGAGGATGCTGGGACTGGGGCTGGGACTTTCTTGGACCAGGATGCTCCAACTATTGTAGCTTAAGCGGTTGAAAGTCAGCTATAGTTCAGCCTGGACCCTCTTGGGGCAGAGCTAGGCCAGATAGTCAGTCCCTTGAAACTCAAGTGGAAGCCACAGACCTGAAAGGCCACCTCCCCTTCCTGATAAAGTCCGTTATCAGAGTGGTAAGGCTGAAGACGTGGGCAGCATCGTGAGTACTATCTGGCAAAGCCTGGAATCACACATGGCCTCCTCTGGAATAGCTTCTTGGCACCTCTCTCGGTGAAACTACTAGCTGAAAGGCTGATGATTGGAACTCACCAAGAGGCCCCTTGCAAGAAATGCCTGGTGATGTGCTTCTTGAAATCCCTGTGGGGTAGTTCTACTCCGCATTCATGAGGTCGCCAGGAGTCAGAGTCGGCGGGAAACAGTCAGCTGCTGTCAAGGGAAGGACAGCTAGTCCCACAGCTGGCTCAGGGCTGACAAGTCCCAGGGTCCCTACAATTCGCCCTGAGGGGATCAAGTCATTCAAGTCAATGCCAACACTTCTGTCAAGTGGCCATTCATTTGTGATCAGAGGAAAGTGAAGGAGCTGAAGGAGCCAAGATCTTTATGGTGGACCTGAACTTCTGAGGCACATCTAGAGAAGCAGGGATAAGCAGGGATACGCATTTTGGACTCTTCCAAGCATTGCTATCACTATTGTGCCGGACCCCATCGTAGATCGGAGGAGAGCATGGCTTCCAGGTCAGTAGTCCATTGCCAAAAACAGAATCCACTTCCGTTCATCTGCAGCTGAAGAACTGGATCAGGGCTATTGATGGCAGGCTCATTGACAAGGCTGAAGAAACAGCTTCTAGCGTGAACTTTCAGGAACGGCAGCAGGCTGTAGGATCCAGTGGCAAAGGAGCTGCCGGTTTGGGGGTGGTGAAGACACCTCTGTGGGCAGAGAGCCACTGTTTCGACTACTGGACTGTTCTCCCTCAGCCACGATCCACCCAACAAAGTGGGTGTCTAACGCCTACCCCTGCCCATCCTGCACATGGGACTCAGTGCCCCTGGCCAAGACTTCCTGAGTTATCCAGGCGATGAACCTCAAATCATCTCCAGCATCCTAATTGTGTATTGTGCGAGCAAACCCACTGTATTTGCCCCAACAGCAACTGGGAGTAACCAGACAGACCCAATCCTGCCTCCAGGGAGCTTACATTCAAGATGAGGACCATCCAGTGATTCCTTAGGCATTAAGGAATGATCTGAGGCTGGGGGGGGAAAGTGGCAGGAAGGGCAAGTCCAGGGTGATAGGATGGGAAGAGTGTCAGGGAAGGTCTGTCTGAGGAAACAACTGTCAATGGAGAAGGAGTTCGTTTGGGAGAGTGGGAGGCAGGGAGGGTCTGGCATGTACATAGGCTCAGAGGCAAGAAGAAGCATGTCCAACCCAGGTGGCTGGAGCCCGGAAGGGTGGAATGTTCTGTGTGAGTGCAGCGAAGCTATTGTCAGCCTGCACACACATGCAGGCCATGGCTGGCCAGGTGTGCACTTAGCTAACGAGAACTGCCTATGGGAACGACATTGTGGGGGAGGGGTGGTCAAAGGTGGAAAGACAAATAGCACCACTTCAAACCAGTTGCTGTCAAGTGGATTCTGACTCGTGGAAACCCCATATGTGCCAGAGGAGAACTGAGCTCCATAGGTTTTCATGGCTAATTTTTCTGGCAGTAGATGACCAGGCCTTTCTTCCTTCCTATCTGCCTCCAGGTAGACGTGAACCTTCAACTAGTCAGTTAGCAGCTGGGGTGGTAAGCCTGTACACCACCTAGGAGGCTCCAGCTACCACTTACCTTATGCCTGTCATGTGCTAGGCACTGAGTGAAGTATTTATCCTCCACTCATTCAGTGCATCCTAGATGCTGTCTATTCGTTCTGCCTCGGAGCGCCCCTCGGTACAACCAAACGCAGCACTGCCCAGTCCTGCGCCGGCCTCACCATTTTTCTTCCGTTTGAGCCCACTGGTGCAACTTCTATGTCCAGCCATCTTGTCGAGGGTCCTCTACTCGACTAAGCACAATGGCCTTGTCCAGGGACTGGTCTTTCCTGAGAACATGTCCAAAGTACATGAGACTAAGACTTTCTTTCCGAGGGACATTCTGGTTGTACTTCTAAGCTTGTTCTTTTGGCGGCCATAGTCACTTCAATGTTCAAGTGCATCGAGGCTTCCTCAGTCTTCCTTATTCCATGCCCCACTTTCCCATGCAGATGAAAATGCGATGGCTTCGGGCCGGGGCACCTTAGTCTTCAGAGTACCATTCTTGCTCTTCAACACTTTAAAGAGGTTGTGTGCAGCCGATTTGCCCAGTACAATGTGTCCATCCTCTTATGATCCCGTTTTCAGATGGGGAAACTAAGGCACAAGGAGGTTAAGTACCTGACTTGTCTGCCATGGAAGAAGCATGATTCAACCCCAGAGAGTAC
>NW_022103923.1:3123486-3125069 GCF_000313985.2 Echinops telfairi
AACATTGCACCTCGTCCCATACCAAGCCTGGCCAGCCCCAAGGGCCGTAAACCCTTGGAGAGCCAAGCTACCTTTGTGAAGACCTCACTCGGACTCCTTTTGGGAGCTCTGGTGGGAGCTGGGTCTTCACCACCCTCCCTCTAGCAAAGGGCACGGTGGGAATGTCGCCGAGCTTGGCCACTGCCAGCTTCCTGGCCTCCATCGATCACTTCCCTCACAGCTGGGCTTACCAGATCCCATTTCAGGGCCAGAAAAGGGACCTGCTTTTTGTCAATAGACAGAAAGAGAGACAGAGACTGTTTCTGTCTCCAGCCCTGGGCTCTAGCCACAATGCTCCTTAGAAGCATGGATGGCAAGATGTTGTCTCTCATGCTTTAGCCATGTTATATCAGGAGAGACCAGTCCCCGGAAAACGACATCATGCTGGATGGATAAACAAGCAGTGACAAAGAGGAAGACTCTCAACAAGATGGATCGACACAGTGACTTTAATAATGGGCTCAAACATAATCATCAGCAATGATGCCATGTGACCTCCACAGTGAGGTCATCGCACAGATGCCATTTCCAACTGGTTTTCTCCCAGAGGCCCCGCTTTGCTTATAACGCAGCCCCGTGGGACGAGGAAGCCCGATCAGCTCCTGGAGCATCTATACTACGTCAAGGCCCGCAGAGAGAAGAACCGAGGCCCTCCGCCAACAGCCAGCACCTCCCAAAGACCCCATCCCTCTGCCTTGTAGCCCTCTAGCTGAAATCCTGCCCCATTGCGACCCGTCGAAAGCCCTGACCCCTCAGAATCCAGGAGCGTAACAAATTGTTATCCGAATACTAGGTTTTTCAAATGATCGGCTATGTAAGAAGGCTTTTAAAAGTTCATGGAAAGTGGCATTAAAAGATAGCGGAAAGTTTTTCCATTGTGGCCATTGTTAGGTACCGTCCAGTCGGTTCCGATCCATAACAACCTTACGTACAACAGAACGAAACACAACCAGTCCGGAGTCAGCCTCACAACAGTTCTTGTGGGTATTTGCCTCATGACCCAGCAATCCCTCTGCTGGGCCCACGCTCTAAAGAAGTAAGCACCATACCCTGAACAGACATGGGCATACCCACGTTCCTCACATCACTGTACGTACGCAATGGCAAGCAAGTGGAAACAGCCTAACTGCGCATCAGAACGTGTGCATTGCTTAAAAAAGCAATGACAAAGCCACAGAACAAGCACCTCGGGGCCTGGATGGACCTGGAGAACATTAAGCTGAGTGACATTATCCGATCACAGAAGGACAAGTATTATATGAGATCACTGATATAAGGGGGTGGGTGGGCGAGGACACAACACAAAAAAGACTCTCATACCAAAGGGAAGAAACTTTGGAGGTTGGCGTGCCTGGGGACTGGGTTCTGGGCTGGACTGTTGACAGGTGTTAACTTGGGAGAAATGGAGGCTGGTGGTCAATAGGGTGTGGACCACTGGGGAATTTGATTAATGGCTTCAACTGTTGAACGCCAACTTGATGCTCTGAAATGTAAATCCGCACCTAATTTAGTTTCCCCATAAAAAAATGTTTCAAAGAAAGAAA
>NW_022103923.1:3125859-3137861 GCF_000313985.2 Echinops telfairi
GCCAGCTGCTCTGAGAGAGAAAGCCAGGGCTTTCTACTCCCATAGAAGTCCAGTCTCGGAAGCCCACAGGGGCAGTTCTCCTATAGGGCCGTTATGAGTATGGCAGTCGGTGTATGCTTCTTCCAGTCCAATGTCAGAAGCCAAAGGCTCCATGAGTGAGTGCCAACCCGAATCACAAACGCCTTTTCAGGTTGGTTTTCTCTAAGGAGCTAGGGTGCCACGAACTGGCTGTGTGACTCTGGGGGAATCATATAAACTATCTAAGCCGAGTTCTCCTGATGAGAAAATGTAGCTAGCTCCCCCTTCAAAGGGTTCATGAACGAATGAAGTGATATGACACATGCTCATTGAGGGCTCGGCACGTTTCCAACACTGTGACAGACCCGTTACCTGTAGTATCAGTGACTTTAGTCTAGAAGCCTTTGATCAACTTTGGTCACCCTAAGCCTAGTTGGGCGCAAAGGAACCCTAAATGATTGGAGTGTGAAGAACATGAACTGTATTGAACGTGTTGGAAGCAAGGGCATCATCTATTGGGACTAGAAAACATAAAGCTTGGAACCGGATTTGTGCTGGTAATATGAATTGCATGTGACATCAGAGCGACACTCACGCTTCCTTTTGGCTCTCGAGCTGGCCGTGGGGAGGGCTACTGACTCAGAAGCATGCCGATCAGCCTCGACTCCCACATTTGTCCCACAGCAGCCAGAGGACACAACCTAAAGGGCTCACCATGGCCACAAAGCCCTGTAAGAGTTAACCTTGTGACGTCCCCAACCTCAGCACTCCTTCCCTCCTTTCACCCTAGCCCGCAGGCCTCTTTGTTCTTGCCCAGTTGAACAGCCAAGTGGCTGCCTGCCTGAGAGCCTTTGGACGGGCTCTGCACGCTGTCTGCAATGATGCTCTTTCCCCAGATGAGTCTGTCCTTGCCCTCTTATCTTTTGGGGTCCCTACTCAACTGACTCCCTCTGTCATCTATCCGCTTATTTTTCTTTCTTTAATTATCATTATTATTATTTTGGTTTAAAACTCGCCCGTGCTACAGAAACATCGAAGTCTGTTTCAACATTACTGTTCTTTTCATAACCACTCAGACCGGGATTTGGGCCTGATGGGGAAGGAAATTGGAGAGTTCTTATGGTTGGGAGTTTCTTGCTATCAAACTCATGCTTGCACACCCCCTCCATCTCCCTCCTCCCTCTCCCCCTTCAGCACTCCTGCCTTTCATTTGTGGAGCACAACACACACAGGGAAACAACGTGCAGACCACAACCAGGCAGCTCTCGCATCAGCACAGCGAGGGGATACCAGTAAACCCTATCCCCCTGATACGTGCCCCTTCTTGTTTTTTCTCTTCTATCCTCTTTCCCTCCCTCTACCCACACCCAGCCCCCTCATAGTCTTCAAAGGCTGCTACTTTGAGTAGAAATACCATTTTTCTTAGCTTTTTCTTCTTTATCATAATGGCGTCGTGAAAGATTTGTCTTATGAGGTTGACTAATTTTGATGAGCATGTCTTCCAAATTCGTCCATGTCATGGGGTTTTTGTTTGTTTGTTTAGAGATGCTCTCTCTCTCTTTGGACATGTCAGGAGAGACCAGTACATGGGGAAGTACATCATGCTTGGTGGAGTGGACGGGCGGCAATAAAGAGGAAGGCCCTCAACGAGATGGATTAACATCATGGCTATAACAATGGGTTGAAGCATAGGGACCATTGTGAGGATGGCCCAGGACCCGGCAAAGTTTCATTCTGTTGTGCGTAGGATCCCTATGGGTCAGAACAGACTCGATGGCACCTAACAACAACAACAGCAACAATCTCTCTCACTCTCTCTCTCTCTCTTTAGGATGCTGATCCTCACATTACATTGCATATTGGTGTGTGTTTATTGTATGTCTCACCTTCACTAGAATAGAAGCTTGCTTAAAGCAGGGACTTCACCTTTTCATTCCCGGCCTCTGGAACACCAACTGTCAACTAGGGGGTGCCCAATAAATATTTGGGCATGAGTGAATGATCTTCCCAAGATGTCAACCTGACCTATTAGTACATTCAATGATTCCACTTTTACCCTAAAAGCAAATTCTTGCCGAGCACCCACCCCAATGATCTGGCCTCTGCATAACTCTAAGCCCCCCATCCCATCCACCACACAACTCACACACACTCCTGATTTTACACACACAAACATGAGAAGGCTTCAAAAAATGGTGGAAAATGGAATGAAAAGATAATGGTATTTTCCCACATATTTTTGAAGCCCCTCTCACAGTCTAATGTGCACATATATGCACATACACATACATAGCAACTCCCAGATACACAAATACACATACATACTTATGGGCCCATGTGCAAACATACATGAGTACAAATACACAGACACATAACATAAACAAACACACACACACACACACACACACACACACGAGGAGGCTTCAAAATGCTCGTGGGGCATAAAATTAAAAGATCCTGGAATTTTTCTGCAAACTTGGGCCATGAATACAAAGACACACCCATCTAGACAGATACACAGACACACACACACAAACAAACTAGGACAGATGCACATGGACAGACACCTGCATTGCCATAGCCAGACACACCCAGCTACACAGCTGCATGTCCACAGTTGCATACACAGAGTGGCAGACACGCCCACGTTGTACCCACCTCCGTGAGGTCACAATCTGGGACTTCTCAATCTGGCACTTGCCTTTCCTTCAATCCAAAGGAGCCCTGGTGCTGTAGCACACTGCGAGGTGGCCTACCCACAGCAGGCTCAGCCATTCAAAGCTCCCCACAAAGAGTTACTGTCTGAGAAACCCACAGGGCAGTTTTCCTCTGGCATGCAGCAGTGCTATGAATTGGAATTGACTCCATGGCAGTGAATTGGGTTGGGTTGGGTTGGGTTGGGTTGGGTTTGGCTTGGTTTGGTTGTGTTTGGCTGTTTGATTTGGTTTGGTTGTGTTTGGTTGTGTTAGGCTGTGTTTGATTTGATTTGGTTGTGTTTGGCTGTGTTTGATTTGGTTTGGTTGTGTTTGGCTGGGTTTGGTTTGGTTTGATTGTGTTTGGCTGGGTTTGGTTGGGTTGTTTTTGGTTGTGTTTGGTTGTGTTTGGCTGTGTTTGATTTGATTTGGTTGTGTTTGGTTGTGTTTGATTTGATTTGGTTGTGTTTGGTTGTGTTTGGCTGTGTTTGGTTGTGTTGTGTTGTGTTTGGCTGTGTTTGGTTAGGCTGTGTTTGGTTGGGTTTGGTTGGGTTGAGTTGGGTTGGGTTGGGTTTGGCTGTGTTTGATTTGATTTGGTTGTGTTTGGCTGTGTTTGGTTGGGTTTGGTTGGGTTTGGCTGTGTTGTGTTGTGTTGTGTTGTGTTGTGTTGTGTTTGGTTGTGTTTGGCTGTGTTTGGTTGGGTTAGATTGGGTTGGTTGGGTTTGGTTGGGTTTGGTTGGGCTTGGTTGGGTTGGGTTTGGTTAGGGATTTGTTCCTTCCATGGCAGTTCCCTTGGGGGCAACTCCCACTCATGCCTCAGACAGCATCTTCTCCAGAGTGTCAAAAACCAAGATGGGTGCACACACTCTGGAGCCAAATGGCCTGAGTAGCTCATGCTTAGGCTTGGCCACTTGCTAGCGGGCTGAGCTTGGGCGTGTTACTTAGCCTCTCAGTGTCTCTCCAATAAGCTCAAAGCAAACCAAACACCCTGCCCTTGCATCCATTCTGATCATAGCGACCCTATCAGACAGGGTAGAATGGCACTTGTGGGTTTCCGAGACTGTACCCCTGTATCATCTTTCTCTTGTGGTTCAACTGACCTTGCAGTGAGCAGCTCAGTGGGTAGCCACCACGCCACCAGGGATCCTTTCAATAAGCTAGGATAACGCTCATAATAGTACCTACCGCACAAGTCTGTTTTGTGGAGTCAATGGGCTAAACACTTGGAAGTGTGGGGTCTGCAGTACAGTTAGCTACTATTGTTCTTTCTGACTGACCACTCCTCAGTTCAGAGTTCGTGCTCCTCCCAAGCACTCCTCAGCTTTCAATACAGTTCTTAGCATGGAGCATGGAGCAGTCGGTATCACAATTGTCTCTTTATTATCTTTCTCCCCAAGAAAGAGGCTATGCACGCCAAACCCAGGGCCCGCACACCAGCGGTGCTCAACAAATATTGAATGGATGTAAGAATGCCCTTGGGTGAGCCATTTAGCTGCCCTGGGTCTTGGCTTTCTCTTCTGTAATGGGAGATCATTGGACTGGAAGTTTTCTAAGGTCCTTCCGGGTCAAATGGTGTGTGAATCGCCAATTCCATGCCTGACCCTCTCTGTGAAGACAAGCGCCTCCCTTATTATACCAGAACCGTAATTGGTGTCTTCATGAAAGCTCTTTTCATGTCGCCCACATCTTTTCCAAAGGGAGCTTGCAAAATGATGGGCTGCAAGGGTCCTTTGGAATGAGGTCAATGTCAACCTTTTGCAGCGGAGGGGCCCAAGGCCCAGAGACTGGAAGAGGTTGGCCCAAGGTCACACAGTGAGCTAATGGAAGAAGCCACAGCTACCATTTGGGGGTCGTGGCTTCCTGCACCATTTTCCCCCACCATGCACAGTAAGATTTGGGGTGATTTCTCTGGCCAAGGCAGAATAGTGAAAGCTAGTAAAATTTGGACGGCAACTTGAGAGAGAGGATGAGTCATAGCTCTTTAAAGTATCACTCGCTGCTTTTGCTGTGACAAGACATAAAAATATCACTCGCTAACTGGCTTAGCGAGTCTGGGCTCCCAGTGAGGCACGGTAATGAAGCACTCAACCAATTTGTCCCAGAACCACCTCACAGCAGGGCTACATGAAAGGCACCCATTTTACAGTCGAGGAAACTGAGGTTCAGTAAGGACAGATAACACTCCCAAAGGTTAAGTGCTAGCACCAGGATGTAAGCCAATATGTTGTGATGATAACTCCCAGTCCCTGACTGTGTTATATACCAGCCTTGCCTGTCAGAGAGAGGGGTATCCATCCCAAACCAAACCCCAGGTCCTTGAGTCTATCCCAACTCATGGTGCTCCACCGTCCACCACCACACACACATGTGCAGAGCAGAAAAGCTCCATGGGGTGTACTTGGCTGTCATCTTTATGGAAGCATTCTGCCAGCCCCCGCCCCCCCAATATCTCTGAGCGGGTTGAACCACCAATCTTTAGACAAGTAGTGCAAACCTCACGTCATCACCACTTCCTCACAGATTAACTTGATGGTCCTAGATGGACTGGTACCCTGAGCAGAAACAAGTAGGGAGTAAGGATTTTTGCACTGCATTTTTTTCTCTTTTGGTCCCTTGTATTTTACGAGGGCTTGCTGTGTAGGTCATGTGCAGGTATGGCTGATACTCCTTCAGAGGGCAGAAGAGAGAAGCAGATCAGAAAAGATACTGGAGAGACAGCCAGCTAGTGCTGTGTAACAACCATCCCCACACTCAGGGTATTTCTTCTTGCATCTACAAGGCCAGGGAGGAATGGGGGCAGCCCTGCTTCTGTGCATGCCTACAGACCAGATGGCCCAGGCTGGACTAGACTCCAAGTGTCTTCCCTGTCTCCTCTCCTCCTGCTTCTGCAACCACCAGGCTCCCATGTTTTCTCAGGACGGTGGCAGAAATGCAAGCCAGCCACTGGAAATGCACTATACCGCTTTAGTCTCGGAAGCAGCAGGTCATCATCCCTATGCACCTTCCATTAGCCACAGCAAGTTACATGACCAAGGCTGACATCCACAAGATGGGAAAGAGACATGACAGAGCTCTACTTCGAGGACTGGCAAACCCAGGAGGGAACGGGCCGGGATTGAGAGAGGGGTGAGGAATTGGCAATAGCTTTGCAATCTACCCCCGGGGGGTCACTCACAGATTTCGAAAATATAAGCATCAGCACGTTTTCCTTTCCTGAAGACTGGGAAGAGAGGAGGGAGGGAGGGGGCTGGTGTGACCATTCTTTCTAATGCTAATTTCAAATGCTGACCAGACTTTACTTAAATTCCAGCGCAAGGTTTCCAGGGAGGGCTAAGAGAGAGCGAGGTAAGGACACTTCTGAACTGGCCAGGGGATCTGGGACCCAGTGACCTCCTGAAGTGTGTCCCCAGACTATGATTAGTGCATCAATTATCACCATTAAATTGGCGACTTGTGCGGTGTGCATCCGTGGGTCGTGAAGAGCCCTAGCCTTAACCACTTCCAGGGAGCTCGCAGGGAAAGCAGGTGGGCACACGCAGATGGCCCAGACACCTCCATGCACCAGAAAGGATAACCAGATGGCCATGCTGCCTCGTGTGACGGCGCTTCTCCTCCCTGCTGCTGCTGCTGCTGCTGCTGCTGCTCCTCCTCCTCCTCCCCGCCCTGCCCCACCCCCACCCCCCCTTCTGAAGCTTGCAGGAGAAATTCCATTCACACAGGCCTGGAGAGTGAAGGCCAGGGGGAAGCTGAGCCCATCCTTCTCAAGGAGTATGGTCTCTCTCTGCCTCCTGCCTGCCCTGAACAAACAAACAAGGCTGGCTTGCTCATGCATTCTCCTCTCCTCTCGTCTTCTCTGGTCTCCTCCCCTCCCCTCCTCTGCTCCGTCTTTCTCTTCCTACTTTCCCCCACCCTCTTTCCTTCCATCTCTCTTCTTCTACTCTCTTTCTTCTCTACTTCCTCTCCCTCTCTCCCCTCTCTCCTCCCATTTTCTCTCTCCTGTCTCTCCCCGTCTCTTCTCTCTACCGATCTTTCTCTTCTCTATCCTCCCCCGCTCCCCCTCTTTTCCCGCTCTCTCTCCTTCTCTCTCCCCCCTCTCAATCCCCTCTCCCACTCTTTCTGCTCATTCTCCTCCCATTCTCTCTCTCCCCTTTTCTTCTCTCTCTTCTTTCTCCCCTCTCTCCTTCCACTCCCCCATCTTTCCCCTCTTTCTCCCCCCTCCAATGCTTTCTCCCTCTCTTATACCCAAACCCCTCTCTCTCACTCTTGCCTCTTCCGACTTTCCCTCTCTCCCTCTGCCTCTGTCTCTCTTGGGGCCTGGATTGCCTCATTTGTAAGGACAAGTGTACAATTCTCCTCATGTCTCTCCGAGGAGATGGGGCCCAGTGGGGCATGTGGGACAGTGGCTACCACGTGTTCCTGGAGGGAAGACGAGGAGCTGATGCCTGCAATGGGTGGAGAAGAGGGTCTAGGCCCCATCATGGGAGTCAGACAGATCTGAACCAAATGCAGCCTCACCACCGGTCTTTCCACTCAGAAACGGCTGACATGCTGACACCTCGGCATTCTATGAGAACTGAAGGAGGAAGCCTGACTATAGCGGCTGGCACGGAATAATCCTGTGAAGTTCGTGGCTATTCTTATACGTCTCTTGGATGTATGACGCTGGCGTTGAAACGCATGTGAAGCCTACACAGGCCGGGTCTGTTCTTAGGCAACAGCGTTCGAAACATTGCCCTTCTGCCTTGCCAAAGTGCGTCCCCAGAAACCTAGACAGCAGCTCATCCATGCAGGGATTCATTCAGCCAGCCAGTCCATCTTTGTTATTGGTGGCTTATGCTGTGCCCAGAACCATTCCAGACGCTCAGGGAAATCGGAAGAAACAGTAAACACAGGGCGTCTTTCAAGTCATTCCTGGTTTGGCTGGGAATCAATGCCTGGAAGCCTAGAAGCCCCTAGGGTGGGAAATTCAAAAGATGGGAGGGGCCGAAAGGCTTCAAGACCAACTCCCACCTCCTGCTCAGGCCCCCACAGATGCTCAGCCAGTCTCCACTGAAGGCAGCCCAGTGGCTCGGGCTCTGCCTGCTGGTGCTGGTGGGGCAGACTATTCAGCCGTGACCCCCCCCCCAAAAAAAAACAAAAAAAAAACAAATCTTCTCTGACTTTAAGTAGAAATGGATCTTCCTGTGACATATGGCCTCTGGGAAGATTTGCAGGTAGCTGTCCGAAATGGTTCCTCAGACAAGGCCTCTACATCCGTGTGCACGGGCCACTGAGATCCCACAAGAGCCCTTTCAGGTAAGGGACCCCAGGAGTTGGGAGACCTGCACAGTGTGCGCATGTCTGACAGCAAAATCAGGGTGCTCTGCTCCTTGCCTTTGAGAAATTCAAGGTGGGGCAAAGGTTTCCATTGGCGCACCGACTTAAGCACCAGCTTGATGCCACGGATGAGGCACTAGACCACTAAGCCCCAAGGAAGTCTCTGTGGGAGAAAGGCCAGAGGGCAGCCGATGCCTGATGACCGGGAGTTGAAAGCTTATCAGTGGAGGCTTGCTTGTTACTCTGATGATAAACAGGCTTCAGCAGAGCTTCCAGATGAAGAGGGGCTCGGAAGAAAGGCCTGGCCATCTTCTTTGAAAAGCCAGCTCCCATGGAAGCCCTGTGGATCACCACCACGGACTCATCAGAAACCGATCATGGCTCACCTGGGCAGAGGGTCATCGTGTGTCAGGGGCGAGTCCGCAGCAGTGAACCTCTCTGTCTCCTTCTCGCTCTCTGTCTCTCGGTCTGTTTCCCCACTTGTTTCCTCCAGTGTTTGAGAACGCAGTGTGACCAGAGTGCACGGGAACCCAGGACAAGAAGTCAGGGGAAAGGAAGGAATGCCATCTCTTGGGTGGTCCTAAGCTTCAAAGATAATCTCCAGGGCTTGCAAAGAACTTGGCAAACCACCCCCAATCCAGACAAAACTTGGGAGCCCAGCTTCTGGAGTGCTTTCCCCTATTTGAGTGTGGGGGTAGCCATGATCCCTCTGCAGAGGTGCACAATGGGGGCTGAATGATTTGGTTGAGAAAAGGCAAAGGCCCCAGCGAGGAGAAGCACACTGCAGTAATAAACGCGGAGCCGAGACAGCTGCGCGCTGCTGCCGTGCTGTGCAGGCCACTCCCCGGGTCAGGGCCAGCAGCACAAAGGCGGGCCATCTCTAAAAGCTCCCAGGCCCCACTCTCCTCTCGCTCCCACCAGGGCCAGGGCTGCAGAAGCCACACATCACCAAGACGAGTTCGCCATTTCTTGGAATGGAAATAAGAATAAATAATAATCATCTGTTTAGCCAAGGCCTAGTTCTCCAAGGAGCTTTACACTCAGATTTATCGTGAAGTTCCCCCGGGGTCTGGATATTTTTTAATTAACACTTTTAGGGAGGAACAAAGGCAAATAAAAAAGCATAGGCAGGGGAAATTCACCCAGAAAGGAGTTAGGTGGAGGGTCGCCATCTTGCAATTCTCTGGCATTTGTCTTTGGCCACTTGGGTGGTTGCATCTCGATCGGTCCAGCTATGTTGGACTGCTCATAGCATTAAAAAATGAACCATACCTACCTGTACTGGATGCCCTGAGAGAGAGAGAAAGGCGTGAAAAGATGTTGAGCAGCTCCTAAGTGCCGGGCACATCTGACACACATTACATTCTTAATTCTCATTACATCCTGCAAGCAATCGCTAGGGTGATTCCTGCACCAGCTAAGTGCTTTCAACGCATTACCCCATTAAACCTTCACTGAGCCTTTGGATGCACAGGCTTTAGCGTTCCCAGTGATTCTGAATAGAGCAGAGCCTCAGCTTCCAAAAACCAACTTGAACTCACTGCCATCAAGGCGAGTCTGACTCATCGCAACCCTATGGGGTGGGTTACAACCGTTCCTGTGGGTTTCTGAGACTGGAACTCTTCACAGGAGCAGAAACCCTCATCTTTGCCCGGAGGAGATGGTTTCGAACTGCTGACCTTGCAGCCCAACACATAAACTACTACACCACCTCTCAAAAACATCACTGCCATTAAGTCGATTCGGACTCGTGGCAACCCTACAGAATAGGGTAGAACTGCCCCTGTGGATCTCCAAGACTGTAATTATTTACGGGGGTAGAAAGCCAAGTCTTTCTCCCAAGGATTAGCTGGTGGTTTCAAACTGCTGACCTTGAGGATAGCAGCCCACCTTGTAACCCACTAACTACTCCAGTAGAGCTCCCCAATACCCACCAAACCAACCAACAAGCAAGTTCACTACCCTTGGGTCCACGCTGACTCATAGTAACCCTATACATACAGGACTCGGCAAAAGGAATCTAGAGCGACCCTGAAGGGGGCACAAGCATTGCACACCACACAGAAGACTGTCATGGAAGAACCACTTGAGTTGCCATGTCACGCGGAGAACTCGCATTCTGGGGCGTTGGACCTTCTCGGACCCCATATTGGTGGCTGCTGAGGGAAGAACTTTGGGAATAGACACAACTAGCAGTAGCCTGCCCTTACCCATAAGACAGCATGACTCATACCACCCTAGCCAAGGCTGAGAGGATGAGAGAGAGAGAAGTAGCAGTTGACACAAGCTAGCCAATCCACTGGTGGAACAACAACCAGTCAGATATTCTTAGTGAAGAATCTCCAGTAGGATTCTGCCAGGTCCTGTAGATTCACAGCTGCTACTTAACTAAGAACATGTGCGGGCAGGGGGAACCCGAAGCAAAGAAGCCAGGACCAAGAAAAGCCAGCTGGGCAAGCCCATGCTACTGCGGTCTGTGCCTTCCAGCCCCCGTTTCAAAAAGCCCAAATCAACTTTGGTCACTGTGCCTATGAGATGACTGAGGGTGATCTGACAAATAACCTTTGCCGGTGGCAACCACAGAGCCTTCATCAAGGCAAAAAGCCAAGAGTCTGAGCAGAGAGGTGTCCGACCAAAAAGATGCACAGATGGACAGGAGTGGGAGTGGAGCACTGCTGAGGCACAGCACTGCAGAGCACGGAGTGGGCATCCACAAGCCTCTTCACGGCCCCAAGGCCCACTCTCAGCCTAGCATTTGCTGTGAGGCCTTTCTGGATTTCAGAGCAAACCTCCCTTTACACGTGGACAGATTTAAATGAGTAACTCCACACGTCAGGGTTGTACCCTCTCATCTTACTTGTTCCATCTGTATGCTGAGCAAATCAACGGAGAAGCTGGACTATATGAAAAAGAGTATAGCATCAGGATTAGATGAAGACTCCTTAACAGCCTGCGAGATGCGGATGACACCACCTGGCTTGCTGAAAGCTCAGAGGCTTTGAAATACTGTGATCATTAGGTTTGATGTCAACTGTAAGAGGGCCAGGATTCTCCCATGAACTGGACTAATACAGTGTGGTTAACTCCATGATGGGAGTTTCTGTGAAGCAGCCAAGCAGTTGTAGGGAGAATGTTGTTATTCTTGGGTCCCATTGTGTCCGTTTCGACTCATAGAGACCCAACACAAGAAAACACCATCCCGTCCTGCACCATCCTCAGAATTGTTATTATAATTGAGCCCACTGTCAAATCCCCTGTGTCAATCCATCTTGTTGAGAGTCTTCCTCTTTTCCCCTGCTCTTTTACTTTATACCAAGCATAATGTCCTTTGCCAGGGACGGGTCTCTCCTGATCACGTGTCCAAAGCACTTGAGACAAAAATCTCACCAGCCTAGGGGCCAGCCTCAATCCCAACTATGTAGACACCTGCCCCTCCCCCCAGAAGAATTTATTTCAAAGGACAGCACTTAATCTGCAGCTCCAGGAGAGGGACATGTCTGCTCAGAGCACAAGGGAACAAACGAAGGGGGAGGAAGAGAGAGTGGAGCACATCCTGCCCCACCAATCCTTGAGGACGATATTCCCACTCAGAGCAGTCAATCCACAGAGAAGACCACTTGGCCGGCCCCACTATGAGACAGGACATCCCTCACTGACCCATAGCCCTACAGGGGACAACACTGGAGACACAGTGTGGGAATTCCACCCGATCTGATCCCACCACACCAAGGCAAAACACTAAGGGCGTGGAACAGAACAACAAGAGGAACAGAGCAACAAAGTCTGCAGGGAATACCAAAAATAGACTTTGGGGCCAGGGCTTGGACCCCAACAGACTCCACTGGAAAACACTCCTAAAGGCCAACAAACAGTCCTTGAACTAACTATAAGCTTTTCTTTCTTGTTGCTGTGTTTTGTTTTTTTGTCATTGGCTCGTTGGTGTTGCTGTTGTTGTTTTGATTTATTTTGTTGCTT
>NW_022103923.1:3139379-3158437 GCF_000313985.2 Echinops telfairi
TTTTTTTTCCCTCTTTTTGGCAGTGTATGGTACTTATTTCAATTTTTCTTGCTATGTTTTCAAATGCATTGATCCTTCTTTGGTTTTCTTTATTTAATATCCATCTTTTAAAAGCATATGAGGTAATGATTGAAAATACCATGGCTTGGGTCAGGCGCACCTTAACCTTCAAAATAACAAGCTTGCTTTTCAACCCTTCAAAAAGTTCTTGTGCAAGAGATTTACTCAGTACAATGTGTCATGTGATCTCTTGACTGCTGCTTCCACGAACATTGATTGTAGATTCCAGCAAGATGAAATTCTTAGCAACTTCAATCTTTTTTCCATGTATCATGAAGTTACCTACTGGTCCAGGTGTGAAGAGATTTCTTTTCTTTACATTGAGTTGTGATCCATACTGAGAACTGCAATCCTTGATCTTCATCAGCAAGTGCTTCAAGTCCTCCACACTGTCAGCAAGCAAGATTGTGTCCAGAACAGACCTTCTTAATCTGGTCACTGCGTTGATATAATTGAGGGAGGTTTCATTCAGGGCGTGGCTGACTCAATATGAATTGACAGTCTGTGGAAGATAGTGGATTTCTACTGCTGGATTTGGATCCTACATCTGGCGGTTGTACCTCCTGTTAAATCACCTGTCGATCCCAGGAGCCATCAGCAGACTGCCTGCCTTGGATTCATTCAGCCGACCTCAGATTCATTCAGCTCCAGCTTGGCACCCACCAGCCTGTGGTCTTCCCGCTTCATCTTCCTGCTTGCTGTTCATCAGCCCCTGCAGCTACAAGAGTCAGGAGAAGCCTTCTGACCCATGAACTTGAACTGGACGGGACTGAGGCACTCTACAACTATGCGATCCATTTCTTGATGCAAATCTCTGTATATATGCACACACGTGGTACTGGTTTTGCTTCCCTGGAAACCCCAGGAAGATCAAAGGCAAGAGCCCCTCAGTATGAATTGCAACTCAGCAGAAATAAAACCAAAATCTTCACATCTAGACCAATCAATAACTCCATGACACATAGAGAAAGGCTGATGTTGTCACGGATTTCTTTTTACGTGGATCCACAATCGCTGCTCATGGAAGCAGCAGTAAGGAGATCAAACAACCAATTGCATTGGGCAGATGTGCTGAAAAAGACTTCTTTAAAGTGTTAAGGAGCCAAGATGTAACTTTGAGGACTAAAGTGTGTCTGACCCATGGTATTTTCAATCTCTTCATATGTGTGCAAAAGTAGGACAGGGAGTGCGGAGAATTGAGGCCTTTGTGTTAATGTGTTGATGGAGAATATTGAATATACCATGGACTTCCATAAAAACAAACAAAGCTGTCTTGGAGGAAGCAGAGCCAGAATACTCCTTAAAAGCGAAGAGGGTGAGATTTTGCCTCCCGTGGTGTAGATACGTCATCAGGAGGGGCCAGTCCCTGGCCATCATGCTTGGCAAAGTAGAGGGTCATTGATAAAGAGGAAGCCCCTCGATGAGACAGATGGACACCGTGGCTGCAAACTGGGCTCAAACATAACAATTGTGAAGATGGCGCAGGGACGGGCAGTGTTTCGTGCTGTTGTTCGTAGGGACTGACTCAACGGCAAAACACCTGGCATTTCAGGGTCCCAGAGAGAGTGGGACTCAACAGGACAGCCTGAGACACATTCAGCTCAGGCGGAAGGGCTCAGACCCACGTACCCACACACTCATACACATACGCAGATACAACCACACACACACACATTCACACTCATCACACATGCAATCTCACTCACACATACACACATTTTTAAAACACCAAAAGAGTAATGAAGGAAATATGGCAAAATGCTAGCATTTGTCTGATTTCTGTGATGGGTTCATGGGTGTTTCATGTCAATCTCCTGTAATTTCCTGTGTTTGGAATGCTTTCTAATTTTAAATAATGTTTTTCTAAACTTTAAAGCTGAACATCAGCATTACCTACGAAGCAGCAATTCTACTAAATATACACTCATTGGAATGTATCCAGATGCTCACCGAAAGGTAAGAACAAGAATGTTTATCCCATGAAAACAGAGATGTGTGGAAACAATTAGTCTGATCGACCCATGAGCTGCATGCACATCAGCTTCCACGACCCAGAGACCAGAAGAACTAGAGGGTGCCCACTACAAACTGTTCTAAAAGGAATCACTTTCAAAGTTCCTAGATAGAGTGGGAGACAAAATATGGGACCGAAGTCAAAATCATAGAAGGTACCAGGCTTACCAGTCATAGAGACACTGGTGGAGCCCCCAAGATTACGATCATTCATCGCCCTTCAGGACTTGAACTGAATCCATCGCTGTGTTAGAATAATCAACCAGTTAAGAGGAAAGGGCAGCATTAACCCAGGAACACAGTTCAGAGGGTTAGGAAACAAGGAGGAATGGAAACAGAAAACACAGGGAGGAAGTGGGAAAAGTGATGTTTCCTGGTGGAGATTTCAACCAATGGCATGAAACAAAATCTATTATGAATTTTTGAGTGGAAAATAGATCTGTTTTGGAAACCTGCCCTCAAGTTTACAACAAAAAGTTAAAGTAAAGAATAGAGGGGGGGGGTTGGGAAGAATGATATCTCATACTATTTACAATAGACCCCAAATGGTATAATATCCCAAGGTCTGCCACCTACAGAAGGGAGAAGTAAATCATGGGGTATATGCTATGCAGCAATAAGAAGGATCAAACAACACACAACATGAATGCAATTCGCTCACATTGTGCTGAGTCTATACTCTAGGGTTTCGTGCAGATGGAGTTCAAAACCAGGGCAACTCATTCTGAGTGTTGGGAGTCAGGCCAAGTGTTTACCCTTGAGCAGCACAATGGGGGGAAGGGGGTTTGTCGGGGTTCCTGGGTTGCTGGTCCAGATTTGTTTCTTAAGCCAGGTGTGGTTACATGGGTGTGTTTATTTTGTTAAACTTCACAACCTATGAATGCATGATTCGTCCAGTTCTCATCAGGATGTTATGTTTGAATAAAATCTACGCTGATATTTTCCGCCCAGAACTGAAAGTGAAGGCACACTCAACATAATGCCCTCTGACCAGGCTGCCACATGAAGGGCATTGTCAGCCATTAATTTCTCAGCTCAAATTAATCTATTGATCACCTCTGTTATAACATACTCAATATTGGACATGAAATTATCGACCCGGAATAGCTTCTCGCTTGCTACAGTAAATGGGGGTGGGGGTGGAGGCGGGAAGGGTGGGGGGTTTGTTAATGGTATTTCACAGGAAGTAGCATTGCATCTCTGTAGCTACCCAATGGAATATCCATTTTTAGCCCAGACCTGATCTGAAAATGACTCAACCCACGCCAACGGAAATTACACTAGCCCTGTTGGCTCTAGAGCAGTGGACTGATCACAGTATACGGAGCCAGGACCAAGTGGCTAGTCTGCTTAGTCTTTATGAGAACTGAGTTCCTTGGGCATCTACTGAAAATGCCCGGATTCAAAGGGACCTTTGAATGTTTGCCCAGGAACACAATGCAGCGGGTTAGAAAAGGAGGAGGAGTGGAAACAGGAAACACAAGGAAGAAGTGGGATAAGGAATGTTTCGGTGTGGGGATCACAGTCAATGATGAGCGAGCCAGGCACACACAAGCTCCTGAGATGGGAATGGCAAATACACAGCACATGTGTCCCCATCTCCCTGCCAAGTCCTGGCAGACATCACCAATCAATCACTGCCCTTTTATCTCTTAAATGGGACAAGGCCTCTCAGTTCTTCTCACAACCTTTCTGAGCAGGCTAGGAGAAGATTGTCTAGCAAAGAGACTGTTGGTATTTCTCAGTTTGATGTATGTAGTTCTTTTGTGCATTGAATCTAGATGTCTCTCACAAAGTGGACTATCTTATCTCTCTGTGGTCCTAGGACAACCAAACCAAAAAACCCACCACCATCAAGTTAATTCCAACTCAGAGAGACCCTACAAGACAAGGTCGAACTGTACCCCGGGGTTTGTGAGGCGGTACATCTTTCTGGGAGCAGACTGCCACATATTTGTCCCATAGAGCAGACTGTGGCTTCCAACTGCCAAGCTTTGTTTAGCAGCCCTGTGCTTAATCCACTTCATCACCATGGCTCCTTTCTATGATCAAATACCTCTTCAAACTACTGTTAGCCAATGAGACCTCAACAACACAGGTGTGCCCTTCCACCACAGTCGGGACAGGCCTGTCCAGCTTCTCCTGTTTCACAACTGTACACAAGCTAGACCCAGGTGGGAGTCCAAGACCAACAGACTGCTTAAAAGTCAAAGTGATATCTCAAAGGAACAGGTTCCCACCGGCCAGGCCTACCACGTTGCACAACTCCAGGGGGCACTCTATGAGATTTGCTTTCCCTGGAGATGTGCAAAGGGGCAGCTCACTCCCCAAGTGACAGTGCAATGCTCAATGGGAAGGTTTCCCATGACTCGCTCCCTGGAAGGAGGACTGAGATTCCCTGAGAAGAGCTCGTTCAGGCCAGTATTCACCGGCCTAGTATTGATTAAAATAGAGTTTTGCCTTGTGCTCAGCTGTCATTTTTTTCCCTGGCAGGGGAGGAAAGCTCTGTGGAGGAGTCAGGCCCCCAAACTCCTTCTGCAACCCCAACAGATACTGCCACTTGGCTGCAGGCAGAGAGAGGAGTTGCTGAGCGCCTGTAGGCAGCCATCTATTATCGCATCCCCACCCCTGGAGGACTGACAGCCGTGCTCAGCCTCCATGTGTCTCCCAGGCCAGCTGCTGAGGTACGGAGTGGCTGCCATCCAGCTATCAAATGGCTTCTTCCCTATGATGAGGTGGCAGACAGAGCCTTCCTCTCCTAGGAGAGGGTGAACTGGTGACTCGGTTGTTCTTTGAGCCCCACGTTTAAGCCGTCTGGGTCCCAGCCATGTTGCTTGAGGTAGCTGCAGCAGGCCAGCTTATGGGATACTGCCTGGCCTTCCATCCGTCCCTCAGCTCCGCAAGGGCCACACCAGAGGGGACTGCCCAATAAGCCAAGAAACACTGGCTTGCCCTTCTTGCTCCTCTGTTCCTGTCAGGGATTGTCAATTTGTAAAGATGCTTCGGTTCGATAGGAAGATGCCATAAGAGGACCCTAGCTAGAAGCAGAATTTTTAATGTGATGGGGGCAAAAATGTGCAATGGTTCACTACAGATTGGTTAGTAAGCACCATGCAACCCGTGCTTACCTTGCCTATTGGACAATCCTCAACACTGGGTCATGGCCCATAGGCCCTGAAAAGCATGGTAGCGTGATACCTTCAACTTGTGCTGCTGAGCCGTCCAACAAACCACAAGCTGAGTGCAGCTGTGGGCCTGTGGGTAACAACTGGGGCTCCTGGCTCATAGCCAAGAGCCCTCATGACAACAGCAGCCCACTTAGAGAAGAAGGAAAGCCGAGGAAAGGATTTCCCCCGGTGTCTTAGGTCAGGCTCCCTAGACGCAGAGGCTGAGACGGGAGTACCTGTGAACAGGACTTCTTACTGAGGGAGGGAAGCAGGAGTGGAGTGAGGGACACTGGCCAGTCCAGAGGGACCAGTGATATCCGTTTTCTGAGGATGAAGGTTTCCTGGGATGCACACGTGCAGTGTTGAAACCAGGACAGGCCCGCAGAAACTGTGCAGTGAGGGTTTACAGAGCAGACCATCAGTCTTATGGTCAACAATTCATACGCATCTCATCCACGGCAATTCATTCAATGGGCCATCACTTATCCCGCTTCTTTTCTAGACCTGCGAACTCTGTCCGTGGCTAACTGCTGCCCTCTTCATTTTACGCGGTCCCTCATTTTAGCAAGGGGGCAAGTTCAATTCCAGACCTGAAGAGTGACTAATGGCCATTGGCTTAGAGTTTCCCCCCATCTAGATTCGAGCAGTAAGCATGGAGTCTATGATGATTTGGGTTTTTCCCACATTTTTCTCCCACTCTATCCAACACCTTCTGATGCAATCCCTTTCAGAGCGGTTGTTAGTAGCAGCTGGGCACTACTTAGTGCTTCTAGTCTCAAGGTCATGGCGATTGATGTTCAAGTGGTTCATGGACCCATTGAACGAATTGTCTCTGTGTGTCTTCAATTTTTTATTTTCTTTCTTAATCATTTTGTTTGGGGGCTCTTACAAATCATATGACAATCCGCCATTCAATTTATTAAGCACACTTACACATACATGGCCATCAACCTTTCCAAAACATTTTCTTTCTACTTGAGCCCTTGGTATCAGCTCCTCTGTTTTCCCCTCCCCCCCCACCCTTCCGCCCTTGTGAATCCTTGATCAATTAAGTATATATTTTTGCTGTTATTTTGTGTCCTACACTGTCCATTGTCGCCCTTCACCCATCTTTCTTCCTCTGGGATGTGGAGCTATATATCCAACCTTGTAATGGGTTCCCCCTTGCCCCTCCACCTCCCCCACCCTCATGATATCGCTACTCCCACTACTGTTCCTGAGGGGTTTTATCTGTCCTGAACTCCATGTGTCTAGAGCGCTTACCTGTACCAATATGGGTACTCCTGTGTGTCTTCAATTTTCACCACGCAATCAAAGGTTTCCATTGCTTAATGTTTGCAAGTAGATCACCAGGTCTTTCTTCTTTGTCTATCTTAGTCTGGACGTGCTTTTGACTCCCGTTCCTCTTGAGTGACTCTGCTCTTATTTGAAATATTGGTGACATAGCTCTTAGCATCACAGCAATATCTGGTTTTCATTTCTTCAACAAGTCTTTATTGAGCATCTACGATGCACCATGGGGCTGGGTGCTCAGTGTTAGCGGCAGAAAGATGAATCAGCACGAGGTCTGTCCCGATGGAATTCACAGTCTAATGTCAATGTCAGATGAAGCACAGATACATTCCAAAAACAGTGGTGAGGAGTTATAGCACAAAGCATCAGCGTAATTGAGGCAGGGTGTTAGCGTGAGGGAGGACTTAAACTTGTCCCTGAGACCTAGATCTTGGTTGAAAATTGTCAGATTGAAGCAGATACTTCTAGTTGTTCCCCAGTATCTAATCCCCCATTCCTAACGATTTCAATTGGACAAAAAACAAAAGAAAGCCACCTAGGAGAAAAAACTGCATTTCTTAAATTCCTTTACAGTTAGATGTAGTCATGAGACAATGTTTGCCAGTCAATAAAATTAAGGTATCTTATGTGACATTCACAAAATTTCCTTAAATAAAATAGAAAAGCTATGCCACAATTCATCCTTGCGGCCGTATGGCTGAGTGGGCTGCAGAGGTCATGGTGGGAGTAAAAAAAAAAGCCATCCTAGACGATGAGATAATGCCAAGCGCTGGGGATGGAGGAGCAACAAGATGGACGAAACCTGGGCTTGTAATGACTTGGGGAAGCTGCTTGAATAACTTGAGCTGTGTAACTCCAGCTTCTTTTACAGAGCTGCATACCGCTATCGTAGTAAAGCCACCGGGACTTTGGCTTTTCTGTCCCTCGCTACCAAGCCTACTCCTAGCAACAACAACAACAAGTGAGGGCAGGACTGTGCCACTCCAAATACACGGGTGAGGCTCGGGCTTTGGCTAGTGTGAGTATTATTTCTTTTCCCCGCCAATTTCCCATTAGCCCTCTGCTTCTTCGCTCCCTTGACCCCTGTGATGGGTGCCCTGAAGGCACAAGATTGCGTCCTCAGCTGCTAAACAAAAGGTGGGCGATTGGGACCCACCAGCATTCTGTGGGAGAAAGATATGGCATGAAGAAAAGAGCTTGGGAAAGTCGATGAAGGGCAGGTCTACTGGACCGTAGGGTCACTAGGAGTCCGAACTGACTAGACTACAACAGTTAATCCCTGTGATGGACGCCGCGGGGGTACTCAGCTGCTGAGAGTGGTGTCAACAACCTGTTTTGGCTGTCAGCTCCCTGGGTGGTGGGGACAGAGTGGCGCGCCTCCGCTGCAGGGAATGTCACCTAAGGTCATTGCCAAGTTTCTTCCCAATGTGGCCCACAGCACAGCCTGACATGCGGAAGGAGGAGGCCTGGCCATCTCAGCCCACCTAGGGACCACTCTGTGAGACCATTCTCTAGCTCCGAAAGCCCAAGAGGGTCAGCCAAGGCTTTTCTTACGCCTGTGCCAAAGTTCAATTTCCACTTGTTTCCTCTCTGACTTCCTTCTCCCTTCGCCAGGTGTTGATCCCAAGAGTCCTCTGCAATTTTATTATCTGGTCCTTTAAGCTCCAACTCAGAGTCAACTTCCTGGAGATGCCAGTCTGTGACAGCCCCTGATGGCTTAGCTCCTGGACGCTGTCCCAATCTTTCAGCCTCTTCTTTCCCTTAATAGCAACTTAGAGCCAGGGACACCAACACCGAGCACTGGATGCAATTAGCACCTAATGCAATTAGCACTTAATATGAGCTTCCTGTGATACTAATAGCAGCCTCTCAGCTGAGCCTTGAGCTGGGGTTCTTCTGGCCTACCCAAAGTGGCCCACAGGGAAGCAAGTTAGTTAAACTAAAGGAAGTCAGAAAACCTGGGTTCCCTACCCATCTTTGCCTCTGACATTCTGTGTGACATCAGCCCTGCCCCTCAACTTCTCTGTGTTTCTAGCACTTGAACCTGAATATAGAAGTCATATATTTTATTTTAGAGGACATTTTTGTCGTTCACCAGGGGTTGACAAACGTGGGAGCTAAATTCAGGGATGTCTGTTTTTAGAAATGACGTTTTATTGGAAACACAACCTATTGCCAGTGGCTGCATTTGCATGACAGCGGCAAAGTTGAGTAGTTAGGACAGAAGCCATCCCGGCCCATGCCCTAGTTATATATCGCCATCACAACGGGAGAAAGGAGGTCTGGGACAGACAAAAATGTATTCTCTCACTATTTAGGAGCTTAACCAAAACTCACTACCACTGAGTCAATTCCACATCAGAGCGACCCTCTAGGACAGGGTACAACTGCCCCTGTGGGTTTCTAAGTCTGACTCTTTATGGGAATAGAAAGCCTTATATTTCTCCAAAGAAGTGGCTGGTAGTTTCAACCTGCTAACCACATGGGTAGCAGTCCAAATTCATGGTGCCAGCTCTAGCGGAAAACTTTCTCTTTCTGTTGGCTCAGAGGTTAGGACAGTGGTTCTCAACCTTCCTAACGCTTCGATCCTTTAATACAATTCCTCATATTGTGGTGACCTCCCAACCATAAAATGATTTTTGTTGCTACTTTATAACTGTAATTTTGCTACTGTTATGAATCAAGCAACCCCTGTGAAAGGGTCCTTCGACCCCCAAAGGGGTCTCAACCCACAGGTTGAGAACTACTGGCTTAGGATGAAGGTCCTTGTCTCCTTTCAGCATCTGTGAGGCAGTGTTCCTTGGAGCTCTCCATGTGTCTTGGCATCAATCTGCCTCTGGGTCTAGGAGGTTCTCAGCACAGGGAACCTGGTCCAGAGTACATGTTCTATTCCTGGCCCTTCTTTCTGGGTGGTACTGAGGTCTCTCTCTCTGCTTGCTTCTGTTTACTTTCATCTCTTAAAATAAAAGGTGATGCAGGGCATACCCCAGGGAAACTTCCTTTACTTTAGATTGGGGCTGTGACCCGAATCAAGGCTGTTGCATCACATCCTAATCTCCTTGTGAATGGTTTGCTGACTACATCAGATCACATCCCAGGGGGGATGATCACATCATTACATAGCTGCCAAAGCACTGAGAATCATGGCCCAGCCAAGTTGACACATATTTTGGGTGATGACACAATTTAATCCATGACAGCCTACAACGTAAAATATTTCCTACCTGGCTTGGAACAGAAGATGTTTGTAGATCCCTGGTCTAAATGAAATAAGATGCTGTTGTTGGTCTTGGCTCAAGTTAGAACTGGGTCTGTCCATTCAGTCACTGTTTATTGAGCCCCAAGGAGGTGAGTGGCCCTGTCCCAGACACTGAGGGTGCAGCAGGGAACAAAACCGGCATGGTCCCTCCTCCCACAGAGGGTCTGTTCTGTCAGAGGAGACAGACAAGGCACAAGTGCACAAATCCAGTAGGGAGGGAGAAGTGCTAGAGAGCAAAGGAACACAGTGCGTAAGACCGAACAATGGGGAGGAGAGGACGTGGAGCTGTAGTTAGGTGGGTGGGAAAGGCTCCTCTGCTGAGGTAGTGTTCTAGCAGCCACCAGAAGGAGGTGCGAGCACAAGCAAGCTGAGCAGCTGTCTGCAGTGAAAGCACTCCAGGCGGAGGGAAAGGGGAGTGCAAAGGCCCAAAGGCAGGACCACGGCCAGGATGCTGGCGTCATGCCAGGAGATGGGCGCAGCTAGAGCTGAGGAGAGGCGGTGTGGGGTGGGATGAAATGAGACAGACGGGGGTCACTAGATTCCCAGGAAGCTTTGCAGGACATTGTAAGGACATGGTGTTTTATGGGCTAGAACAAGGGTGGGGAGCATCTGGTCTATGGGCCGTGGGCCATCTGAGGCCTTCCAAACCATCCATGCCAGCGAACATCACACACCTCACCTAACAGAAGCAGTTCTAGCCATCACGTTAAAAAAACCAAGTTACTGTCGTTAAGTCTAGTCTAACTCCTAGCGGCCCTAGAGAACAGGGGAGAACTGCTCTAGTGAGTTTCTGAGACTAATTCTCGATGGGAGTAGAAAGCCTCATCTTTCTCCTGTGGAGCATTTGGTAGTATCAAACTGCTGGCCCAACTCGTAACCCACTATGCCACCAGGCTTCACATTAGGAGTGAGTTCATTAAATGTTTCACTAGTTTGACCCTCGAATGATGTTGCCAGAAAAAAAGTTCCCCACCTCTGGGCTAGAGGATAGACAAGCGTTACTTTGGGTGATTCAACTCAACTCACTGCCATCAAGTCGATGCCTGCCCATAGCAACCCTATAGGACACAGAAGATCTGTCTCTGTGAGTTTTCAAGACTATAACTATTTACAGGAATAGAAAGCCCCGTCTTTTCCCCAGGGAGCCACTGGTGGTTTTGAACTGCTGACCTGCGGCTAGCAACCCAATGGGTAAAAGGGAATGTAATATCCTACTAGAGGCAAACAGGGAAGGGGGGGGGGCAATGGACAGGACAAGCTATTGGTTAGGTTAGGTAAGTTGCTTACATTTTTTAATAAAAATAATGTAATGCAAATCTGAAATGCAAGCCAAATTCACAAACTGAATTCACAATAAAAGATTTTAAAGAGAAACAAACTTAGAGCGGAAACAAAAGAGGCAGCATTGCCCCACAGACAAAGTTCAGAAGGGTTAGGGACACAGGAGGAATGGAAACAGGAAACACAAGAGGGATTGAGAGGAGCAATGGTCCACTGATGGGGTAGCAAGGGGTTGGGTTGACCCAGAATGTGCCTACATTGTTGTGTTAGTCTGGGCTGACTAGAGAAACAAATTCATAGACACTCATATGTGTATAAGAAAGAGCTTCATATACAAGCGCAGGTGAATATTGAGAAAACATCCCAGCTCAGTCCAGATCAAGTCCATAAGTCCGATATTAGCCCATGTGTCCGATACCAATCTATAAAGTTCTCTTCAGACTCACGAAACACAAGCAGTGACACCACATGCAGGCAGATCTCAGGCCAGTGGGTGGAAGGTCTTGTAGATCCAGTAGCGGCAGGGGTCTCCATGTGGCTCCTCCAGCTCCAGAGCCCTAGCATAGCTCCATGTGTTTTGTCAACAGAGATGTCTCACAGAGAGTGAGCCTGTGCCCTGCCTCCAGTGAGCTATTTATCTCCTTAGTTTCTCCAAATGAGGTCATCAAGCTGCGACCTGATTGACAGGTTAAGCTCCACCCCTTCACTCTTAACCCTCTCAAACTGACAAAAGATTTTAGAATTACCGTAATTGTTAAATGTCAGACTGTGATCTGCTCTGTAAAACTGTCACTTAATTCACAATAAAAAGAGTCAAAGAAAAAAAAAAGAACAGCTTCTCCTGTGAGGGACATATCTGGCTTTAATAGAAGGATCTTTGTGTCTTCTGTGAGAAAAGCGCTGGTGGTATAGTGGGATGCATGTTGGGCTGCTAATCAAAAGGTCAGCAGTTCAAAGCCACCAGCTGGCCTGCGGGAGAAAGATGATACTTTCTGCTCCTGTAAAGGGTTGCTGTTGTTAGGTGCTATTGAAACGGTTCCAACCCATAGCAACCCTATGCACAACAGAAGGAAACACTGTCTGGTCTAGTGCCATCCACATCATTGTTCCAATGCCTGAGCCCATTGTTGCATCCTATACCTGAGCCACTGTGTCAGTACATCTCCTTGGAGGTCTTCCCCTCCTTTGCTGACCATCTACTTTGGCAAACTTGATGTCAAACATGATGTCTTCCTCCAGGGGCTTGTCTCTCCTGGCCACATGTCCAAAGTACATGAGATGAAGTCTGGCCATCCTTGCTACTAAGGAGCACTCTGGCCATACTTCTTCCAAGACGCATCAGTTTACATTTTTAGTGGTCCCTGGTACTTTCAATATTCTTCTACAACACCACATTAAAATAGATCCATTCTTTTTTGGTCTTCCTTACTCAATGTCCAACTTTCACATGCATATGATACAATGGAAAATACCATGGCTCGGGTCAGGTGCACCTTAGTCCTCAAAGTAATGACCTTGCTTTTCAATACGCTAATGAGGTCATGTGCAACAGATTTACCTTATGCAATGCGTCTTTTGATCTCTTGACTGCTGCTTCCGTGAGCATTGACTGCAGCTGGCAGCAAGATGACGTCCTTGACAACTTCCACCTTTTCTCCATTCATCATGATTGGTTCAGCTGTGAGGACTCTGGTCTTCTTTCCATTAAGTTGTAATCCATGATGAAGGCTACAATTCTCGTACTTCATCAGCAAGTGCTTCAAGTCCTCCTGGCTTTCAGCAAGAAGCTTGTGTCATCTGCAGATCGCAGACAAGCCTTCCTCCAATCCTAATGCCACATTCCTCTTCATATAAGCCAGCTCCTCTGAATATGTGATCACCATACAAATTGATAGAGTATGGTGAGAGGATATAGCCCTGATGCACCCCTTTCCTATAAAGAGTTACAGTACTATAGCTGAGTTACAGTCTGGGAAACCCACAGGAGCAGTAATACCCTGTCCTATAAGGTCGCTATCAGGTCTGAATTGAGGCATTGGCTGTGAGTTTGGCTTTGTGAGCCGGTATGTCTGCTGTGATAGATGTGGCTAGGAACAGCAGGGTGGAGGTAGAGGCACAGCAAAAGGTTGCTTTCTCGATGCGTTTCAAGGGTAGAGCAGGGTTGTTCCAGGAATCCAGCCAGGGTGGGGTAGGACTGAATTAATTGTCCATTCTTACCCTTTCTCTTGCCCTCCCTCCAAAAGAAATTGTTTCATACCATCGAGCGGATTGTTTACTCGTAGGGACCCCACATGACAGTAGAACTGCCCCATCGGTTTTCTTGATTGTGATCTTTCTGGTAGCAGACTGCCAGGCCTTTTCCCCATAGTACCACCGGGTAGGGTCACACTTGCTAACTTTTAGGCTAGCACTGATGTGCATTCAAGATTTCTCCACCAGGGCTCCTTTCCAATGGGGCTGAGGGAGGCACTGTACCCCGAAGTCATTTTCCAGGCACTCAGCCCCCAAAGCCCACCCTGCCAGAAATGAAGAATAGGGATTTTCCTCTTGAGGGGAAGGTGATTCCAGCTGTTGGGGAGGAGGGCAAAAGGTCACCTGTCACTGTCCCCCTGGACTCTGGCAGTTCCATTTCTCCCAGACTCACCTCTGGACCTCACAGGGACTCGAAATCATGGCCGGCCCAACTACTGAGAAAGCTCTCTCACTGTGTCTTGAAAACCTGTCTGGCCAAGTTCTGCCTTGCCTCCTTCTGGGTTTCCTCCTTTGGAGGTGGGGCTGGCCTTAATGACTCCCTTGTAACTCCTGCAATGCAAAAGTGACAGTGTGTGACTTCTGAGGATGGGTGACAGAAACCATGCAGCTTCTGTCTGGCTCTCTTGGAGCCCTCACTCAGTAGGGAGGAGGGTGCCAGGGCCGAGAAGGGAGTCCAAGCAGCCTAAGAGTACTGTCCTGGGGAGGTCAGGGGCAGGCACTCCCACAAGCATTGCTGCTAGAGGAGCAGCCACACAGCTGCCAGACCTGTTAGGCCCCCATCTTGGGTGTGCAACCCCTGAAACGTCCAGAGGATTACAGTGCCTGCCACCATTTGACTACATCCGCATGTGAGACCCCAACTAAGAATTCACTAGCCAAAGCTATCTTGATTTTCAGGCCAGTTAAACTGAGCAAAGGGCAGCCTTGAAGTTGTAGGGTGGGCTGCTATCCAGCAGTACTAACTACAACACCCCTCTGTGACCTGCTGTGGTGGCATGATGGGTTACTCATTGGACTACTAACCACAAGGTCAGCGGTTCAAAACCACCCCCTGCTTCACGGGAGAAAGATGAGGCTGTCTAGGACCATCAAGAGTTACCGTCTCAGAAACCCACAGAGGCTGTTCTACCTTATTCTCGGAAACCCCCAGGGGCAGTTCTATGCAATCCTACAGGGTCACTATGAGTCAGAATGGACTATGTGGCAGTGAATTTAGGAACCTGAGCCCTAGTGGCATGGTGGGTTAAGCATTGAACTGCTAACTTCAAGGTCAGCAGTTCCAACCCACTAGCTCCTCTGAGAGACAACCATGCGATTGACTATTCCTATAAAGGGTTTGGTTTTTTTTTCAGTCTCAGAAACCCTGGGAAACAGGTTCTGCTCTGTTCTAAAGGGTTACGATGAGTCAGAATGAACTCCGAGGCTGGCCAACCGAGGATGGGTTCGGCTGAGAAACTGTAAGGAAGTGCACCAGGGGCTGGTCCTGCAGAGGGGCCGAGGTCCCGAGGACAATAGTGTGCCATTGCGGGCCTCTTCTCCTTGGCTCCTCCAGCATAGCCCCCAGCCGCCACCCAAGGGGAAGTAAACCATGGCTGGGGTTCATCCTTTTTTCAGCAACTCCTCTCAGCGGGGCAGAGGTGGGGCTCGGGAGGGGCGAGTTCCACACCCCAGAGAAGCACTCCCAGGGGCTGAGCAGCATCGGATGCTGAACTGAGTGGGGGGCCACGCAGTCCAATGAGGGAGAGATTTATGCCTCTTCCTCTCCATCTGCAAAGCAAAACAAAAATAGCTGAAACGCCGGTTTTCTGCTTTATCGGCTCTGTGAATAAGCATATAAATTCCTATGACATTTCTGGAGGCTTGCTGAAGGGGAAAAAAGCCATCCCCCAGGACGCGGCCGGCAGCAGTAGCTGAGCATATGGTTTGCCGAGAGCGGAGGCGGAGCGTACTGCATGTCTGCGAGCACGGAAAAAGGTGACTTTGCGGGTAATTTCAGGCTTAAGGCAGAGGTTCCGCCTCCCTCCCACCTCCCCTCCCCGTTCTTCTAATTTCCCTCTTTTTCATTAACAAATAAATAAAAAAGCCCTGCCTAAGCCGACATTCCTCGGCAGGGAAGCAGAGCCTGGGCCATGTCCTGGCGAGTTGTGGGAGCGGGAGGGAGGGGGTGCACAGAGGGGTCAGTTCTGAGCCTTAGCTCCTCCGGCCCCACGCTCCCTGCAGATGGCTCCTAACCTTGCCCTCTCTCCGGGTCAGGGCACCGGGGCATGCTGGGAATGAGCCCACATCGAAAGGAGGAAGCAGTCCCCAGCTTGTGGAAAGATGGCAATAACTTCCTAACAGACTCAGGCAGCTGGTTTTGTCTCTCCCCCGCCACCACCCCACCCCGGCCCCCCAGCCATTCCTTCCTCCCATACAGACTCACTCGGGGCAGGAAATCCAGCGAAGACGGTTCCGCAGCTGACAGGCAGGGCCCCGTCTGGACATCAAATCTCTATCCACCTTCGGAGAAGTCAAGCCTGCCTCCACCCCCACCAAGAGAGAGAAGGGGCATAACTTGCCAGCAGTTTCCTGGAGCTTGTTATTGCTGCATCACCCAGGAGGGGCAGACTCATAACGACCCGGTGCACAGCAGGATGAAACACTGCCTGGACCTGCGTCATCCTCACAATTGGTTGTTTGAAAGGATTATCGAGGCGCTTCCTCTTTTTGGCTACCCCTCTACTTGAAAAAGCATGACGTCCTTTTCCAGAGACCGGCCCAAAGTACATGAGACGAAGTCTCCCCATCCTCGATTCTAAGGAGCATTCTGGCTGTACTGCTTCCAAGACAGATCAGTTTGTCCTTCCAGCTAGCCATCCGTGGTACTTTCAATGTTCTTCATCAGCACCACAATTCGAACACAGCGAGCCTTCTTCCAGCTTCCTATTCAACGCCCAACTCTCGCATGCAGAGGAGGCCGTGGAAAGTACCATGGCTCGGGTCGGGTGCACCTTAGTCCTCAAAATAACAGCCTTGTTCTTCAGTACTCTAAAGAGGTCCTGTGCAGCAGATTCACCTTGTGCAACGCGTCTTTTGCTCTCTTGCCTGCTGCTTCCATGAGCATTGATAGGGGATCCAAGCAAGATGAAATCTTGGACAACGTCCACCTTTCCTCCATTTAGCATGATGTTTACCTACTGGTCCCGTGGTGAGGACCTGGGTCTTCCTTACATTGAGTTGCAATCCATACTGAAGACTGCCACCCTTGATCTTTATCAGCAAGTGCTTCAAATGCCACTCTCTTTCAGAAAGCAAGGTGTGTCATCTGCATATCACAGCTTGTTAATAAGCCTTCCTCCAATCCTGATGCCTCCTTCTTCTTCATATAATCCAGCTTCTCTGATGATTTACTTCACAGACATATTGAATAAGTATGGTGAGAGGATAGAACCCTAATGCACATGATCCCTAGCACCCCCTTATCAGCTCAGCAGAGGATAGGGTTCTGTCCCCAGCCACAGAAGTCCTGGTCCTCCACTGGCTTACCTCAGACCAATCCAGGGAAGTGTGAAGAAAAGGACAGAACTTCAGAAATCGAATGGGATGATGGTCCCGGGCAACAAGCGAATAGGGAGGAGGCTTTGGCCTGGTCAGGGGGCAGAGGCCTGCGTTCTGCACAGATGGAGCCCCCAACACTGCTGAGATCACCAACCTTACTCCCACCAGTCCTTGCCAGGTTCACTCACGCAGTGGGTTAAACGGTGGCCGCCATGCCCCAAAGCTATGCCCGCGTCCTTCCCTCTAGAATCTGTAATTGTGACTTTATGTAGAAAACAAGACCTCTGTAGATGGAATTAAGTTGACTTTTAAGATGAGATCATTTGTATTAATGCTCTAATGCCAAATGACCTAAGAGACAGAAGAAGAGAATAGAGATAAAGAGAAGACCTTGTGAAGGTAGAGGCCAGGATTGGAGTGATGTGGCCAAAGGCTAGGAACACCTGGGCCCAGGCAAGAAAGGATCTTCTCCTAGAATCTTTAGAGGGAGCATGGTCCTACCGACACCCTGAGTTCAGATGTCTGCCCCTCCAGAACTATGCAAGAAGACATTTCCGCTGTTTTAAGCCCCTCCATTAGTGATATTCTATTGGTGTACTGGTTATGCATTGGATTGCTAAACGCAAGATCAGTAGCTCGAACCCACACTCCTCAGGAGAAAGATGAGGTTTTCTACTCCCATAAAGAGTTAGCCTCAAAAACTCACAGGGTCAGTTCTACCTTGTCCTATAGATCCACATGTTAGTCTGGGTTGATCCGAAAAACAAAACCAGAGATACTCATATGTGTGTAGGAGAGAGTTATATATCAAAGAATAATTATATATTAAGAAAACATCCTGGCCCAGTCTAGATCAAGTCCATAAGTTTGATATTAGCCCATATGTCTAATACTAGCCTATAAATTCCTCTTCAGACTCACACAACTCATGCAGTGATGCTAAATGAATGCAGGAAGATCACGGGCCTATGGGTGGGAAGGCTTGTGGATCCAGTGGCAGTGGAAGCATCTCCAGGGCGCTGACTGGCATCAATGTGGATTCATGTGTCTTGTCAATAGGTAGGTAAAGCAGAGAATGTGTGTCCCACCTCCAGGGAGGAAGACAGGAGTTCCCAGAATCCTCAGGAGAAGGCCATGCCCACACAGAGGCCTCAGAGGTTATGACCTGGTTGACAGACTAGACTCCACCCCTTCGCTCAAGTTGACAGATTATGTAACCGCCACAAGTCACTATGAGTCAGAAACGACTTGATGGCAGTGAGTTTGAGGGTTTGTGGTCATTGTTGTCAAGTCATGGGCAAGAGACGTTGATGATTTAAACCTACTCAGAGTCACCTCAAATGAGCAAAGGCCTAAGGACCTGCTTCCAAAAGGTCCCAGCCTTGAAAACTCCATGGGGCAGTTCTACTCGACATACACGGGTGTTACCATGAGTCAGAATCGACTTAATAGCAACTGATTCAGAAACACATAAACCTGGTAGGCACTCAATAATCTGTTCAGTAAATGAGTGAATGCTCTTAGTGCAGTCAGAACATCAAGGAAAAATAATAATTTCGCAATTCTATGGTGCTTTATAAATAGCTGACTGCTTGAGCCAACATGATGCCTTTTGATTCTCACAACAGCTCGGCAAGGTGACATTATTGCTTCATTTCCCAGAGGTCAGGGATCACAGACAAAGTAATTCGCCCAAGGTCACAAAGAAGTGCAAGTAAGGTTCAAATCCAGGCCTGCCTGGCTCCAACACTCTGCCTCTGCAACACCCATGCGTGTCAGGCACTATGGCTGGGGGGTCGCCAAGAACGCGGGAACTGATGGTGACCTGAGCAGAGAAAGGAGTCCTGGTGGCACAGTGGATTCTGAGCTGGGCTGCTACCCATTAGGCCAGCAGTTCAAAACTACCAGTCACTCTGAGAGAGAAAGCCGAAGCTTTCTATTCCTATAAAGATTTACCATCTCAGAAACCCACAGAGGGAGTTCTACTCTTTCCTACAGGGTCACTATGAGTCCAAATCAACTCGATGGCAGGGAGGTTTTTTTCATTTGATATGTTTTTAATATCCAACAATGTCTCATTGTTCTCTCTCTCTCTCTCTCTCTCTCTCTCTCTCTCTCTTCCTCTGTAAAATTGAGGGGATTAGTTCCTGTAGACTATACAGTGAACCCTTGCCACTTCACGCATCGACTTCTGC